>NC_071587.1:5745879-6046447 GCF_024509145.1 Vidua macroura
GTTTTTAGGGAGATTGATAAACTGTGAGCCTTACTTGTCCTTGGATGCTGGGGAAGGGGGAGGAAAGGGGCAAGTGAGCATCAGATAAAACAGCCAACATCTTGCAGAAAGCATAACCTGGAAATATCTTAAAGGAGCTGAGCCAGTTGTCCTATGGACAACTTATTTAAAAATGTTTCAGAGATCCAAATTCTAGCTGTCTGGTTTGTGTGGTTTTTCTCTTGAGGCAGGGCAAGTGGATGGGGGATTTGTCAACCTTCCGCCAGGCAAATTCACCATCACACTGAGAGCGTGGGAATCTTTAGCTACTGTATACAAAATCCAATTATATTGGTGCGTTTTTACAGTTAGGGTTTTGCAATAACTTCTATATTTTAATAGAAAATGGACTCCTTAACCCCTGCCCTTCCCCTCCCACCCCATTTCAGAATTTAACAAATAAACAAAATTTAAGGAACCCAACGCACCTGTTACAGCTGTCACTATAGTCATGGAAATACCCAAATCTTTTTCAATTTGTCACTTGAAACAGTCGTGGCATTGGAACATGAATTACAAATATCCACCACATTTGTTCAGAGCAAATCATGATGGGAAATCGGCCTCCTGACTTGAGTGTTCCTATTTTAAATGTGAATTTTTATTTCTTTTTAATTATTTTAAAATATTTAAACAGTTTTCTTTCTTTATGATCTTAAAGATCGTGTAGGTTTGGGAGCGGGTGGGGGGAGGGGGCCGTGTGATGGAAAGATGTGTGTGGAATTTGAGGACAAGTGAAATTGGAAACAAATGACATTCCCATCATCCTTTGTTCTGAACACATTCTGTACACTTCCAAGAATTATCTACTTTTTAGGTTTGTCAGACTGTTTTACCTTTTCCCTCCCCCTTTTTTTCTAAGCCCCACTCCCCTCTTTTACTTGAAAGATTTTATTGTGTAAAAAGAAGTTTCACAGGTCAATAAATTTCGAGGGAAATGAGCATTGGTCCAAAAAGGAAAATAATCAAGATTTTAGGGCTTTTATTTTTTTCTTTTGTAATTGTGTAAAAAAATTTTAAAAATTAAAAAGCAGAATTTTAATGTGAAACCTTTTTTTGCTATAATCATTAGTCTTAGAGGCATTGTTAGCGTAGTGTGTGTGCAAGACCATTTCCTGCAGCCTTTCCTCAACAAGTATCTTCTATTTTTATCATGAATTCCCTTTTAATCAACTGTAGGTTATTTAAAATAAATTCCTACAACTTAACTGAGTGTCGGTGTCTCTGTGTTCTTTCACCCCCAGCCCTGGATGTGAGGCCCCCCTGGTCGCTGGGCTGGGGGAGATGGTGGGCTGCAATTCCCAGCCCCAGCAGGAATTCCCTGAAGGATGTGCCCATCCCAGTGTTGCTGTGATTGTGCTGCCCCCTCTGTGGTGCCCACTGTGGCTTTCCATGCAGGCACAGCTCACAGTTTGCTTTGCCCTGGGGGAAGCCCTGCCCAGGACAGCAGAGAGCAGGAGCAGGGGGATGCAGTGAGCCCAGAGCTGCTCGTCCTGGTTTCTCTGCTGCCTTTTATTCAGCCCCAGCCCTCTGCACAGAGCAGGATGGAGGGAGGGCAGCTCCTTCCCCTTCCTGGCTGGGAAGGGCGGGAGGCTGGACAAGCACACAGGTGATGAGGCTGATGGATGCATTCTCCTCCCTGGCACTGGGAGCAGCCCTGGCCTGGTGTCCTTGGGGATTGTGCAGCAGGCACAGCCCTGGCTCCTCTGCAAGCACCTCCCTGTGACCCCAGAGCTGGGGTGGGCTCGCAGACCCCCGAGGGTGGCTCTGGGGCCAGGCTCAGCCAGCTGAGGAGCCTCTGGGCAGCCAGCCCTGAGCAGGGCTTCCTGCTGCTCGCTGCGATCTTCAGGCACTTTGTTGTGCCTGCACAAACTTGGAGTTTGGCAGGAGTTGCCGTTTGCTCTCTGGGGCCTTTCCAAGGTGCAGTGGCGAAAATGCCAGTGGAGAGGGAAAGGGGCTCATTGTGCTCCCAGCCTGCCCGTGCCTGAACAATGCAGCCTGTAAAAATATCATTTCTATTTATACAGCCCTCCTTCCCGCCTGCAGACCTGGCCCAATTATCCCCTATCTTACAAATTCCAGTATCTTGCACCGCTGAACAGGGAATTGTGGAATTCAGTGGGAGGGGATGTTCTCCCACAGAGGGGGTCCCCCACCCCAGCATTGCTGCTGGCAGATCCACCTTCTCCCTGGGCATGGTGGGGTGCTCTGGCCAGGCTGGCAGATCTGTGTCCACCTGGAAACGCAAGGCCAGGCTGATGTCCGAGGCTGGAGCGTGTTGTTGCCTCTCTGTCAGCAAGAAAGAAGGATGTTGGTGCAAAACCCACCCTTGAAAATTCACCCTGCTCCCTCCCAGTGCTGGGGAGCACAGGCTCTGTCCTGGGCAGGGGGCTGAGGAGGGTTTAATCGGTGGTTTTGCCTGTGGCACAGCATGGTGAGGACCACACACCCCACGCTTTCCATGGAGAATTCCCAGACCCCATTGACTCACTGTGCAAACAGAAAAATGGCCACAAACGTGCCACATCCTGTCTTGCATCCCTCCGCTGCAGCTGCCTGCGCTCGCCTGCCCCAGTGCCACCACCCCCACAACGGGGCCTATGTTTGGCAGCCAGGGAAACTGAGGCAGCAGTGACATGACCGGTGGAGAGGGCACAAATGTAGCTTTGAACTGGACCTTGTGCAGCACAGGCCCATAGACAGGGAGGGCCTGGCGGCCAGGGGGAGGTGCAAAACCCTGCAGGATGCAGCCCCATCCCCCTTGAAGTCTTAAGGATTCCAGGGTTGAAAATTGAAACCAGGTGAATTCGATATTAAAAAAGTGTGTGCGCAACACTGGGGAGTGGGGACATGGAGCTGCAGTGGGCTTCTCACCAGGTGCTGGCTGCCACCCAGAGGGAACTGGCAATGCCTGGCAGGGGCAGGGGCTGTGGGGGAGGCAGCCTGCGGGCACGGCTTTGCCCAGCTCCTCGGAGAGCGTGCGGCACCGGGCCGGCACCGCGCCAGCATCCGCAGCAGCTCCACGGCCCCGGGCGGCTCTGCTTTCCATCCCCGGCACAGCACTGCGCTGTGTCTGCCAACACCAGCCCGGGCAGCTCCGCACCGCCTGCCCTGGGGGCCTTCCACATCCTGCTCCCTGCAGCACCACGGAAGCTCTTCCCCCGTGGTGATTTTCTCGGCCGGTGGTGTCTTCACCCAGCCCAGGCAACACAGAGCAGGCAGGAATGAATAAATAACCCGGAGAGAGGCATCTCTCCCAGGGACTGCACCGCTTCGGTTGAGTATCAGGCACCTCCTCTCAGTGCGTGGTCCCCAGGGCAGGAGAGGGACGCATCCGTTCCCAGACACTGGGCAGAGGGGTGCTGGGCACTTGCCTGTGGGGTGGGCTCGGAGTGCTGTGTCCCTGGATTTTGTTCCCGGGCCTTGAGCATGCCTGGGGCTGTCCTTAAGCCAGAGATCACCTGGCCATTGGCCTGGTCCCGGTGGGAGGATGCAGCTGCACCACGAATCCTGCAGGATATGGGGGATGGCATCCCGTGCTTCGGAACTCTGAAGGGGGAGGTGTGGGGCCACTCCGAGGGGAAAATCCCCCTTTTCCCTGAGGCGTTGGCAAGGGGAGATTGCAGAACGCGCAGGCTTCCACAGCCACATGATGAACACGGTCCAGGGAATTTCTTCAAAAGCAAAACAGGAACATAATGGAAGTTTTTGCTGCCCTGAGGGGTGGGGATGATTGTTCACAGCCTGGCTGGTACAGGAGCTGGGACCACCAAATGGGGCTGACAGGCAGCAGGCACACAAGGGCTGTCAAATTTCCTGTGCTGTCAAATTAAACAGAGGAATTCCTTGGCATGCAGCATCTTAGACACAGAGAGCTAATGCAAGGCTAAAAGATGATCAGTCAAACTTAGAAAATAAAAAATAACCATTGCAAACAGCTCATTGTCAAACATCCTCCATGTGCTGGCCTCGCCACCCCGAGCTCCGAGCTGAGGATGCACCTTGCCGGGTGCTCTCCATCAGCAGGAACAGGCAGTGTTTGGGAACAAGGGAGTTACCTTTTCTGCTTCTTCGATGGCCACACTCCATTCTCAGGTTTTGCCCTCAAAAACAAGGGTGTGCCCATAATGCTCAGCTATTTCAAGACCACTGGGAGCCGGCTGCTTCCTGCCGGTCCCAAGTGAGGCCATTACACAAGCCAGGAGCCACTTCCCCGGCGGCCACGGCAGCTCACCCTGAAGAGAATGAGGCCCAGAGTGCTGTGCCAGCACCGAGCCCAGGCTCCAGTAGCTGTGCCAGCCCCGAGCCCTGGCTCAGCTGAGCACACCCCCAGCATCCTTACAGTGCTGTCGTACACTGCTCATTTCTATCAGGGCAGGTTTAGGCTCTCACCTTGCCTGTTTGATGCCCAGGTGCCAGGTAGGATCCTAAACGACCTTACAGGGCTCCTACCGTGTGTGGACATGTGTGTGCTGGGGAACGTCCCTGTGGAGGCAGGTGGAGCAGTAGGACAGACAGAGCTGCTCACACGTGGAATCCACTCAGGGATGGGCCCCTCACTAAGAAGATGATGCCCATCCCAGTCCCAGCTGTGAGCTGGGGGGGTGAGATAAGGGCTGCTGAGCACAGGCTGCCTTGCCATGGGCCTGTGGACACGTGTGTGTACGTGTGTCTATTCACAGCATCATGAAGTTTGGAAAAAAGAAAAACATCATAGGATCAATAAAGTTGGAAAAGTCCTCTAAGATCATCAGGTCCAAGCATTAACCCATATTTATACATTTATACATATAAATGGGAAAGCCTGAGCACCGTGTGCCATGGGGTGTCCTGACGTAAAGGAGGGGAAGAAGGTCAATGGCACACAGAAAGGGAAATCACAGGCTTTAACCACATGAATGGAGCAGACTGCACTGAAACGCTTCCCAATTCAGCCACTTATCCCCTCGCCAACCCTGCTTTTGTGTGGTCTCTAACCCTGTTTTTTTGTGGGGCCAGAGAGCAGCTGGAGAGTGTCCAGTGACCCCCGGCTCCCTACAGGTCCCCCAGCGGCGGGATGCCACAGGCCACCCTGCAAGCCCGGTCCTGCTTTCCATGCCAGCACGGAACCAGCTGGGATCTGTGTGGAGGAAACTACAGCAAACGCAGACCCGGCTTCATCAAGAAGCCACACCATGGTGCCAGCCATACAGAGGGCTCTGTCCCCAGGAAAAGCCACCGTGGGATGCGATGTTGGGACTCCGCATGTGCCACCTCACACAAACCCTCCTGTGGGTGCCGGGGCCCTAGGGTATCCTGTGGGCTGTGTGGGCCACGGGAGACCTGCGGGGTGCAGAGTGGTCCCCCAGGCGTGCCATGGGGTGCAGAGCCCCCCGGCCCCCCAGGCGTGCCGTGGGGTGCAGAGCCCCCCGGCCCCCCAGGCGTGCCATGGTGCGGAGGGTCGCGCGGTTCCCAGGCGTGCTGGGTGGTCTGTGGCACTGGCATCCCGCACCACGAGGGGACCCGCTGCGCGGGGATGCTCCGGCCCCCGGGCGGGCAGAGCCGGGTGCGCGTCCCCGCCGCGCTGCGCGTCCGCGCCCGCCCCCGCGCCGGCAACGCTCCGCCCCTTCCCCTCCCTCCTCCCTCCTCCTTCCTCGCTCCTCCTCCTCCTCCCTCTCCTCCTCCGCCTCCTCTGCTCCCCTCCCGCGGTGGCGGCGCGGGGCGCGGCGGGGCTCGGGCGCTCCCGCTCCCCTTTGTTCGCCGCGCCGATGGCGGCCGGGCCGGGCGCCGGCCCCGGGGCGCCCAGCGAGGCGGAGGCGGCGCAGCTCTGCCGCAGCCTGGAGGTGGGCACCGTCATGACCCTCTTCTACTCCAAAAAGTCGCAGCGACCCGAGCGGAAAACTTTCCAGGTGAAGCTGGAGACGCGGCAGGTCACCTGGAGCCGCGGCTCCGAGAAGGTCGAGGGGGCCGGTGAGTGCGCGGCGGGGGAGCCCGGCGGGAAGGGGCGGCACAGGGGCTGCGCTCCCTCGGGCGGGGCTGCGGGGCCGGAGCCCTCCCGGGAGCCGCCGTTCGGGGAGCGCCGGGGTTCGGTGGCGAGGAGGAAAAAAAAAAAATAATAATAAAAGGAAAAGAATGAACCTCCAGGCTCTCCGTGCCCGGCATCTCCCCGCGGGCAGCCTGGGGGGCGGAGAGGGGTCCGGGTCCCGGCACGGGGCCGACCCCGACCGCCCTGTGCGCGGGGGATGCGCGGGGGATGCGCGGGCCGGTACCGCCGCTGCCCCCGCCCAGCGCCGCCTCCCAACTTTCCGCATCCCTGTTCGGCACCAAACTTCCCCTGGAATAAACGCGGTGTTTTCCCGGGTGGTGCCTTGGCGAGCAGCACCTAAGGGCTGTAGGGAACCTCAGAAGGAGGCAGGATTAGTGTGAGCCCTTTTGCGGTTGCACCTCGGAGCAAGAGATGAGACCAAACGGAAAATGTTAAACAGTAGGAAAACCAACCCAAAATATTGTGCTGTAGTTCCGTCCTCTTCCCCGACCCTCTGCGCATCAGCCCGAGGGTGATGGCACAGGGTCAGGTGAGCCCCGGCTTCCTGTGCTGGATGGGGACAAGGAGGACAGAGGAAAGGATGCGTAAGAAACCTGAGTGTAAAACCGGGTTTCTTATGCATGGGCGTAAGGTGGGAAGGGGGTGCGATCTGGCATGCTCTGCACTCTTAAACTTGGTGTTGGTTTCCCAGGTTTTCTTAAATTATCCTTCCTGGCCCCGTGTGCACCAGCACGAGGACAGGGTCTCTGTTCTGTGTGGGACATGAGGAAGAGGGGACGTGCACGAAGGCCAAGGGTAGCAGAGCTGGTGCTGGCTGTGGCACTGGCCTTCCCCATGCTGAGGGATGTGACTGAGGCTCAGCAAGGCCAGGGAGGGGTTGTCATCTCTCCTGGCAAGTGCTGCTAGTCCAGGATGGAAAGCTGGGACGCTGTTAGTACAAGGGGCTTAGATGAGGAAAGGGCACGGAGATGGTGGCCACATCTCTGTGGCAGGTCCACAAAATGCAAGTCTGGGCCTTTGGTTTGCCCTGAGACCCTTCAAGTCCTCTACCTTCCACCCTGTGGTGTCTGCAGGCAGATCTGGAGGGAGCCTTGGGCTCCTTTAGCATCATGAGGATGTGAAGCTCCCCCATCTCTTTCCCAGAATGGCCTGTGGGAGCGATGAGGCAGTGTGAGAGGGAGGAGAGAGCAGCATTCTATTGACCCTGGGCTTAAGTTGTTCTCAAACTCAGGCAGAGCAAATGTTGGTTTTGCTGGAGATTCTGGTCTTGGGCAGAGCTCACAGACCACGTGTGCCCATGGGGGACAGAGGTCCCCACTGGTGTCTGCATGGGTGATTGTTCCTGGGACAGACCTAGGTGTGTCCCTGTAACCTTTGGGGGAAATCTGGAGAACTTCAGTTTCTGTACCAGAACTGTGGGCCTGACAATGATAAAGCCATGGCTGCAAGGAATTCTTGTGCTGAGCAGGCATCCAAGAGCAGAGAAAGCAAAGAGAGTGTCCCAGGGACTGAGATGATTGTGTTTCTTTTAATGTCACAGAGGAAAATTCCTTGGGGCCTCTCTGCTGTGCCACAGGCAAGGTGTCTGGCTGGTGGTTTTGGGCTCTGGGCTCCCCATGTGTGCCTCCCAATGCCCGTGGTGTTCCCACACTATGTGTGACCCTCCCAAGTGGCCAGGTTGGCCTTGCTGGACACAGAGAACATCAGGCTGAAGAGCTGCTGTATCTTCAGCCCCATCTCTCTGATGCCAGATGCTTTCCCCATGGCATCCTCTCTCACCAGAGCGACTCACCCTGTCCTCAGTCCCCTCCTCTGGTGTCACCCAACACCCTGAGCTTGCAGGGCTGAGGAGCAGAGCTTTGCTTTAACACTTCCTGGACAGTACTGTGGGGCTCCAGCTGGAAATACCAGCCTGTGTACACAAATAGTGCCTGGGTTTCTAGGCAGGCAAGGCAAAGCCATGGGATCGATGGCCAGCAGTACTAGGTTCTTGGCCAGCTTCCCTATTTTTATCTGGATGTGCTTTCTGGGCAGAAAGAGGATGCCTGGGAAAAGCCAGGTGTGTGACAGCTCCACTTCAAGGTATTCTCCTCCTGGCTTATCTCCTTGAGGTCAACATTGCCACGGCCATGGTGGGAACCAGAGGGGGAATAATCTGGAGTTGAGCTCATTGCTTTCAGTGCAGGGTAGTGTCAGCCATGGGCAATGACTGATCCAGTTCTCCCCATGAAGACAAGCCATGCCAGCATAGGGAGCAGTAGGCTGGGGCTGGTGGGAAGACTGGGTTTTACTTTTTGTGGTGGTTCTGGTTTGGCCTCAGCTTGCACTATGAGCAGCGTAGCCAGCTGTCAGGAGGTGAGATGTTCCTTCCCATGGAACAGCATCTCCACCAAATGGTGTCTGGGGACTCACAGGTCAAAGATTGCTGTGTTCGTGGGTCAGTAATGGATGTTCTTGTGTTTCTTGAGAGCTGGAGACCACCAGGGAGTTTTAGACCACTCTGGATACATGTTAAATGTCTAAGTAGGAATGATTCTGGGGTTTTACCCTTTTCAGAACAGGTGAACATCCACAGTGTATCACATATGGAGGTTTTGGGCTTGGGGCATGTCTGTGTGGATGGCCATGTCTTGGAGAGGTCTGTCTCCGTGGACACCAACTATAGAGGAGCTGTGCTCCTTTCTCTGCTCCTGGTGGGTTGTGCAGAAAGGAGATGTGTGTTTGTCCCAGGGAGGGATGGGCGAGGATGGGGGACCTGGCTCCATGGCTGACAGTGTTGGGAAGAGCATAGCCCCTGTGGCTGCAGCTTGGGAAGCTCCTGTTGCAGGGTGGGCAGTGCATGAAGGGACAGAGGTCAGGTGGCCTCTAGCACATGGGCTAAAGCTGCAGTGTGCCAGGAGGAGAGGGCTCTGGGCACAGCCACTGCCATCGTTCCTCGGTGTGGTGGTGCTCATTTTGGAGCTTTGCCATCACTGTCAGAGGTGTCGTGGAGCAGCTGCTGCCCCAGGATCTGCGGGGGCTGGTCTGTCAGTACTTCTGATCTCTGCTGAACTCTGGTGGGCTGCAACAGGCAGCCAGTTCTTTGCCTTGAAAACAGTGTTTGGGTGGTGCTTGGCTTTCTGTGCACACTGATGTGGAGCTTAGAGGGGAGCAGAGCCTGAGCAGGCTGAAGGTCACCCCACTGCTGGAGAGAGGTCCAGGGAACCCCTGTCCTCTGTGCCTTTGGTGCCTCAACAGCCTGGTGCTGTCAGTCTGAGGTCCCTCGCTCTGCCATGCTGCCGTGCCCAGAGGTGATGTGCCACCTTTATTTCAAGTTACTGAAGCCAGCAGGGTCTGACTGGCCTCTGCAAGGAACTTCTGGCACTTAAGGATGAAGGTCTCTCTGTGCTTTAGCATCTCCTAACAGCAGTGAGGTAGGAGCAGGGGGCTGCTGGCTGGGGAAGAGCCTGTGTAGATGTGGCACCTGGGGGCATGGTTTAGTGCTGGGTTAGTGGTTGGACTGGATGGTCTCAGAGGACTT
Source organism: Vidua macroura (assembly GCF_024509145.1). NCBI lineage: Eukaryota > Metazoa > Chordata > Aves > Passeriformes > Viduidae > Vidua > Vidua macroura. Next base: position 5,755,464 of record NC_071587.1, read on the forward strand.
TTCCTACCCTAATGAATCCGTGATTCTGCGAAGGGTTGGGTGGCATCACCACATGTGCTGCAGATGGACAGGTAACCAGCTGGCCTCACTGGCCACCATGGAGCTGGCCAGCCTTGCCTGCCCATGAGCCAGGAGGTGCTGGGGGACGGAGAGCAGAGAGTGTGGCTGGTGTGACAGCCCTCTCCTCGTCCCCTGCTTTGTGACCCTTGTGTAGCGCTTTGTGAGCGCTGCATAAAGACACTGTGTGTGTCCCCCACGTCTGCCCTCCGTGAGCAGCTCTGGCTGGGCAGCAGGCAGAGCAGGGCCTCCAGCCAGCTGGGCTGCCACATGAGAGCCTCTTCTCTTGGACAGGACCCTGCTCCTCCTCGAGCTCTTCAGCTCACTCCAGAGTGACGGGAATCTCCATGAGCTGAGGGCTGGGGAGGAGGGGTAAGCTCCCCTGGGCAGGAAGCCTTTCCCTTTCCAAAGCAGTTGCCTCCTTCTCCTGTACTTCTTCAAAACTGTGCAAAATGCAATCCAGGTTTGTGCCAAAAAAAAAAAAAAAAGGCTTTTTTTTTCAATTAATACTTGTTTTTGTTCATAGGATTCCAGCCAGGTTTAATTACCAATGCATTGCTTTCTTGCTAATCAGCTCTGCAGAGGGCCTGGCTGCTACAATAGGAAGAGTGCTAATAATTTTCTATTCTTTTTGTTAAGCACCCAGAGCAAAGTAGAGCTAATCCCTCAAGTCAGTTGTCTTTCATGCATTTTTTTTCTTTTAAACTTCCTGTGTTAACTGATTCTTTATTTTTAATAAAAAAGGGTCTTGCATTCTTACCTTCTCATGCTGGGGGGTTTATAGGCCAGCTTCAAATTGAATTGTTTGCCTTGAAACACGTCAGAAAATTCAGAGAGTTTGCTCAGAGAGTGAGCTGAAAATTTGGAGCAGATGTTTGTTTTATAGGGGAGAGAGAGGAGAAAAAAAACTACCTCACAAAAACCCTGGTTGCATTCTTGCTTTCAGTGAAATGAGCTCAGTCCCTTGGAGGTGGAGAAAAACCATCGCCCGTGTAAAAGAAAAGAAATGAGCTGTAAAATATTAATGCAAAGTGGCTCTGAAGTGTGGCTCGTACTCGCCTCAGCCGTTTCAAGCACCAGCTTCTTTCATTAGTCCACTGGGGCACAGCTTCTTTAATTATGTTTTTTTTTTTTTCCCTAAGCTGATGAGCTTGGAGCTCTTAAGAAGCGAGTGAGCCAGAAATGGTTTTCAAGGATAAAATAACTTCAGAATGAGCTCCTCTTGGGGTGCAGGATGGCTCCTGCACTGGAGGGTCCCCTCCTGCTCCTCCACCCATGGATGCAGGATGCAGCCCCTGCAGTGGGCAGGAATGGGAGGAGGGAGCTCCCCCTGAGGTGCCTGGAGCTGGGGTGGGAAGGGGAGAGCGAGGCTTGTGACTGTTGGGATGGTTGAAGCTTCCCCCGCGACTCTCTGCTGTGGCAGCTTCTTGAGGGCAGGTTTTTGGTGTCCCCCTTCCTGCTAACAAGGGCATTTGTGCTACCCACAGAGCAAGTGAGCTCAGCTCTGCCTTCACCTCCAAACTGAAACAGCTTCTTCCCTTGCTTTGCATCCCTTTGTCATCCCAGTTTTACTCTTGGTAGCATCTTCCAGGAGGAGCAGGTTAGAAAACCCCTCGCCGTGCAGTAAGACATTACCTCTTCCCTTGGCATCTCAAAAGCTTCTCTGCAACCTGGAGAGCAGCTGGAAGTTGGCTGGCTGGTGTTTTCCTCTAGTACCTGCACCCACGTCATCCATCCATCTGGTTCCTTCCTCTGCCAGTCAGCCACGTGGAAGGAATTGGCTTATGGGGTTCAAGCCCGCTAATTAGAATGTGCTGGAGAGGTTTTGCAAAGTCTTGGACTGATTATTTCTCACCAACATCAAGGGGCTGAGTTTTTCAGGGCTTGGCTTTCTCCTTGCCCTGGCTGGACACCATGTGTGGCAGCAGGAGCACCTGAGTGAGGTGGATCTGAACATCTGGCCTTGCAAAGCGTGTGCCAAGAGGTGCCACGCTCAGTTCTGTCACCTCCCGTCACGGGGGGCTGTTCTGTTGTGGGGTTTTATACAGGACTTCAATGTGCCCCATCTGCACGCTGAGGAGCTGAGCCAGCAGCTGCCCAGCCCAGTCTGGGATCTCTGCTGCTCTGTTTGAGCTGCCTTGCCTGCACAGCATGGGTGGTGGGGATGATCATCCTTATCTCAAAGCCTTTGCTGGCTCCTTATCTGGTGGCAGTGGCTGCCCTGTGAACACCCCCAGGACATGCTGACTGTCAAGATGCCCCCCTGTCCCCGTGTGAGCAGGCGTGTGACCTCCTGCATATCTTACAGATTGCAGACACAGGAGGAAAGGCTCTGCAGCCTTGAGTCAGTGCTAAAGTCCCCAGCCCTGAGCAGCCCTGAGGTCCCAGTCCCCAAGTGCTGCATGTGGCAGGGCAGGTTTGGCCAGTGAGTTGCCCAGGAGTGCAGACTTGGTGTAAATTCTGTGTTCCTGGGAGCCTGGGCACTGCTCTTTGGCTGGGACTGTCCCCTCCAGAGAGCACTGGGGCTGTTGTGTCCTTTTGGAACTGACCCACATCAAAGTGTGCTGTGATGGGCAGCCTGGCCAGGATGTAAAACTTGGGAACACTTGGAATGGAGCAGGAGCTCTCAGAACAGACCCTCACTTGCAGTTTTGGCTACATCACACAAACTTCTGCTTGGGTTGCAGGCTTATTAATGAGCTGCAGCAGCTCAGCCTCTGGACGGCAGCTTCAGAAGCTGCTGGAAGTGGAATACGTTTGATTGTGTGTCCTGCTGAAGTGGGATCCTGCTGGGGTTGGCTTGACAGGCAGCTTGTGCTGAGCATCCCATCCAGGCCATGGGACAGGCTGGCAGGAGCTGTGAGCAGCCTTTGGGATCAGCCTGTGATTGCTGTCCTGCAGGCCTGTGGGAATAGCCCAGCACCACACTGGTGGTGGGCTGTGGTCTGGTAGGCGAAGAGGCCAGCAGTGACAGTCTGTGCCCAGTGCTGGGTCAGCCAAGAGCTGGCTGCTGGCTCTGGGCTCAGAGGTGTGTGACAGTGGCTCTAGCAGCCGTGTGGCCTGGCACAGCTGCAGCCAGCCCCCGTGCTGTGTCCCTGCTCCTGAGCTGCTGCAGGTTCTGTGAGACCCAGTGTAAAGCTCACAGTGCAGGAGGGTGTGGGGAGTCCAGGAAGAACTTGCAGCATGTGGTGAGGAGGTGTGGGCCTTTGAGCACAGAAAACCCGAGCAGCTCTGAGTTTAAAAACCATTGGCTGCACCTTACCATGCAGTAGAAGGAAATGGGTGAAGTCAGTGGAGAAGAATTTTTACTTTTCTAGTGTTCTCTGAGGTTTAAGGGCAGTAGAAATCAGAAACTTGAAGCTCTTACAATGCTTTTGGAAAGTTCCCTCCCTACATCCTCCTTCTTTCCCCTTGGCCAAACAAGCTTGGCAAGTGGATGGTGGAAGATTATGCTGGAATAGAGCAGCTAGAGGGATACCTGTCTAGAGAAGGATAAAAGGAGAGAGCAGCTCTGGGTGTTCAACAGATGCACAGCAGCTGTATGGAGAGAGCTGTGTGGTGCCTGACAGCTGGGGATGCTCACAGAAACCTGTGGGGCTCCTCAGCTCACTTGCTCGTGGTGGTGGCTGCTGCTGGTGCCCCCTATGAGATCAGTTCAGCATCCAGCCCATCCCCTGCCAGTGGCTGTCCTGCCTGCACGGGGGTGGCTGCCTGGCTGATCTCATGGCTTCTCCCTGCTCATCTGTTCCGCCGAGCGTGGTTTTGCTGCCGGAGGTGTTACATCAGACCATGGTGGGAGAGTGTCTTCCAGACCAGGGAGAGCTCTCAGGAAGGGACGTGGTGACAGCAGCCATTCCTAATGGGACTCTCTAGTGCTGGAAAAAGCTTTCCTTTAAAATGGTTTCAATCTTTGAGTATTTTTATTTTGAACAAAGTGCTTTTTTATGTGGAAAAAGCTTTTTGACATTGATTCCAATGAGAAACTTCCTCATTTCTGAGAATTTTCTGCCTTTCTGGAGTTCCCCCAGCACTCGGAACTCTAGGCCAGTGCCGTCTGCTTCTGATCTGCCAGGCTCAAGCCTCCTGTCCCAGGTGTCCTTGTCTCTGAGCACCTTGCTGGATCTCTCCTTGTCATCTATTGAACACCTTGATACACTGGATGGCAGGAGGATTCAGGATTGTGGAGCACCCAAACAGCCGTGGGCTGTAGTCTCTACAGAAGCTGGCCACACTATGGCTGTACAAGTCAGCAGAGCTTTAGGATGCTGCCAGCCCATACTCTGAAAGTCTCTGTGATTTTCAAACTGCTTCTTAGCTCCATCTCTGCTGTGGTCTGGTGGCTCTTTAGCCTGATCTGGGGTCCTGAATTTGGCTGGCTGGGGAGCCATGGAAAGATTTCCAGAATCTGGGATGGACCTCTCCCTTGTTTTCCTCTGCAGGTCCTCCCTTCTGTTTTTAAACATCTGTGGCTCTGAGGTTTTGGTCAGTCCCTCCTTGTGCTGTCAGTAAGGTGCCCCAGAGCGTTCCTGGCTGTCCTAGCCAGGGAAACTCATGGTGATGGTTTAAAATCATCCCAGGGAAGGTCCAGCACATGATCTCCTGTGATGTGAGATGTTCTGCTGAGCTGTTTGCCCACTGGCCTTAAGGATGCAGTGGCCAAAAGCCACAGCAGAAGGGGCAGGACTGTGACTTACAGGTTGTGGTTTTTCCCCAACCCATTACAAACACATTTATTTTCTTTTTCTTGGAATATGACTCTTTTTTTTCTTGCCTTAACATATGGAATCCCAGAGCTGTGCAGCCTTGTGTTTGCAGCCCACCCCCAGCCTTTATCCATATGGAGGAGTGTGCAGGACTCCTGCCTTCCCAGTCGTGGTCCTTTGGGAAGCAACCTACTGGCTGAAGCGTTGTAGGGACAAAGGTTGCCATTTCTGCTAGCTCCAAACTCCATCCCCCAGGAGCTGGATGTGTGGTGTGTCCCCTGCACAGCCAGGATCCCAGTGCCTGGAAGGATGGCTGCAGGAGGGCCACTGTGCTCTGGGTGACACGCAGCCATGCTGTGGGTGCTCTGCTGCCTCCTGACTCTGGGAGCTGCTCCAACTGTCCTGCTCTCCATCTTTGCTGGAGCTCCTCTGGTTCCCTCTGTGGTATCCTGTGCTCCTCTCCTCCTGGGATCCCATGCAGAGCCCCATCCTGCTCCCTTTGAGCGTCACCCGTGGCAGGGCCACACCAGGTGGAGCTGGAAATCGCCACATCCAGGCCGGCTGTCACTGCAGGCTGTGCTCTGCAGGGACGCTGGGCACAACAGCTGCTTGAGAGTCTTTTTCCTGTTTACTTGCTCCCAGAAGTGCTGATGGTGTGGTGATTACAGGACATCCCCCCTGCACGTGCCAGTGCATCCTTCATCCCTCCTCCTGCTGCTCCTCGCCTCTGCTGGAGTAATCCTCAGCCCAGGTCAGAGCACGGGGCTGGCTGCAGGTGGGGGCTTGGCCATGCTGGGAGCAGGGACTGTCCGAGAGGACTTTCACCCCCTTGGCTCCCTGCCCTGGAGATCTGTGCCCCATAAATCTGCTTCCCAGCTGGCAGGAGGTGGGGCAGGGGCTGGCTGGGTTTGCTGAGCATTTGGACACTGCCTGTCAAGGTCCTTCTTGGTGTGAGGCTCTCATGCCCCTGGCTCATCAGAGCAGAGCACAGAGCCTGCTGCCTCGTCTCTCCAAGCTCCTGTGCTTGGATACTTGCCCTTGGACATCACTCATCCATCTCTGGCTCCTCTTGCCAGGATTCCAGGGCACTCTGGATACCCTCCTTCTCTCCTGAGCTTGCAGTCCTTGTCCTGTTAATCCCTGCCAGCTCACAGCCCTCCTCAGCTTCAGAAGACCAAAAATCTGTATCACTGATTCCAGAGCAGACCCCAGGCAGTGCCAGGGCAGTGGGGAGTTGGCTGTGCTTGTCTCTATGTCCCAGCAAAGCAGCAGAAATTGATTTTTATTGGGTTTTTTTTTTCCCTCTTCTATGTCTCACATGTCCTGTAGTGCCTTATGTCAGCCTGTTCTCAAGGTCTTGCTGCTAGCTGGATTATTGTCTCTGTAACCTCCAACAGCTCAGGCTCTGGGGCACGTTGTGAAGAGCTCTAGAGGTGAGGGAATGAAATTTTTGGAGCATTGGTACATCAGGCTTGATATGAACCATGGAGCAGGTTGGAGTACAAACAGGAAGAGGTCTCCAGTTCTGGGGACCAAATAAATCCCAGGTGAGGTCATTTAAAAAAACAGTCCCAAATGGTTTCACACCATCACCATGAGCTTCTGCTTCTCTCCCATGAACTGAAAATGCTGTCGTGTGCCAGGGCAGTGTCTGCTCAGTGCCTGGACATCTTCAGTTGGATGGTGCTGTAAGGAAGTGCCATTGGCTGCTTATCCCCCAAAATCTTGCCCTGGCGTTGGAAGGTGAAACCAGTCCAGGGGAGTCCCAGCGTGGTTAGTGCAGACAGAGCAAATCTGGTGGAAAGGGAAGAGGAGAGTCGCTGTTTCCATTTCTAACCACTTTGGGACAGGTTTGATTTCTCCAGCAGCTCTCTGGTAACTTTGTGTCTGGTTTGTGTTGGGGTGGGTAGAAGCACTCAGGTGGAGAATCCAAGGAGGAGGAGGTGACAGGAGGAGGTGCCTCTCTGCATTTAGTGGTTGAGATGGTCCAGCCCGTGGGCCTCTCTGCAGAGTGGCACAGAGGGAGATCGAGGGGAGGGCACGCATCTGGAAGTCACATCTGTGCTCTGGCAAATACTCAACCCTGCCAGTCTCAGAACAGCTTTTGGGTTGAGCATGGGATAGGAAGGGGTCAGGCTGATGTGGTGACCTCGAACAGCTCAGCAGCAGATGGGATCTTCATCCTTCTCTTTCCAGTGTTGCCCTCACACTGCAGAGTTCAAGCCCTGGTAGGGACAGGGACAAGCCACTTCCCTGCTGCCCACTGAGGGTCCTGGCCAGCAGGCATCTCTGCTGTAAATCGCTGTCACGGGAACTTGATTGCATCATCTGGTGGGGTGGATGAAAACTGAGTCACAGCATTTGAACATCACTGACATTTGCTGCCACTGTGACAAATCTTTTCTGTCCTTTGGTTTTCACTCCTTGCCTTTGTGCCCTGTCCTGGGACGATGTCTCCAACTCTTGTCTCCAGTTGCTTTGTGACAGGGCATGACCCTTGGGCATGAAAGTTGGGAAGGCACCTTTGTTGAGTGCAGAAATCCCCAAAATGCTCCAAGGAGATCTTGCTGCTGTTGGACACTCAGGTCCCCGATCCACCTCTGCCAGGGTTTCCTCAGTGGCCCTGCCAGGCTCCCAGCTGTCAGGCTGTGAGCTGTGCATTCAGAACTGCTGGATTGCCACCTCTGCCCTTCTGTCCTGCTTGGTTTCTGCCAATCTGCTTGGTCCCATCCCTTTCCCCTCACTGGTAGTGAGCACTCTGGCTGGCTGAGAGCCTGGAACATCAGTGACCCTGTAAGGTCCAGGAGAGGGATGCAGAGATGTTGCACAGAAGGGTTCCCTCTTCAGCCCTTCCATGAAGGACCTGCCCAGAGAGCAACTTCCTTCAGCCTCTCACCCTCTTCCATGCTGAGGCACAGCATGTATTGGTGCCTCATCAGTCTGTCCCTGCCCACCTCTGGGTCTCCTTACAGCTGTAAGGAGATCTTCCCTGGAGGGAGGAAGAATGGCACAGGCAGGAGCTGTGCTCACAGACCTTCATCCCATCCTCCCTCTGGTTTATTCTGCTCCTTAAAGGCCATTGCATTTCTCACCCAGGCAGGGCTGAGGGGGATGGAACCTGCCATGCCATGCAGAAGAAAGGTCACCTTGGGGGTGCACTGGGGAGCCTTCCCTAGGCAGGCTGTCCAGAGCACCAGTGCTGAGCTTCCCCTTTCCAGATGAGTCAGTGGAACTTTGTGCCTCTCAGACGGGGCGATGACTGAAGGGTCTCTGCTGGCTGCCACCAGCCTGATTTCATCTGGGACAGGGACACCAACGTCTTCAGAGCAGCATCTGTGGAAGCAAAAACTGGGGCTTTGCCTCAGCTGGAGCAGCTCTGCCTCTCTTTGGGGTGGAAATGTGTTCCCGTGTCCTGTATGGTGACTGTAACAAGTCCATGGCTCTCAGAGGCGCCAGCCTTGCATGTGGCAGTGGGTACGACCAGCAGCCCTGGATACCCAGCTTGGGATTTGGTACAAAACCCCACAGCTCCACAAAGACAACATTTCCATGGAGGACAAGAGGGAGCCCCAACACATTCCAGGAAGATTGCTGGAGCCCTCACCTGGCATTTGCCATCTGCTGCCTGTTTCCTTGAGCCCCCCACTGGCTGTGGGCTGAGGCTGTGAGGTAGCAGCATCCTGCTTTGCTCACTTGGAGGATCAGCTTTGGTTTTTTTATGCATATCTTCTTGTAGCTGAGGGTGAGCAGGAGAGATGTGCTGATGATAACAGGTCAGGCAGCTGCCAGCCCACAGCTGCCTCTGATTCTCACATCAAGAGGATGTTCAAGAGCTCTTGAAGGCCACCTGCATGAGGCTGATGATGGCAAGGCAGCCTGGGAAGAGGCCACGGTGCCCTGTAGAAGCAATGTCTGGGCAGGACCTCTGCCTCCATGCTCCAGCCCCTAATGTGGGATATGTGTGGGGTGGAGGAGGGGAGGTCTCTTCCTCACATCCTCTCAGCAGCATCTCCTAATCTCCCTGCACATCTCCTGCAGCTTCCTCTGCAGGTGATAAGGATTTTGTGGGGGGGAGCAGGGGAGGGAGGAATAGGAGCTCAGCAGCCACAGGACATGTGATGGGGGCACAGCAGAGGCTGTGGCAGGCAGAGGCTCGGGCAGGAAGCCCCTGTGCCCACAGAGCAGCCAGCACGTCCCCACGTGCCCTGCATGGGCTACCCAGGGCACGCTGCTGGCACTGCTGCCCCTTCCCAGGTGGTGTTCAAGCTCCCTGCCAGATCCTCTCACTCCACATTGAGTGACAGGATTGCTGAGAGCCGAGCCAGGATCTGAGTCGGGATCCAGGCTAGCCCCAGTCACCCTGGCTAGTCAGGAGCTCCCTGTTGTCCCATCTCCAGCCCACTGAGCAATTCTTCCCCCAGCATCTCCCCTCCCAAGGTGCTTTCTGCATGGGTGTTGCTGGCACTGGGGTAGTGATATTGAGTCAATTGCTTCATAGCAAAATCCAGTGGCTTGGAGCAAAAAATCCAGTTTGCTGATGCAGGTGAGATGAAGCACCTTGTTAGAGCAACCTGAGACACAGCTGAGCTGAGTCTGGAGGGGAAAACAGCTTTGCCTGCTTCTTTTCCTGAGGCAGAAGTACCACTGATCCCCTAGGCACCAGGATGGCTACTCCCCGGGACAGCAAGGGAAGTGAGAGGATGCTTTATGTGGATTTGAGTGCTTAACTGAAACGGCTGAGTTGCCTTTTAGCTCACAGGGGGTGAGGGATGCTCTGGGGCACAGGGTGCTGCTGCTTTGGTGATTGTTGGCCTCCGTGGGTGGCTCAGCCGTGCTCCCTGCCCTCTGAAAAACCAGTTAAGGTCAAATGAGAGGCCTCAGCTGGTTTCTTGCTGTCCTGGATAAGCCATCTGTTAATGGCACTGGCTCTTCCTCTGGAAACCTGATAGGCGATGCTGAGCAGCGGAGGGGGATGCGGTAACCTCGTCTGTCTCCGAGCAGGGATGTTCAGCTCACCCTTACTGTGCCTGCCTTAGGCTTGTCGATGAAGGGAAGCTTGTGGCCTTGAGAGGTTGAGCTGTTGTCACTCTGAGCACCAATACTAATGTGACGTGCGCTCCTAATTGGTTGGGCTGAGTGCTCGGCTTGCTCCGAAGGGGATGCAAAGGGCAGGACCGCACTCGGCGTGTTCCTTACGGGTGCGACACGCGTGTCCTACGAGCCACCCCAACTCCTCCCCCGTGCCAAAGCCCAGCTCAGGCGGGTCTGCCTGACTGCCCCCGCAGCCCGGTGGGGATGGGGCTGTGCAGGGCAGAGCCGGGGCTCGGCAGGGGGAAGGGGCTGGATGACCAGCGAAGGGCAGGGACGGGCTCCAGACTGAGAGGTGCTGAGGGCCCTGGCCCCCGGCCAGCGGAGCACTTAGAGCTCGCCCGGCCCATCCCGAGCTCCCGGGGGAGTTGTGGTGGGTTTTCGTTGTTCTTGCAGGCGGTGTTGGGTTGCAGCAGCAGAGCCAGGGGCAGGGCTGCTGGTGGGGGAACACCCACACCCGGCTGGTGGGTGCCAGCAGGAGCAGGTGAGCCAGGATCCTCCTCCGGGCTCCTGCAGCTCCTACCGGCCCCACTGCTGGCCCAAATGTCCGCTTCAGGGGGCTTCCAGTGAAATATTAAAAGGGAGGTGGCACTGCTTTGCTCCCCACGCCGTTGCATAATAGATTTTGCTTGTATTTTAATCACATGCACAACCATGTCTTTTTCCTTTTTCTCCCCGGGGGCCACCTGACCCTCTGGTGCCCCTTCCAGTGATGGGAAGCCTGGGGATGACCACATGGCTGTGCTCAGTGGGATCCACAATGCTAAATAGCAGGAAGACTCTTTTTTTAACCTCTTTTTCTTTGCCAGAGTGAGTAGGCTGGAGGCTTTTCCGCTGCCCCCGGGCAGGATCAGTCCATCTCAGCCAGCTGAGGTCGGGCTGGGCTGGCAGTGACCCCGTGGCTCTCACTGCACCATTTCTCCCCAGGGAGATGCAGACCCAGCAAAGCCTGTTGAGGGGGTGGGTGTTTGTTTGGAGGCTGTCCCTGATAAACCCATCCTGGAAAGTAATCTGGCTAAATGCTCTTTTTGTCAGCTTTTAATTTTTTTTTTTTTTTTAATTTAATCAGTTTTCCAGCTTTCCAAAAATCCTCTGGAGGTGGCGATTTTGCAACCCTCAGAGTTTGTTCCAGGCTGTCCTTATCCTTACACATTACAACACCCTATCCATCAGCGGGTAAATGAGGCTTGGATGAAGTTTCAGTTTTAAATGACTTCAAGGGTGGATCTGGTTTTCATGTAACCAGAGGGTAATTTGGTGGGATTTTTTCTTACATGGTGAGGGAGGTGGATCTGGGGTCAGTTTTTTCTTTCTGATGCAACCCACTCCTGCTGAAAGAGGGCTCTTTGCCCAGAAATGTGACTTTTTTTTTTTTTTTTTTTTTTTTTCCAGTGCTGGAGACAAAGGGAGGGCCAGGCTGTTTCTTCTGGCAGTGGGCTGCAGGGAAGTTTGGGAGGTTGTGAAGGGCACAACTGTTTGTAGAGCCATGGGATGGCTCAGTGTGCACTGTGGAACCATGTGGGGAGCTCAGAGCATCTCTGGACTGGATGGGCTTTGCTGCCTCCTTCCCGGAGCCTCTCCTGGCTCCTGTCTGCACACCCTCCCAGGAGGGCTGGAGAGGAGCCAGCCCATTCCAGGCTCCAATCTCATCCGCTGCTCATCCACCCCTGCTTGCTGCTGGTTCTCCTCTGGGGCATCCAGCTCTGCCAGGCTGCAGCAGGGTTCATATTCTATCAGAGAGCTTCCCTCTGCCATCTCTGCGGCACCAAGTTCTTCCCCTCTTGCCACATCCCAGGTGGGATAAGGACCAGTTTGTACACTCGGCCTCCCCAGCACGCCCTGGGAGAGGGCAGCTCTGGGAGGAGGAGACGTGACGTGGCTCACCGTGGTGACAGAGGACTTGTCTTCAGAGGGTTTGCCCCAGGTCACCTGCCCAGGTGTGCACATGGCCTGTGGAGCTGGGACCCCACCAGCTTAACCCCGTGTCTTTGCCCACATCCTTGGTGAGCCTTTCTCAGCAAGGACTGAGTGCAGCCCCATGGTGGGACACATGGGCCATGTCATGGTGCCCATGCCACCACTGATGGGGAAACTCGCTGGTGCTGAGCAGGGCAGAGCCTGCAGTGTCTCTGTGAGACCTGGGCTCCAGCAAAATCCCCCCACCCCTCCTTTCCCTGGTGGCTCCCAGTCCTGTGCTTCCAGAGGGAGGGCCCTGGCTGCTTGGGGATGGTGCCATTTGTGCTTGCTGGGCTTCCTGCTCAGACTCACTTCCTTCCAGCTGCCAGGGGGCCGGCAGGGTGTTGGGGGCGAGGCTGCTGTGCTGCTCTGTGGTGAGAAGAGGGCTGCACAAAGCAAACCCCAGCTGCCTTCCCCAGCACACTCAGGCAGGTTTGGGAGGGTGAGAGAGAGGAGCAAGCAGCTGCAAGTATGCGTGGGCTGGAGGTTCCTGCCCGATCCTCACGGAGGCTGCCCTTTGCCCTAGGAATTCCCTGCGTGCTTCTGTCCTTGATAAGCACCTCACTTGCTCCAGGGCTCTCTTCGCTGCGTGGATTTTAGGTATGCACTTTGTAACACCAGCTCTGCCTCGCTCGCTGGTAACCTGCTGGTGCTCTGTGCAGGGAGGGGTGAGCACAGGGCACAGCCAGCTCTGCAGCATCCCAAAGTGCAGGCAATATGCTTGCAGTGTGGTGCAAAGGCAGGGCAGGAATATTCCAGCACCTTCCTCTGGTAGGTATTACCTGGTAAATTACCATGAAAACTCATCTGGCATGTTTTCCCCCACTGTGTTGGTCAAACCCTGCATCCTCCAAGGACAGGATTGGCCTTCAACCCCACTGTGCGTGTCCTGGATGCAAAGACCTGAGCTGTGATATGGGTTTTTACAGGCTAAAATAACCTGCTGTGTCACTAAGGATATGAGCACACGGGTAAGGTTATGGCAGGGCATGCTAACATTTAAGCTGCCAGACAGCTCCTTTCCAAAGGGTAGATGATGCCTCAAAAAGTCACATTCTTGCTTATTTTAGGAAGCTTGTCTGTCCTTCCTTTGCAGCCCCAAGGAACTGGGTTTTTCTATGCTCTTGTCACAACTTGATGAGCTTTGAAGGGTTATTAGATTCATAGAATATCCTGAGTTGGGAGGGACCCACAAGGATCATGAAGTCCAACTCCTGGCTCTGCACAGGACACCCCCAAAATTCATAGAGTGGTCAGTCTGGATATGTCCTGTGCTAGGCAATGAGCAGGCTGCCACTGTCTCCAGGTGCACCCTGAGTGCTGCACGGGAGCAGGATCCAAGAGAGGATCCCACATTCTTTGTGCTTTACAAGTCCTCCCAAAGTCAATCCCTGTGTCTGCCTTGCTGTGGGGTTTGGAGAGAGCATCGTGTCTCATGCAGTTTAGTGCTGTGGGTGATGAGCAGGTCACATTTCTGTCTAGTTTTAAACTGCAGTAAACAGAAATGAAAGGCGAGATGATCCACAGAGAGTGCAGTAAGTGGAGTTTAATTGGGATGAATTACATGCCAGGTTTGCAGTAATCTCCATCCTGCATTGCTCAGAAGCATCATCTGCTTTGGAAATGTGACTCAGAAATGTTGTTATTTGATTCCCACGAGCATTTAAGAAACTATTTTTCCAGGAAGCAAAATTTTCTTGGGTTTGGGTTGGGTTTCATTCGTTGTTGTGTTGCTTTTTTTTTTTTTTTTTTCCCTTGCTGCTGCTGTTGTTTTCTCTTTGTTCTATGGCAATAGGAGTCTTTTCCCAGAATTTCCTCTGGGGAGGGAGGCTGTGAGATGCTCCTTTACCACTGTCTCTTCAGCTCCTTCTCCTTGCTTAGCACTAATGCTCCAGCATGCTCACAGCTGCCCCTTCCTAGGGATCCCTGTGGGGCAGACATTCAGCCATTTTTGGGGAACACAGAGGTAACTGGGGGAGTTCTGGCTGGGGAAACCTCCTAGGGAATAGTAAGAGGGGGCTGTGCTTACAGGGCTGGGGCTGCCATCATGGGTGCTAACCCAGCTCTTCAGAAGACTAAATCCACTTCATCTGTGCCCTTCCTTCTCCAATGCCATGGGAATTCCAAGCTATTCCCTGAAGGTCTCCTTTGTTTTCCCTTTCTCCTAGTGGATATTCGTGAAATCAAAGAGATCCGTCCGGGCAGGAACTCCCGTGATTTTGACCGGTACCAGGAGGATCCGTGTTTCCGACCAGACCACTCTCACTGCTTCGTTGTCCTCTACGGCACGGAATTCCGGCTGAAGACCCTCAGCTTGCAAGGTAAACTTCTCCTGGCCCTGGGGTTGTGCCAGACAGGGTTGAACCACAAATTCAACCTCACAGGACCCAAACAGTTTGGCTGCTTGGGGACAAAGATAACTCCCAGCTCTTGGGAACTGGAGGGGGAGGGAGTGGGACACGCAGGGGCAAGAGGTCCAGCCAGCCACATCCATCCCTCGGGAGAGGAGCAGGAGCTTGGCAGGGAGAGGAGCCAGCCAGAGCATCTGCGTGGGGGGGAATTGTTACCAGAAGGGGGATGAAGCAAGGAGTAGGGCATGTAAGGTGCTGGGGATAGTCCCAAGAGGTTTGGGTTGTTGATCAAGCCTGTGTGTCCCTTATTCCCACTTCTCCCATGCATTTTCTACAGCCACTTCTGAGGATGAGGTCAATATGTGGATCAAGGGGCTGAACTGGCTGGTGGCAGACACACTGAGGGCACCCACCCCCCTGCAGATTGAAAGGTGAGGAAAGCCTGTCCTTTTCCTGCACTTGTTTTCTTTTTTCCCCCCTTCTGTCTGTTTTGACAGAAAAAGGTGAGCACGGTGATATCTCATTCCCTCTCTGAGCTGTGCTGACCCAGCACTTCTGCCTCTGCACTCCAGAAGCTTCATCCTGCTGACCCCAGCGTTTGATCTCATGCATCAGGGAGAAGGAGTTTGACCACAAATTGATGTTTCTGTGTGTGCACAGCCTGTGTTATCTGTAGCACTTCAGTGCAGAAGCATTTTTAAAGCAGAATGTATTTTTTGTATGAAAATAGGGTAGGCTGCCTGTGAAAGGGGGCAGAGCCGGGTTCTCTGGTGGGAAGGAGGGATGTGGGAGTGGATGGTGTGGCACTGAGCATCTTCCAGAGAGAGGCTGGAGCAGGGGCTGGTTGTTGAGGAGCTGAGTGTGTGCCTGTTTGTGCCTTCCCACCTAGGTGGCTCCGGAAGCAGTTCTACTCCCTGGATCGCAACCGGGAAGACAGGTGAGGAGGGAGAAAGCTGCAGTCGTGTTCAGGGGAGGCTTTGAGCTGGAAGGGTTCACCTTTGACTTGAAACCCCAGCCTCTGGGATTTTTGTTGCGTTCCTTAGGCTTTTAATGCTCGTTTTCAAGGAACCTTAATCCAAGTCCCAAACTTGCCTTTTCACTGAATTAAAAAAAGCCTTAAAAAGCCGTCTTGTTTTCCTGACCTATTTCTCAGCTGTTTAGACCCAGTAACACCTTGAGAGCCCACAGCTGTGAAACACCTTTCCCCCACCTGGCACCACCCAAGGAAGCAGACATCAAAGAGCCAAGAGGCAGTTCAGGGCACCCCATCAGGGCTGAACTGGGTTGTGTTTATTACTCTCCACCCTGTTTGTTCTATTCTCCTTTTCTGAGGCCTGTAAGGGCATGGATCATCCCACTGCTTGGCTTGTGGGGCTCTTGGGTGAGTACTTAGTGTTGTCCTAGCAAGTAAAATGTCATGCTTGTCATGAGGAGGTAAGGGAAGGAATTGGGTCATGGTTCACCATGAGATACGGGAGGGGACATTTTCCTGTTGGGGAGGTGAGTTCCACCGTGCTCTGCTCGCTGCCCACTGCCATCACCAGTTTTCCAGTCCCAGCGCTGGCTGCCAGCCTGCTCTTACTGAGCTGCTGTTGTTTGCCTCCTTCCATCCACGGGACATGCTTCTCCCCTGTGATGTTAACTGAGCCCATTAACCTTTCAGCATTGATTCCTGTGTTAATGTGCTCCCCTGGAGGCATCAGCCCTGCCTCCAGCTGCTGTGCAGCACATGGGTCCCACCTGCCCCTTTTCCATGCTCTGTTGTCCAGAGAGGGCTGACTGGAGAACGCTGGGGTCCAGAGCATCCTCTGCTTTGTCCTTGTTGTGACCCTCCCAGGACAGCCAGCCAGGGCACAAACTGAACCTGTCCAGGAGCAGGCAGGAGTGTGTTGCATGGGGCAGATCCTGCTGCACTGGACATTTTTGCCTTTGCAGTGATTTATACTGTGGCATGACGAGAGCACCGCTGGGTGCTCGGGGATTTTGTGGAGGAGGAATAAATCCTCACAGAGGCAGAAAGGGAAGAAAAGGAGCTTTAATCTGTTGCAGCTGCTCTGCATGAGCCACACACCTTTTGAATCCAGGCTTGGGTTGTATACACAGTGGTGATTGGGCACAGTGTTTCCTAATTCTGCCATGGAGAGCACTGAGGCAGGTGCAGGGGTAGCTGTGTGGAGGTTTTGGAGGAGGAGTACAGGAAAAGTGGAAATAATTGGTCCTTTTTTCCCCTCTGGTTATGCAGTAAAACTGATGAAATGGCATCCCAACAGTACAGAAGGAGATTGCATGTATAGATCTGTCTGCCCAAGGCAGATCAGCAGAGCTGACACCCAGCCTGTTGCATCCCTGTTGTTTCTATTGATATCATCTTTTTATTAGCATTTAGAATTAAAGCAGCAAAATCCAATATATTCCTTACGTGTCCTTACCCACAGGGAGAGGTTTCAGTGCAAAACCCTTAATTAGGAGAGCTGCTGCTCCAGCCCAGGCAGTGAGAGGAGCAAAACATCAACAGAACGGATGTGGAAAGATTTGGGGTCTTCCCATTTACAAACGTTTTACAAGGATCCATGTGTTTTCTGCAAGGCAGAGGCTACAGTTATGTGACATACACATCTCCTGGATTAAATCTTGCCCCCTGTGAGGCATTTCAGCATTAAATTTAATGTCACTGAGCTCTTTGCTTTTGCTTCTCAGCCTGGAAGTAGGTTTTCAAAGGGAACAGTGAGTTGTGATTTTCTTTTAAAAAAACCCCACTTGCACACCATCCTTGATCCTTTCCAGAACAGATAGGGTTTTGGCAGCTGCAGAAATCATTCCCAGCATTTGTGTGCCCCATGCCTCAGCCTCTTGTGCTGGAGCCCTTTCTTCTCTCTGCCTTCCCCTGCTGGGGGCCCGGCCGTCCCTTCCAGCACCAGCAGATGGTGGCTGTTTCCACTGGCTGCTGGCCCTTTGGGTATTTGTTTTTCCAAGGGAGGTTAGGTGGAAAGAGGAGGATAACAGGATGCTGGGTTTTTTTTCCTAATTGCTGTGGAGGAGACCGTTTCACCTCTGGCCAGGAGAGCTGCCCATGGCTGGGAGCAGCATTTACTAAGGGCTGGCAGGGGAATGTTTCCATCCCCCCTGTGAGAGGGCTGGGCCTCTGGCCTGTTTGTCATGAAACCTTAAAAATTGTTCCACAGAAAAAATCAGTTTATTTTGTTTTCACTTTCTAGTCTGAAAATACTACTAAGCTGTTTATCCAAGGTCTCCAGCACTTTAAGATGATGAATAACACACAATAAATAAAATCCTTCTGTACCCTGTCCTCCTTCTGTAGCCAAGAGGGAAATGCTGGTCACAGCTTTGACAGGGCTTGCTCATGTCACATCAGCGAGCAGGGCTGTGGTCCAGCACCTCCTGTGAAACAGCTCAGCTTCACCAGAGCTGAGTGTCAGCTCCAGCGAGTCTCCAGGAATGGCTGCTGCTGGTTCTGCTCTTCCAGCCTCTCCTGCTCTTCATCCATGAGCTTTTTTGCAGTCTCATGCTCTCACCAAGGAGGGATTGCTGCTGGGCAGCCCTGGGGACTCTGAGTGTCCTGTTGGGGTCCCATGACAACTGTTACATGCTGTGTTTCCTGACATGTGAGGGCATCTCTTGTACTCCTGGCTCACTCCACGCATTTCTCTGTCACCCAGGAGCCCATAGCTGGGACCCCCTGCCCGGGGGGGTCACACAGCACCCTGCACATGACTATGGATGCTGGGTGTGTTGGAGAAGGGAAGGGGCAGGATCTCCTCCCAGAACACTCACTCTGAGCCCCAGGGTAACTTCACCTGCCAGGGAGGTAGAGGTGCAGGGGAGATACTTGTGCTCAGTGTCTGTTGCTGACTGTACAGCTGTGAGGGAAGGGGGACCATTTCTCAGCTTTTTTTTCCTTTCTTTTTCTGTTCTGCCAGTGAATGGCAGGACACTGCAAAGTCCACGGATGGCTGGGTGCTGGCCTCGGGCACAGCACAGGAGCTGGGCCAGGTCCTGCTGTGGCCGTGTGTGTCCGGGTCCCCAGGGCTCTGAGCCCAGGAACAAGGGCTCTCTGTGTCCTGCTGGCTGCCGAGCCCTGGTCTCTGCAGCGCCTGACACCAGCCGGTTTCTCCCTCTCCGTGGAGCTCTCTCCATCCCTCCTCCTTCCTGTGGTGTTTGAGATCACCCTGCTTTCAGGACAGAGTGTAAAAAAGATGTCACATGTGAATGGCAGCATGCCTCTGGGTTAAATCCCCTGTGCAGGGCATCTTCCCTGGTGTTTTTATATTTGCACTCCAAAGCCATAAGGATTTCCAGACTTGCCCTATGCTTTGTGGGATGGGGGAGCATCCTGTAGGATCCTGTGTTCCCACGTGCTCAGTGGGGGACAGAAGCACCATCTGTGATTGCAGGGGTGGACTCCCAGGACTTGCTTTTAAGGCAGGAGCTGCCAGAAAAATGATTGGACACAGACCCCCTCAGCTTCTAAATCCTGCAGATGGGAGGCATCCTCATTTCTCCTTGCTGCAGGGCTGGTGCCTCATGTGGGGACAGCTCTGGAACAGGCAAGGGCAGCCCAGAGCTCCTTCCTGCCTGTGTCTGCCTGCTGGGGTGTGGGATCCTGCTCAGGGCTGGCACTGGAGCTTTCCCTGGTCTGGGAACCAGCACCTTTGGTGTGGAGGGCTTTGGGGAGCCTGCACTCCCTGCCTGCAGCGTGTGTGGCTGGGAGAGCACAGCTGGGCACGACGTGGCACTGCTGTGCCTGTGGCTGGGGACCAAAAATGGCTTTTTTCCTTTCCTTAAGATAAAATTAGCTGAGTCCTAACCACTTAGAGAGCCTGTCCTGCTCCAGCAGGCCAGGGAGTGGGTTTTGGAAGGGAGTTGGTCACCCAGCATCCACGTTGGGGCACAGTTGAAAAATGCTTCTTCCTGGTCGTTCATTTAAAGCAGTGGGTGCTGCCTGTCAGCTGTGGCATCAGCTCAGTTGGGCAGAGGCTGCTGGGCTCACTCCTGCAACTCCTGCAGCTCTGTCAGGAGTTGCAGGAGCACTGTTTGCAGTCCCCACTGACATGCAGATATCTCTCTCTGCTCCCCACATCTCCCCCACTGTTCCCAGCCTCAGCATCGCTCTGGGGTCACGCATCCATCCTTGTGTCACAGCTGATGTCCCTTTGGGCGCGGCCTCTCTGTGCATGTCCCAGCCCCAGGGTGAGACCCCCTCCATCCCAGACCCCCTGAACATGTCTCCCCTCTATCCCAGGATCTCTGCCAAGGATCTGAAGAGCATGCTGTCCCAGGTCAACTACCGGGTCCCCAACATGCGGTTCCTGCGGGAGAGACTCACGGTGAGTGTGTGACCCCTCTGCTCTCCCCCTCAGCACCAGGGACCCTCAGCAGTCCATTGCCTGCCTTTGAGCAAAACCTGGTGGTGGTTAAACTCCCAGGGAGTGTTTGCATATTGCAGAGCCTCCCAGCCTTTCCTGGGAGGGCCCCCACCCACGGTGGTGACTGAAGAGGTGCCAGCTCCCACTGGGTGCCGCACCCTGGCCCATTTGTGGCCAGCACTCTCTCCTTACCCCACCCTGCCTCCCACACTCCCCTCATTGCTCCTGGCTCCAGTCATGCAGACCAGCTACCAGGTCCTGTATCCTGGCTCTTGCACCCACTGCCAGCGAGTGATGCTCTGCCAGCATCACCACTGACCCAGGGAGGAAGGGTCACCTCATTCCTACCAGCACAGAACTCCAAGGCCAAAGAGTGGTGTATCCAAAGGAGAGCACACGCTTTGGGTCTTGCACTTTCCAGACACTTCAGATACTCTGGGCAAACAAAAAAATCAAATTATCCTTTTGTAAGTATTCAGTAAGTGGTGACACTTTATCAGTGTGTGGGTTGCCTTCGTGTGGGTGAGCTTGGGGAATTGTGAAATTCATTTTAGATGTGCCTGTGCCCTGGGCACTGCAGGGTCCTGCTGGCCCCAGGAGAGACTCTGGCAGATTTGTTAAGGTTGGAAAAGCCCTCTAAAGTCATTGAGTCCAACCATTACCCAGCATTGCCATGTCCACTAAACCATGTCCCCAAATGCCACGTCCACGTGTTTTTTGAGCACGTGCAGGGATGGTGACTCCACCACTGCCTGGGCCACCTGTTCCAATGCCTGACCACTGTTTTAATGAATTTTTCAAAATATCCAATCTAATCCTCCCCTGGCACAACTTGAGGCCATTGTACAGGAGGCAAAGTCTGAACAGGTTTTGGCCTTCTCCTCCTTCTTTCCCCAGGGATACTGGTGGGAAGAGACATTCCTTAAGCCATGCAGAGTTACCTGTGGCCTCTGTAAAACCTCTGGGTTTGATTTGTTTTTCAGGATGTGGAGCAGAGGAACGGGGATATCACGTACGGGCAGTTTGCACAGCTCTACCGCAGCCTGATGTTCAGCGCCCAGAAAACGGTAAGAGCTGAATTCTCCAGGGGAGGAGAGGGAAGGGAGAAACCATATTTGTTACTGGGCATTCCCACTTAATTGACTTTTTAACCCTGCTGCCCTCAGGGTGAGCTCTGCTCTTGGGAGTTAAGAAGTTATTGAGTGCAAACCTAATGCTTGTGCTTCTTCTTTTGCAGCTGGATGTCCCGTTCTTGGAAAGGTGGATAATTCTCTGTGTTTTCTGTGGAAGGGACTGTTCTCTTTTACTCCTTAACATGCTTTGGGGCCTGCAGCAGCATGTTGGGCTGGGGCATTATGCACTCTTCCTGCTCCTGTGCTGCCTGTGGTTCTGTGCTCTGAACAAGCATCATTGCTGTAGACACTTTAGCTCGGGGCAGGGAGGAATCTCTCCCTCCCAGACATCCCAGTGAGATCCAGCTCAGGTCAGTTGGTTGATGTGAAGTGATCAGACCTCGAGCCATCTCCCAGGGATTATGCTTGTGGTGGCTGCAGAGCCTTCCCCACCCAGGCAGTGCCTCTGGTGCCATTGCCCGCTGTGCCCTTCCCTGCCCTCTGCTCACCTTGGCTGTGATAGAAAGAGCTTGAATTTAGACACAGGAGCTAAAGAGTGAAAGACTTACTGACTTGTCCAGGTAATTCCCAATGGTTTCCTTCCTTTTTTTCCTATAACCATAAAACAGAGATGTGAGAACCCTCAGCAGGGCATCTGGCTCATCCCTCTGCCCAGGGCAGCCAGCACTGCCCAGTCCACTTTGGATTTTGTGGTGTTAGTGCCCAGCATGGCCCTTGGCTGTCCATTGTGACTTACAGCAGTCATGGACCAGTCTCCCGAGATTATCAGCTACAAACAGTTCCCTTCTTCATTCCCTGTGTCTTGTCTCCATGAGCCCATGTTCTCTGCATGCCTGTAGGTCTGTCCTGTCTGCAGTCACCCCTTAACTGCCCTGCACCTATTCAGTTCTTTACACTCAGGTTCAAACTACACCCTCTATTTTTTTTTTTTCACTAATCCATCCCTCTAATGGTTTTTGCTTCCCTTTGCCAGAGTTTAATGTTATCATGCCCTTGTCAGTGTGAACCCTGTACTGCTCCTGGAGTAGTCCCTGGTTCTGAGATGTGGACATGTGTTTGCTCTCCTCAGCTCATCCCACTCTGCTCCTTCAGTGCTGCATGCTCAGGGCACATCTGGCTGTACTGCCAGGGAGGTGGCAGATGGCATCTCACGTGATGTGCTGCACTGGTGACTGAAGCTTCTCTCTCTCTCTGCTTGTCAGGGGTGCAGAAAGGTCTGAGCACTTCAGGGTGTCGCTGCTGGAGCTGCAGAAGTTTTTGCTGGAGTACCAGAGGGTGAGCTCAGCACAGGCAGGGGGGAGGGACAACGGGGTAGGCACTGGTGACATTAGGGGTCCAATGCTCCGAGGGTAGCCTTGCTGTGGGGCTGGGATGATTGGGCTGTGGGCTGCTCTGCCTGCACAGCTCATCCTTCTGGAGCAGGAGGTGTTGTAGGGGAGGCACTGGGGAGGGCAAACCTGAACTCAGCTGGGCACCATGGCCAGAAAAGGAACCAGGAGATCAGGGAGGAGTGGGGGTCCCAGGAGGCAGGAACTGATCAGTGGAGGCTGACCCAGTCCCCGTGACCTCAGCTGGTTACCAAAGGTTTGCTGCAGCCAAGAAGTCATGTCCATCCTGTTGTTCAGGAGGTGTCAGCAGTTCCTGAGGAGCAGCTGATGGATTCAGCTGCTGATTCTTCAATTTAAAAGCAATCTGGGGTCACACAGCAAGCACAGCATGCATGTGCAGACACACATGCAGGCACCAGCAGTGCATTTGTGGGCAGCACAGACCCCTTGGCTCTTGCCAGGTTCCTGTCTCATTGCTGGTCTCCTCCAGGAGGGCAGGGCTGGCTGGCAAAAGCCCTGCTGTGGCTCATGGCTCCTGCTCTGCCCTGTCCCCCACTGCCACCTCCCTGCCTGTGGTCTGCAGCCAGCAGGGAGTTAACCAATGGGGAGATGTTTTGGTGGCTAATGAAAGAAACCCAGGGTGAGAGAGCCAAGGGAAGCTGGGTTGGCTTCTGCTGCTGAAGGAGGAGGGATGGCAGATGTTGTTCAAAGGAGCTATCAGAGAGAAAAATGCACGGCATTGAGAAAATGAAGCCCACTCAGAAGCAGGGCAGATTTCCTCCTTGTGTGCTATCCAGCATTTGTGCTGACAGTTGAGTTCCTGGCAGAGATGGTCTTGCATCTAAAACCACCTCCTTAATGGTTAAAGCTTCGAACTGGATGAGCTGCATGTGGTTTGCAGTAATACATTCTGAAATGGCTTCTTTTATGTCTCCCCTGGGCTTTGCAGGAGCTCTGGGCTGCAGATACCCTTCAGGTACAGGAATTCATGTTCAACTTCCTGAGAGACCCTTTGAGGGAGATTGATGAGCCTTATTTCTCCCTGGATGAAGTAAGACACCTTGAAGATGGCGTGTGTGGAGCAGGGTGATGCAGGGGATGACATCCCTGGTGTGATGTGTGCTGTGGTGGGACAGCTCTGCTGTCTGTGCCTTTGCTGCAGGGTGAGGGTGCTGGAAGGGTCACAGCTCCTGGGAGATGGACGTGGTTGGCAAAGGGAATGGCTTCTGGGCTGTGCTTTTGTGCTGAGTGTGTGCAGCTGGGAGTACTCACCAGGCAGTTCATCTGGAGGAGGAGAGGGGCTGCCTTTGGTTTAAGGCTGCCTTGGGGTATGTAAGGATCTCTTCAAAGCAAGAAGAGCTGAATAAAGAATAAAAACAACTAGAGATGACCATGTCACTGGCACTCTGGACTATGCCAAGGTCCCTTGACCCACATGGCCTTAGTAAGCTATTGCCTGCCATGTGAGCTGCAAAATAAAATGCAGAGCCATTAATTTGTCTCTAGCTGGGTCAAAGGGTCTGGCACAGAGATATCTGGCAGAGCTCAGTGGGTAGGTGGCAGTGCCCAAGCTGTGGTCACTCAGGCACCCTGGCTCAGGTAGCTGGTGTGCTGTGGGGCAGCCCTGGTCAGTCTGTGCTGGATGTCTGCTGGCACAGAACGGGAGATGTGTGTGAAGCTAAACCACAGCAGCTGGCTCCTCTGCATCATTAACACGTTTCTGTTTCTTCCTGAGCAGTTTCTCACCTTCCTGTTTTCCAAAGAGAACAGCATCTGGAACTCGCAACTGGACATGGTGTGTCTGGAGAACATGAACAACCCTCTCTCCCATTACTGGATCTCCTCCTCACACAACACGTAAGGACAAGGGGAGGACTCTCTCCACCCAGCTGCTCTCAGCATCCTTTTCTCATGCTAGGGTGGGAGTATCCCGATTTTGCCTGATTCCAGTGATGTGTCAAGTAGACTTTTCCAAACCAAGGCCAGTATGTCAGAGACCTTCCTCTTGGTCCCCCACTCCTCCCTTCTGTCATTTAGCCATAAATGCTTTGCTCAGACATTGTCAGCAGCACACACCTGCACAGGCGTTCAGGTGCCTTCACGTCCTGGGCTGTCGCTCTGGTAATTTCTCACCATTAGCAATGTCATTCTCCAGAGCCTCTCAGGACAGATGTGATAAACCCTGTCAGGCTGAAATTGGCCATTTTCCGCCCTCTGCTTCTAGAATAATTTTGCAGACAGACTTTCTGTGCAGACAGACTCCATCTGTGCTCTGAGTTCATGCTAGCCCAAATTTAAAGGACCAAGAGCCTAAGCCAGCTGAGCAGCCCTGAGGGCAGGCAGTGAGATCCTGTCTGCCTGCAAGAGCTCATCTAACCCTGTTCTCAGGCTGCAGGGGGCTCTTTGTGGCACCAGTGCTGATACTGCTGTCTGAGGTTTGTCTCAGGAGCTGGGGCTGGACCTCAGAGGAGTGCTGGCAGCACCTTGCAGCAGGGGCAGAGCTGAACCCCTCACCCGGGGAAAGTGGCAGGTGTGGAGAAGCACCACTCCTGCCATTCCCATGTGGCAGAGGCAGGTCCACAATGTCCCAGCAGACACCTGTGCCCACAGTGGGCTTGTCACTGTGCTGATGTGTTGTCTCACCTGGAAGGTACCTGACGGGGGATCAGTTCTCGAGCGAGTCCTCGCTGGAGGCCTACGCCCGCTGCCTGCGCATGGGCTGCCGCTGCATCGAACGTGAGTACCCGGGAGTGGCCCTTCTGTCTGTCATCACAGCAGCTTGTGGTGCTCAGGGGAGGCTTTGCAAGGAAGGCAGAGCTGAAGGTTGGCGTGGCCAGTAGTAACGTTAACACCATGATGTGCAGAAAGAGCTGAGGTCGTTTGCTTTGTGGGACTGGGTGATCTGTGCCCAAGGTTTTGGTCCCACAGAAAGATCACGGCTTTCACTGATCACCTCACTCCTTTATTGCCTTCCAGGACATTTCCCAGCAGCACCTGGCTCAGTCTATCTCATGTCCATGTCATGCCTCTACTCCAGCTAAGTTTCCCCTGTGGTCTCTTTCAGTGGATTGCTGGGATGGTCCCGATGGCATGCCGGTCATCTACCACGGGCACACCTTAACCACCAAGATCAAGTTCTCTGATGTCTTGGTCACTATCAAGGAGCACGCCTTTGTCACCTCTGAGTGAGTACAGCAGGACTTCAGCTAGCAGAGCAGAGAGAGGGTGGAGCCAAGGCTGTAGCAAAGTGAAACTCACTTTATCCAGAGGTGCAGCACAAGGCCTGGATGTGGTGGGAAGAAAGTGTGTCATGTCTGCCAGCCAAAGGGAGATTTTTCCCAGAAAAATGTTGTGGGAGGGAGGGCTTTAGGTAAACCCCAGTAGTTTGCCAGTCCTTCTCCACCCTGTGCACTCCTGAAGGGTGGCTACAGGCAGCACAGATGGCTCTTGATGTGAGCTGCTCCTGGAGGGCATAGAGGCCAGGCTTTTAGACAGAGGTCAGAAGTCCTTGGTTCCACCCAGATCCCATGCTGGTTTTGATGGCTCTGCTCCTTCTCCCAGTTTCCCTGTCATTCTGTCCATTGAGGACCACTGCAGCATTGCTCAGCAGAGGAACATGGCTCAGAATTTCAAGAAGGTTTTTGGAGACATGCTCTTGACCAAACCAGTCGATATCTCTGCTGATGGCCTTCCATCTCCAAACCAGCTCAAGAGGAAGATTCTCATCAAGGTGAATTCCCTTGCCCAGCAAGGCTCCTAAGTGAGGGTATGGGACTGAGGCAGCTGCCTTTGGAAGAATGTGGTTGGCAGTGTAAGGAAGTGGAGACCTGATGCTAAGAACAACTGGATACAAAAAAGCTCTCTCACTTCAGAGGACCTGCTGGGAAATGAGCTCAGCAGCTGGGTGCTGCCTTTCTTTGAGGGCAGGGGGGGCATTGGTATTTCTGCTTCAAGAACCATCTTTGGGAAGAAGGGGTGGGACTTCAGTGCTATTTTATGATCCCTGTGGCATGGGTCTTGTTTATTCTAATCTGGAGGACCCCACTGCAGCAGACCTGGGCTTTTAGGGCTGTTCACCAGGAAATCTATGCTGCTTTTTGGGTGCCTGACCCCCTCTCTCATCCCACAGCACAAGAAGCTGGCAGAGGGCAGCGCTTACGAGGAGCTGCCCACGTCGGTGATGTACTCAGAGAATGACATCAGTAACTCCATCAAGAATGGGATCCTCTACCTGGAAGACCCCATCAATCACGTATGTCTGTGCCATGGTGACCCAGCTCCTGCTCTGAGGGCTCTGTCAGTGACATGGTGGCTCTGTCAGGTCCTGTGTGCTGGAAGGAAGGGCTGTGGTGCAAATGGTTGAAGAGGCTCTTGGTCTGTCTGGTTTCTCAGGTGTCCCTGAAGGCTAAGGACGTTTTATGCTGGCTCTCTCTGTGCTTTTCTCTTGGAATCTCCTGTGGGCCTTTGCTAGAGGCAGAAGGCTGAGCTAGAGGGAGCTCTGGGCCAAGGCACTGCAGCCTGTGATTTGTGCTGCAGGAGTTTCTGGAGATGGCTGTGCTTCCAGCCCTGCCTCCTGCCAAGTGCTGACAGACACACCTGACAAACCTGAGCAAGGGTTTGTCTTTGTAAAGCACTGAGTGTTCATCACTGTGTGCATTTACTCACAGCCCACCTTCAGCAGCTTCACTCTGCTGATGGTCTGTCTGGCAAAGCCACATGCAAATGGAATAGGTTTTTTTAAAAACAGTAAAATGCAATGGTAAATCCACATAACCATCTCTGATAGCTTCACCTCAGATTGCCCCTGTGCTGAGTCCATACAGACTGGTTTGGGTTTGGTTTGTTTTTTTTTTTTTGCTCATCATTTGGTCATCTCCTTTTATTAAATGTTGGAGTGTTTGCAGTGTGATTTATCACATGCTGGTTTTTTTGCTACTGATAAATCCATGCCTCAGATCTGGGGGATGTCTTAGAAGCTCCTGTGACTCACTGGAATCAGTGTTGGTGGCTTTCCTTCACAAACCTGATCGTCCCTCCCTGCTTGTACTGGTCAGGAGGAGATGATCCCATGGGTGGGTGGTGGGCAGTTTGGTGCTTCCCCAGGGGTCTCTTTGCCAAAGTTCATTTCCTTGCAGGAGTGGAACCCACATTACTTTGTGCTGACCAGCAGCAAGATCTATTATTCTGGGGAGACAACCAGTGACCAAGGAAACGAGGATGAGGAAGAGCAAAAGGAGGTGAGGGCTCTCCTGTGGGACTGTGAGTTGTTCCCCAAGGAAAGGCCTTGACTGCCCAAGGGGCTGAGCATTGCCATTGCCAGCTGACTTCAGGGGGAGATCCTGTGGTGGGAAGGCTGGGAGCTGCTTCAGGAACTCCCTGGTCCCAGCTGGCAGACCCCTGAGCAAAGCAGAATCCAGCACCATGAGCCTGCCCTCAGTAACCCAGGGTGATGGCTTTTTCCCCCTGCCAGGTGAGCAACAGCACCGAGCTTCACTCCACGGAGAAGTGGTTCCACGGGAAGCTGGGAGCGGGCCGTGACGGGCGGCACATCGCGGAGCGGCTGCTGACGGAATATTGCATCGAGACAGGGGCCCCCGACGGCTCCTTCCTCGTCAGGGAGAGCGAGACCTTCGTCGGAGACTACACCCTCTCCTTCTGGTGAGGGCCCCAGTGCCAGCTCTGTGTCACTCCGGGGGTTGTTTCCTCTTGATGTTTTCTTCAGTGGTGGGGTCCCACTCCCTGCCCTGTGAGCAGTCCCTCCCCTGTTTCTGTGCCCCAGCATCATGCCAGCTCCCTGTCCCAGTGCAGAAGGGTCGAGTCTCTTGGGATCCTTATGCAGTCACTCTCCTGTGGGGCAGGAATGCCAGGTCAGGCTGGAGCTGTGCCTGAGGCAGGTGCAAAATCTCCATGGACAAGCCTGGCTTACCCCCTCCACCCCTCCCTGTTCCACAGGCGCAATGGGAAGGTGCAGCACTGCCGGATCCACTCGCGGCAGGACGCCGGCAGCCCCAAGTTCTTCCTGACGGACAACCTGGTGTTCGACAGCCTCTACGACCTCATCACCCACTACCAGGAGGTGCCACTGAGGTGCAACGAGTTTGAGATGAGGCTGACAGAGCCAGTGCCGCAGACCAATGCCCACGAGAGCAAAGAGTGAGTGCACCTGTGTGTCCATCGGGCAGCCGGGACACTGTAGGAAGCTCTCCCAGGTCTCTCCTCAGCCATTCCTCCCTTGCTGCAGTTTTCTGGTCCCCACTTTCTCCCCGTGGAGCTCTGTCACAGCAGCCATGCTGGCCAGCTTCGCTGTTCATGGAGCTGAATGTCATGGAGGCTCAGTGCAGAGCACAGAGCTGCTGGGTTTGGTTGGGATGCCCTGGCCCGTGCCACACCTCACCAAAGGCTCTGATCCTGCCTGCCCCATTGCAGTCCCTGTCTTCCTCTGGAGGATTCAAGGAGCCTTTTAGGGGCTGGAGGGGAAGCCACGTGCTGTGGCAGGGGTGTGGGACGGGCTGGGTGTGTGTGAGCTGTGCACAGCGATGTCTGTCCTGCCAGGTGGTACCACGCCAACCTCACGCGGGCCCAAGCCGAGCACATGCTGATGCGGGTGCCCCGCGACGGAGCCTTCCTGGTGCGCAAGAGGAGCGAGCCCAGCTCCTACGCCATCTCCTTCAGGTGTGAACCTGGGACAAGGGTGGTGGGTGCTGGAGGTGGAGCTGGGATGCTGCAGTGTGTGAGGGAGCAGGACAGGTGCCATCAGCCAGCCTTGAGCCCTCCCAGAACTCCTGTTGCTCTGGGATGGCCCTTGAATAAGTCCTTGAGATCCTGCTCTTCCTCCCATCCTCCAATGGGAGATGGCTGTGCTCAGCCACCTCACCAGGGACACCTTTTCCTTGGTGTCTTTATTTTGGCAGAGACCTTCTCTTGCCAGGTGCTAAGTGGCTTCTCCCTGTGTTTCCTCCCTCCAGGGCAGAAGGGAAGATCAAGCACTGCCGGGTGCAGCAGGAGGGCCAGACTGTGCTGCTGGGCAACTCCGAGTTCGAGAGCCTGGTGGACTTGATCAGCTACTACGAGAAACACCCGCTGTACCGCAAGATGAAGCTGCGCTACCCCATCAACGAGGAGACCCTGGAGAAGATTGGGACAGCGGTGAGTGCAGGAGCCAAAGAATGATGGACAGGTCCTTTTTGAGCTGGTGCCTTGAGGTGGTGGTGTGTGAGCCATCTCTTTGCTTTGCAGCCCACACCTCTTGGGGCTTCCTGACACTTGAGTGGAGTTTGGTGCTGCCCCTCTGAGGCAGGCTTGGGCTGCTGTTTGCTGTCTGCAGCACATCTTTGGTCTTGTGCCTTCCTGGGGCACTCTCCCACCTACCCCAAGGTAGCTTTTCTCCTGCAGTCACTGCTGTAACCACTGTCCCTTTGCTTCCACAGGAGCCGGACTATGGAGCCCTGTACGAGGGACGCCATCCTGGGTTCTATGTGGAAGCCAACCCCATGCCCACCTTCAAGGTACACTCTCACTGTTTGGCACAAAACAAACTGCAGGGCTGGAGGGTTGAGCAAGGATCTTATCATTTTCTAAGAGCTGTATTAGTTTGCACACCCATTTCTAGACCATGAAGAGAGAGATAGTGGAGGTTGAACCTCCAGGTTCCCAGGCTGGGCTGCCTCTTGTTCTGAGCTCTCAAACGAAGCCCCTCAGTGGTTCTTGGGACAGAGGAGAGTGCCTGTGTGGGGCCATACCAGACTTGTGAGCTCTGCTTTGGCATAAATGGGGTCCTTGATTTGCTCTGCAAGGTGTCACTAGGGTCTGGCAGCCTCTGTCAGCAGGGCTGGATGCTGCCTGCCTGCACATGATGTGCCTCACAGCCCCCCAACAAGCACATCTGTGGTGGGAGGTGATCTCTTATCCTGTGGGCTCGTTGTCCAAATGCCCATTCCCTGCCAGCTTCATGGAACCCCTCCTCATTGCAGTGTGCAGTCAAAGCCCTGTTTGACTACAAGGCACAGAGGGAAGACGAGCTCACCTTCACCAAAAATGCCATCATCCAGAATGTGGAGAAACAGGAAGGAGGCTGGTGAGTTGGTCCTGAGCCCCCCTTTTCCCTAAAGAATATGGTCAAACCTTGCTGTCACCATCCACACAAAGGTGTGTCCACTCTAGGGGTGGGTCTGTCTGGGGATTACCCATGAGCTGCAGAGTTCCAAAGCCTCACAAACCCTAAAAGCAGATGATGGAAGAGCTGCCTGTTCCCCTCACCCCCACTCAGAATACTCTGGGGTCCTGTGGCGGGTGCTGACATTGCCCCTTCCCTTCCTTCCAGGTGGAGAGGAGATTATGGTGGCAAAAAGCAGCTGTGGTTCCCTTCCAACTATGTAGAGGAGATTACCAGTCCCACTAGCCTGGAGCCAGAGCGGGAGGTGAGTATGGCCATGAGTGCAGCAAGGAGGGTTTGTGCCCCCGAGCTTGGCTGCTCTGCCCACTGTGCCCAGCACCATCCTGCTGTGCTTCCTTCCCAGCAGCAGCTGGATGAGAACAGCCCCCTGGGAGACCTGCTCGGAGGAGTCCTGGACGTGCCCTCCTGCCAGATCGGTGAGTGCCAGGGAGGGAGCATTGCAAAGGCCCCTTGAGGCTTCTCAGCCCTCACTTATTGCTGCCTGGGCTCCATTTATTGCCTCCAGTGGCCAGAAATGGGAGTTTCCTGTAGCTGTAGAGTGCCCGGGTAGCCATGAGTCCCTTTGCCTGTCTTCTCCCTTCCTGCCTGTGAAGGGCTTGGCTCAGCACCTGCAGTGACCTTGTCCCCTGCTCCCTGTCCCACGCAGCCATCCGCCCCGAGGGGAAGAACAACCGCCTCTTCGTCTTCTCCATCAGCATGTCCTCGGTGTCGCGCCTGTCCCTGGACGTGGCAGCCGACACGCACGAGGACCTGCTGGACTGGGTGAAGAAGATCCGGGAGGCAGCTCAGACAGCTGATGCCAGGGTGAGTGTGGGGAGCCCGTGGCAGGGGAGGAGGCAGCTCCTGGCCAAGTGCTGGGTGGAGCAGGTGGAGGCTGGTGGGGGGTGCTGAGGCGACAGCCTGTGATGGCTGGCAGAGCTGTTGCAGAGTTGGTAAAGCCAGAGAAATCTTGGACAATGTGGCAAGGGGTGGTGGCCATACGGCTTGAGAGGTTCAGGCTGGATATTTGGAAAAACTGGACAGCTGGGTGAGTGCTCAGTAAGTGAGGGGTTTCCATCAGTGGAGGGTGGCAAGGCTACAGATGCCCTGTGCTGGTACCAGTGCCAGTCCTGCTCTGGGCAGGATGTAGGACCTACCCAGGCCCTACCTGTGTGATGTCCCCCATGCAGACCTGGCAGATCTGCTGGTGGTCCCCACAGTGTGGGCAGGAGCCACACCAAGCAGTGAGGGTCAGCTTGTGAGTTGGGTCATCTATCACCACTGCTCCTACCTGGCCTGACACCTCTCTCACCCTCTCTTGGCAGCTCTCTGAAGGGAAAATGATGGAGAGGAGAAAGAAGATTGCCCTGGAGCTTTCAGAACTGGTGGTCTATTGCCGACCTGTGCCCTTTGATGAAGAGAGTGAGCATCTGCTGAGCTGGTGGCCCTCACAGGCAGTCGCTGTGGCATTACAGACCCTGTGGTGTGCCCCAAGGGGCTGCTTTGGCTAGATCTCAGCAGAGGCTAGGTGTCCAAGGTGTCCAAATCCCCAGTTCACCTTGGAGCTCTGGGTAGCTCCAGAGGGTACAAGATCCCTTCCCTATCCCTTGGTTGGTGAGGTCTGTCAGCACACAGAGCAGCTGCTGAGGGAGTGGGGCTGGGGAGCATCATGCCTGGTCAGTGGGAGCTGTGTTGGTGCTCTCGGTCATCGGTGTTGGGCACCTGGCAAACACCCTGCGGCACAGCAGGGTCTGCACAGCCCTGGTGGCCAGGCCAGGGGTGAGAGGATGGCATCAGGAAGGAGCTGGCATGGTTAAGTGTCAGCAAAGGGAGTGTGCTCGTGGCTCACACAGTGCTGTCCCTCCCAGAGATCGGCACAGAGAGGGCCTGTTACCGGGACATGTCCTCCTTTCCCGAGACCAAGGCGGAAAAGTACGTCAACAAGATCAAGGGCAAGAAGTTCCTGCAGTACAACCGCCTGCAGCTCTCCCGCATCTACCCCAAGGGCCAGCGCCTCGACTCCTCCAACTACGACCCCCTGCCCATGTGGATCTGTGGCAGCCAGCTGGTGGCACTCAACTTCCAGACCCCGGGTGAGGGCAGCAGGCAGGGAGGGTGGGCTGGCTCCTGGGGGTGCCCTGTGCCTCCTCCGAGCTGCCTGCTGAGCCCTGCTCCTGGCAAATGGGGGCTGGGAGGGGCTCTGGGTCTTGGAAGGGCTCTGCAGGAAGTGAGACCTGGGTTAATCTGCTCCAGAGGGCCGGATTGAGCCAAGGAGTTGCACTGAGCCTGGGGATTGTGCCATTATGAGAAAAAGATGAAATGGAGAGGAGGTGGGGGGTTCTCCCAGGCCCCTGGTGGTAAGCAGGGCAGGCAGGGAGGGTGACAGAGGGGATGGTGCTGCCCCAGGCTTGGGACACCAGCTGGTTGCATGGTCTGAGTCCAGCTGGCTGCTCTTCTTGCCTTTCCCCAGCTTCCATTCCTGCTCCTGCCGTGCAGTCCAGCCTTCCTTTCCCTGGCCTTTGCCAAACCCTGCTGTGAGCCTGCTCAGCTCACCGACACACCAGCAAAAACCCTGCCTCTTTGTTCCTGCTGGCTTTTTCATTCCTTCTGTGAATTCGAGCATCTCACAGGGTGTTTGGCAAACGCTACAGGCAGCACACGGAAAGCTGAAAATAGGAGGGAAAGAGGGAGGTGACCCATGGAGCACTGGGTAGTTGGGCAGATCGTGCATGGGAGAGTCACCTCATGGCCCTGACACTTGCACAGGCTGCGGCGGGGTCACTTTGCTCAGCATTGCCAAGGGGTGAGCCAGGTCCTCTTGCCAAGGGCTTCCTGGGAGGCATCAGTGATGGGGGTGATGATCCAGCTTGTGCACAAGGTGTCCTTCATCTCCTGTATCTCCTGCCTGTGCTCTCTAGACAAGCCCATGCAGATGAACCAGGCCTTGTTCATGTCCAGTGGCCAGTGTGGGTACGTCCTGCAGCCGACCAACATGAGGGACGACATCTTTGACCCCTTTGACAAGAGCACGTTGCGGGGCACAGAACCACTCTCCATCTCCATTGAGGTCAGTACCTCCTCCTGATGTGGGGGAATGCAGGGTCAGACCCCAGTGGTTATACCAGATTTGGGGTGACAGAATGGTTTTTCTGGGCTCCTGCCTGCAGCTGCTCCTCACCAAACCCGCTGGGCCCCTGTCCCGCAGCACAGACTGGGAGAGCCCTCGCTGAAGAGGGGCACTCACCGGTGCTGCTGAGGGAGGGGAGCAGCAGCAGCATCCCTGGATGCTCCCCCCAGGACTCCTGTCCAGGTCCCGGTGCCAGCAGGTGGCATCCACGAGCCGCAGAGGTGGCATCCCTGTCCCCAGAGCCTGGCCAGGACTGCATCCACAGGCTAACAACACAAGAGCTGTGCTTTGTCCCCTCCTTTCACTTAGTTGCTCCAGGCTCGATCTTTCCATTTCCCCTTGCTCATGGCCCCTCTTGGGAAGATGCTCGAGGTCAGGGCAAACTTTTCAGGCCACTTCTGTGTTGTGCTGCTGGTGATGATAAGAGGAGGGGGTCTGAGGGTGGGGCATGCCAGAGGATGGGTTGTGGATGCTTAATGAGTATTTTTTTACTTCCCTAATGGTGCAACTGAGGCTGGATTGTTCCTGTGCTAGCTCTGAGCTGCACAGCAGAGGTTCTGCAGGGATGTGGGAGAGTTCGCCAGGCAAAGCTTTGGAGGGCTGTGCCAAACCAGCTGGCTCTCATGTTTGGACCAGCGGGGTCCAGCAGCCTGTACAGGCATTCCCTGTGGTCTCAGAACCAAGCTATGGGTCAACAGTCTCCTTTGCCAGTCTCCTCAGTTCGTGTAGGCCTTGGGGAGGATGCAGTGGAGATCCTGCCTTCAGGTGCTCACAGGTTTTCTCTGTGGCCACCTCTGTTTTGGAGTGGTCCCACCTAAAAAAGTCACAGCCCTTCTCCATGAGGACGCCCTATTATGTACCCTCTGCACCACTGACCCCATGCCCACTGTCTCCCTAAAAATTCCCTGCCCCATCTGTTTTCCAAGCTCTTCCTGCACCTCAGGATGCGGCTGCCACCACCAAGTGTCAAGAGTCATTGTGCCATAGCCAGTCACTGTCGCCTTTAAGAGACAGGCTCAGCCTCTCACTGCCTGGCAAAACTGCCTGCTGTCCCCACCAAAGCCAGCTTTCATGGATGGAGAAGCCATCTCGAGCCCAGCATGACTCAAAGCACATGATCCAGTGCTGGCAGCAGGTCCTTCCCCTGCAACAGCAGCGTGCCGACAGCGCGCTGGAGCGACATATGGCCACGGGCAAGAGGGAGCTGCGATTGCTTTCTCCTGCAAGGAAGCAGCTTGTCATTTGAGTGGAGCACAGACTGTGCTGCAGGCACGAGGCAGAGCAGTGGTGGAGAGCAGCTCCTTCTCCTCCTCACACCAAGGCAGGAGGGCCGAGAAGTTTCGGCAAAGATGAGGGGGTCCAGCATAGTGTTCCCAGCATTGCCAAGGGCTCGGCTGGGAGCCTCGCTCCAGCTTGGCCAGCTGGGGGAGGGATGCTGTGGCCCAGGCCTGGCTGTGCTGGCAGCAGGCAGGAACCTGGAGCAGTTCAGCTGCTTTTTTTTATGGCTTACAAGTTGAACAGGGGATCAAGAACACTATAGCAGCTTCCAGAGGTGGGAGCTATTTCTCTCCAAGCTGCCGGCCGGGCTGGCTGTAAGTGCTGCTTCTATCTCCAATTAGCAGAGCCAGGGTAATTTATTTGGGAAGAAAATGTCTTGGTATGCAAACACATTTTCCCCCCTTTGTTCCTGTCTCTTACTAAGTCTCTCCTGCTCTCTGCTCAGGTCCTGGGGGCTCGGCACCTTCCCAAAAATGGAAGGGGAATTGTTTGTCCTTTCGTGGAGGTGGAGGTGTCTGGTGCTGAGTATGACAACGCCAAGCAGAAAACAGAGATCGTGGGTGAGTGGGGTGGGGAAGGGAATGGAGTGGGATGCACCAGCACTCCTGATCCTGGTGTGAGCCTTGGGCTCTGCAGCAAAGCCTGGCACTGAGCTGGGAGCTGCCCTTGTGCTGCCCCCGAGCCCAGCATCAGCCATGGGGCCAGTGGAAGGACTCAGTGGGGCTGCCCACTGACAGCTGTGTTTTGTGAGCAGCTGACAACGGCCTGAACCCTCTCTGGACCCCGAAGCAGTTCCACTTTCAGGTCAGCAACCCTGACTTTGCCTTCCTTCGCTTCGTGGTGTATGAGGAGGACATGTTCAGCGACGAGAACTTCCTGGCTCAGGCCACCTTCCTGGTGAAAGGCTTGAAGACAGGTGAAGCACTTGGGAGAGCAGGGAGGGATGTCATGGTGGTCCTCACCAGTTCACACTGTTAGCCAGAGAGATGCTGAGCTTCATGGGAGGGTGTTGTTGGGCCCCAGGCTGGCTCAGCCTGTCTCCATGACAGGTCACATCCCCAGCCAGTTAAAGGCAGGCAGAGCCATTTCCCAACAGCCCCTGGGGCCACCTGCCATTTTGAGGGAAATTTGGGAGTTTGGAGAATCACAGATTCATAGACTGAATGGATTGGAATTGGTTTGGATTAGAAGGGACCCTAAAGGCCATCTTGATCCAGCCCCACTGCCATGGGCAGGAACACTTTCCATTATCCCAGGCT
This sequence comes from Vidua macroura, assembly GCF_024509145.1. Classification (NCBI taxonomy): domain Eukaryota; kingdom Metazoa; phylum Chordata; class Aves; order Passeriformes; family Viduidae; genus Vidua; species Vidua macroura. The sequence continues at coordinate 5,791,280 of NC_071587.1, forward strand.
GCTCTGAGCCCCATCCAAGCTGACTTTGGACACTTCAGGGATGGGGCAGCCACAGCTTCTCTTGGTAGAAGAGAAAAAGGGTCTTGAGAGAGAAAAACCCCCTTGAGTGCTGTGCCAGGGCACTGCCACCTCAGCTCCTGTGCAGCGAGTGACACCAGGGCTGTCTCTGCCGTAGGTTTCCGAGCTGTTCCCCTCAAGAACAACTACAGCGAGAACCTGGAGCTGGCTTCTCTGCTTGTCAAGATAGACATTTTCCCTTGCAAGGTGAGACTGGCTGCACACATGAGAAGGTGACCATGCTCTAGGGCTGAGGAGCAGAGCCAGTGAGCCCAGCCTGGCCCTGCCCACTCTCCTGCTCCAGTTGGGGCAGTGAGGCACAGTGGTGCCTGGCCTGAGTGCCTGTGGATGGCTGAATTCCCAGTGCTGCTCCATAGTGATGCCCAGCAGGAAAGCAAGCACTGGGTTTGCCTCCGGCAGCAGTCAGGGCGTTTCAGGCAGGGTCCTGCCTGCACTGGGTTTGGCTTGCCTGGAAATCCCATCAGCAAAACTGGAGAAGGCGGATTTGTCACAGTGCCTGTCTGTACTCCAGGGACATTGCAGCTCAGGATCACGGAGCTGGCTGGCCTGGGGCTGTCTCTGTTGGCATAAACAGAGGGCAGGGCTCCTTCTGAGACAGATGGTTCTTTTATTTCTTCTTTTAAAATGGTGCTGGTGGGTGCCAGCAATGGCTGTTAGAGCAGCTGCACGTTGCAAACCCCAAGCCCCCACGAGCCCTGGACAGCCTGCAGGGCAGCCAGGGCCCTGCACCACAGCTGCCCTTACTACAGGATATATGCTTTAAAATCATAAGCCCTTGATTGACTACAGCATTTTTTTCCTCATCCAAGCAGGAAAATGGCGAAATAAACCTCTTCAGTGCTTCATCCCTACGGGAACGAGCAGGGGATGGCTCCAGCCAGCTGCTGGCAAACAGAGGCAGAGAGGGCTCCTTTGAGTTGCGGTACCAGCAGCCTTTCGAGGATTTCCGTGTGTCCCCAGAGCAGCTCGCTGACCACTTTGAGAGCCGGGAGCGAAGGTGAGGCTGTTCATTCAGCTCTTCCCCTGCAGCATAAGGCCCCCCTGCATTTAGTCTGGCTGGAGGCAGATGAATGCAGCCTCCCTCTGACCCAAAGAGGAGCTGCAGCCTTGTTTGCTGCATGGAAACCCTGAATTTGAGCTGCAAGTTGCGCCAGCGCTTGTGGCAGTCACTGCTGTGGGAGTAGGGTGGGACACCACAGCTGGTAGCATTATCCCCAGTCATGGGGGATGTGGCTGAGCCCCCACCTTACTCCAGTGGGAAACTTGAGACCCATAGAGCATTGTCCTTGGTCATGCCATGGTGAGGCTGAGCTGTGTCCCCTCTCTGTGCCCCCTTCCAGGGTACTGCGGAGGACCCGGGTCAACGGGGACAACCGGCTGTAGCCCATCCCGGCGGGCGAAAGCACCTCCAGTGCTTGTGAATCTCACAGCACGCTGTGAACTGGTTTCTATGGAAACGGCACTGCTATGGCCTACTTTCAGGCAGCTTTTCCAGTTTCTCTGCTGAAGTGTGTTCAAGTGGAGAACTAAAAAAAAAAAAAAAAAAAAATTGGAAATAAACCCCACCCCGAACCAACCCCAAGCACCCACCAACCTTCACCACGAAGCCCTTAAGAAGCGCGTCGGTGCGGACAGGCTGCCAGAGGCCAGAGACAAAAGTGTCTATAATCACAGGAAGAGACCTAAAAACTCCCCATCCAGCCTCTGCGTCACTGCTCTGCTGTAATCCAGAGATCGTGTGCAGCTGCCGGAGCCTGCCTGCAGCCATCCTGTGCTGTGTCCGTGCCCAGAGCTCTGGGCCAGGCGTGACTGCAGTGACCACGGCAGCACCTCTGTCTGTCCTGGTGACACCGCATCTGACCTGTATAGCCACTGCCGAAGGGCCCAGTAGTGAAACTCTACATTTACAGGGCCGCTCTAGCTTTAAATGACAATAAAAGTGTCAGTATTATGTGTGTGCTGGCTCAGCTGTCTGGTGCTCTGTGCCCTGCAGACCAGGGCAGAGCTGAGGTGCAGCCATTCCTGAAGAGAGGAACGCTCCCTCCTTTCTCCTGGCTTCAGGAGAGGAAAAACAGCCCCAGGTTTTATGCTGTTCACTCAAAAGGGTAAAACAAAGTTATGTACTCCAGCTGCCTATGCTGTTCTGAGGCAGGCTGGGGACAGAACTCTGGGATGAAGAAGCACCACTAGGGCGGAGGTGTCTGGGCACTCACTCATGGCCTTACCCCATGCAAAAGCTGTCATTCTTTTGAAATAAATGAGGAGGTTGTGATGGTGCACTCCCAGCCCACCAGCTAGAAGGCAGGTACAGCCATTCCTGGGCTCAAGGACACCCCCCTGGGCCCTCCCAAACCCCAGTGCAAGCACCACTCAACTCACGTTTGATTTTTACGCTCTTTATTTAGGAACAACCAAAAATGTCTGGTTTCATTTCAACAAACTGTACAAGCAAGCTCTTCCCCTTGCCCACCCTCACATCCACATATACAAAAGGAAGGGAAACTTGCCGTTCACTTCTCAGAAGTGGCATTGTTGCTACAGGGAGTTCTTGCCCTCAGAATAAGAGCAGGTAAAGTCCATAGCACGTACAAGCTACCCTAGCCCTAATAATAGCTACAGCCCACAATCACAGGCAGCTTTTTTTGTTTCCTCTTTAAAACCTTTACCAAAAGTAAAAACTATTTCCTGTTTCACACGATTGCCAAGGTGACCATTTAAAATTGTGGTCTTAAAAAAAAAAAGAAAAAACCAAAGTAACAACCCCCCTGGAACCCCCCAGACCTCCCCGGTACAAAGACAGCTTTACACAGCAGAGCTCTCACCCTGCTCCCTCACTGCACCGGCCACCCTTATGAAAGGTCCCGTTGCAGCTACAGTTACATTTTCCTTTGGATAAATCCAAGCAAAATTCCAGGTCATTCAGCACCAGCATGATTTCTAAATAACAATAATTAAAAATTAAAAAAAAAAAAAAAGAAGAGACCCCATTAGGCTGACTTTGTGGTCTGCTGAGAAACAAAGTGATCAACACGCTGTTCCCAAAGTCTCTCTTTTAGTGCAATGTTAGTATGTGCAAGGGGAATCACAGCCACGTACCCATAACACCACCACGAGCCAGATGGGGCAGAGAGAAAGTGCAACTTTAGCTAGAAATTTTCTATGCCATGGATTCCTAGCCCAACCTTCACTAGCACCAGTAAGCAAGAATCCTCCTAACACCACCTTCCATCAGTACAGGGAAAAGAGGGCTTTAATTGTGCCATCAGAATATGCCAAACGTCAGCCAACAGAGCATTTGGGCCATAACAAGAAAACCCAAAATTTAGAAAAAAAAATAAATCACTCCTTACGTAACTGAGCTCTCTTGCTCTGCTTTAAAGTTTTCTGATGCCAATCCAACATTCCTGGCACACACCACTGCCAGTAAAACATACAGCAGAAACTAAATTTCTCAATAAAAAGAACAGGGATAGCCTGCAAGTGCCTCGTTCCCCTCCACTTGTTGTGTTGCCTAATCTTACCCTGCTGGTTTTGGGATCAGCTGAGAAGTGACACCAGAGCTTTACAGGTGAGCTGAATCACATCAAGACCTTGACTGATTTGAAGAGAGCAAAGCCAAAGTGATATGGGCAACAGGGAGAAGACATTTACATTTTTGAATACTGTCACCCTAATGGTAATGTGCAGCATCCCATTCACTTTGTAATTTGTGCCCAAATGCTGAAATCAGCTTTTTCTTCTGATTCCCAACGAGCAAGCTTCTGATCAGTTCGCCTGTGTTACATCTGTAAGAGAGGGGCTGCAGGGAAAACAATATAACATTTCTGCAGGTGACCAAAATCTGATCCTTTCCAATTAAAAAAATAAAATACCCAAAACCATAAATGAAAAACCAGCCTACTACAGCTTCCTTCTCTTGAACTGTCAGGGGACACATAACAAAAATTAAGCCAGTAGGTATCTTCCAGCTCTGATGAGCATCCTCCAACCAGGTTAAGGACTACAGTGTTTTTTGCCAGCAGCTACTGCTTTTGCTGGTGGCTTCTGCTGGTGACCAGCTCAGGAAGGAGACATGAAATCACACTAAGTACCTGCAAGCACCTGTGCCCATCCTCCCACCATGCTCCAGGCCTGATGTGCAGCATCACTCAGCTCTCAGGCAAGTGGAGATAGGAGCCTGTAGATCATTGTCTGTTTAGTGTTCTGCTAAAAAAAAGAAGAAAAAATTCAAGGACGCTAATTACAGAGCTGAAAAATAAGGTACCCAAATGAAACATGGAACAATGTCTAGGAATCTCATGGCAGGGGCTGCTGACATCAATGAATAAAGAAACTCAGTTCCTTGCACCAGGAGAAGCAGCAGCCCTTCCCATGAGCACGCCAGGGCCAGCACAAATCAGGGTTTCGGGTTATTAAGCAATTGGATTGTGCCCTTAATCTAAGCAGCCTCAGAGACGTAAGTAACAAGATTCACATGGATTAAAATTGATGGTTTCTGCCGTGCCTGCCAAGCCCAAGCTCAGGCACAGCGGATGGAGGTGGAGAATTTAATTTCCCTTCCTTACCGACACTGGCTACATCACCTCGATCTTACACCCCTTTCAAGTCAAGATAGTCATCTTTGATTAGATGATGATAAATATTCATACACTGTGAAGAATTGTGGTGACACTTCCTCTTAACACCACAAGAGCTGCTATTGGGACTGTCAAGCCACCTCTCAATTTTTCTTTTCAGTTTCAGATGCAAACACTTTTCCAATGTCCTGCACCAAAACCTGAGTCTGTTTGGAGATGGCACCTGTTTCTCCTCCTCAGCAGAGAAACAGAAGACCACAGAGCTAAACCCTCAAAAATCTTCAGCTTATATTTTTATGGAGATTTCAAGTCAACTAAAAATGCAGATAACAAGGAATGTAGGAGTTAGAAAGGGAACTTGATCATGTTTTGATTTCTTTTTTGTCTCTAAATCTTACTCTCCCCACGCAAAGGCGTTTGCCAGCCTCGTTGCTATGTCCAAGGGGAGTTTGCATGGAACCACTTTTAAAAATTCCTCTGACCCAAAAGAAAGAAAACTCCTGCTGTGCTTGTATGAATGCATGGAGACAAAGCTCAAAAACCTCAGCAGCTTCCAACCCTCAAGGCTGGTTTTTCTGTGTACACCGGGAAATTCTCCCTCTAGCTCACAAGACTTCTTTCCAATTTTTCTGGAAAACTGGCTGAATGCAATCCAAGTGCAAAATATTTCAGCTAGTGCATCAAAACACGGTTTGAAGGGACCAGTTCACACCACAGTCCTTAAGCATTCCTGTAGATGGAGTGGGGATCACTCTTCCAATCAGCCATAGGCCCTTAAGTGTACACCAAAAATCCCACAGAAAATCACCTTGAATGGGCAAACTACACTTCCAACGTATTTATATAGCAAGTAGTTAGTTAAAGTGTACATTTTTAATGTACATCATAATGCAATAAAGAATCAATGGCATATTTGAACTGTATATATGTGTAGTTAAATAAACCTGCATGTACACAGACACTACAGAGTAAATTGACCTACCTGTATTTGTTCTCTGAAGGTGACACTGTACATACATCCACATTCTCAGGCTGCACAACTCCCAGATCTGCTTTCAGCTCTGGAACCACCCAGATTCTGCCACCCTCTCTGATACTTTGGGGTGCACAGGATTGCACCCATGAGGGTGAACCCCTGGGGCTGTCACCACAGGGCAGCTGTCCCTGGTCCCAGAGAGAGCCACGGGGATGCCACCAGCCAAGCCATCACCAGCCAAGGTGGGATGGCTGCTGGTCACGCCTCCAGCTGTGTTGTGACCATCAGCAGTGCTCCCAAAGGCAAACTGAGGGAGCCTGGTGCCACACAGGCTGCTCCAGGTCAGTGCCACCCCTGCTCACAGCGTGGTGGGATGGCTGGTCTGGCTATGGGATGCACAGTGCAAGTGCCACATCCAAGGTGTCACCCCACTCTCTGTGGGGTGCAGGTCACCTCTGTCTGGAGCAGATGGTCACACTTGGCCACAGTGTCACACCAGGGAAGCCCTGTGAGCTCAGGCACAAGCACCCAGCACATCCCACCAGGCAAGGGAAAGCCTCTGCCAAAGCACTGAGCAGCCACAGCCCCTTCCAGCAGCTGAGCAAGGCGGCCTCTTGAAGAGAGGGCGAAGAAAGAATTGCAAAAGCAACAGCAATTAAAGGTAGAAATCAGACACCATCTTTGGAAGAGGTTCTGAAAGAGCTTTTTTGTTTTTAAACAGATTTTTTGTAAATCTCTGGATCCGATCCTTTGGGGTTTGCTACCCACCCTCCTAATAAATATCATTTACCACCAACAATAAAGTCTCCCACATTAAAAAGCTCTCACTAAATAAAAACCTTCTACTGAAAAAGCTTGGCTGAGTTGGCTTGGCAAAAAATAGGGAGCTATGACTACTCTCCATAAATACATCAGCAGATAAACACCAAAAACTATTTAAGTTAAAAGACAATGTTGGCTCCAAAACAAACCAGGAATGTACCAGCCACAAATTAATTCAAACTAGAAATTTAAATACGGTTTCTAACCACTCAAAGGCAGTCAATTTCTGGACTAGCCTTCCAAAAGCAAAAGTGAAGGCAAAACATGGAACCAATTTGGAGTTGGGATTTGATTAGTTTGTGACAGAATGATCTGACACAGCATTTGGCTGGACTATTCAGCTCAAGAGTTTCCCTTCTAGACTTTGTTTTCTAGTAGAAAAGAATATTTAAAGCAAAAATGTTCAAGCAGTTGCATCACAGAGCAACCACCCAAGACAACACACATTACAAACATACAGGTACCAGGCAGCAGGCAGGATAACGGGGAAATTTATTTTGCTCTTTTGCCAGAACTATTGCACATGGCCTGGGGAAAAAAAAGGGGGGAAAAAATTAGAAAAGAGAAACAAAAAGGACTGGAACAAACACTTGAAATCACCAGCGGTGCTGCAGGAGGATCTGCCATGTAGGGCTGCAAGGAAACTTCCTGGTGGCAGCAGAGCCGCTGCCTTGGTGACAACAATGACTTGAACCACTCACAGCCACACTGTGACTCTCTGCATTTGTTCTCTGAAGAACAGACTGTTCTCTCCAAACAATGAAAAGGATTCCAGGTCAGGATGCAAAAAATTATTATGTGCTAGTTCTCAGATATTAAAGAGAGACTTGGAGATTTAACAGCCTGTTACAGTCAGTCCCTAGGAGCACAGGGGAAAGTGTTCTAGCCAGCAAGGGACAAATGACACCAAACTCCATCTCCTGGGCTGCCTAGGTCTGGGAACCCACTGCTTATCAGAGAGTATGCAATGCTCACTCTAACCTCATCTGGAGGGATGAGAATCTCCCTCAAATTCAAGACTGACAGTTTTCTTCTCAAATCCCTTCCCTTTCCTAATACACTCACACCTATGTGCCCACAAAGCCCTTCACTGCCAGGGCTTAAGGACCAGAAAGGGCAGAGAGGATATATGCAGCCATGCCAACCTTTAGAGAACAAACACCATAATGGACAGATGAAAAAAAAAAAAAAAAAAAAAGAAAAAAGAAACAAGTACTATGCCATGATAGTCCATATCTAAGCAATGACCTTGTTTACACAATGTCTGAGATTTGTTATGCTTGTATAGGCAGCTGTAGGCATCGGTATATGAATATGAAATCTGAAAGTCTGTCACTGGAAAGCAAACAGGAGCATCCTATTTCCTGGGTGCGAGCTGAGCCCTGCCTCTGCCAGCTCCCAGCCGTCTCCCCAGCTGGGCCACCGAGAGCTCAGCACCGAGTGCCCAGCCTGAGCACGTGCTGTCTCGTGTGCTGTGCCCAAGGGTCTCATGTATGGCAGTGCTTCATCACCACGTCCTGCTCCTCAGGCTTGGGTCAGGCCGGCCCATGGGTTTCTTAAAGATCACAAATTTCTTCTCAAGGGTAAGAGCGGATCCTCCGGGGCTGGTGGCTTGAGTTCAGTCTGTTTCTGAAAAAGAACAGAGGTGTCAGAGATGCACCTGGCCTTGCTCCAGGTGGGGTGCTGGGTGGGGAGGAGGGGATGCAGGAGTGTCTCAGGATAGGCAAGATCAGGAGCCTTGACAGAGTCAGCTGCAAAGAAGGGCTAGCAACATCCAGAGGGGCCAGGAAACCCAAAATCCTTGAGGGAGTGGAGTTGGCTTTGCACCCCTAAGGAGGGATGCACCTTTGCTAAGGACCTCTGTGCCACTAGATTTAACAGGATCCTTGCTCTGGCTGGCAGGAAGCCATGCTCAGAGGGCACTAGCAGGGGCACAGCCACCTCCTCAGCACAAAAGCTGGCTCTCCACCAGTCCCCAAAGCCACCCTTCCCCTGCAAAGGGGGAGGATGTACAGCAAAGGCAGGACCCATCCACACCTTCAGGACCCATGCTCCACCTTCTCCAAATTAGATAGGAAGGGAAGCAATGAATTTTACTTGATTCTTATAATTATTTTTTAAAGGCCTGCAGCCATGGCAGAGGTGTGTGGGAAGCTCCAAAGCAAGGCAGTGGGACTGGAGAAGATCCCAGCTGGCCAGCAAGGAGCTGCATGCATGGACCACCATGGGACAGAGCCAGCACTCGGCCATCCCCGTCTGGTGGGAACCCTACCAGGCAGGAAGCAGTCCCCAGCTGCACTGCAGAAAAGCCCACAAAGGGCTTGGAAAGCACCTCTCCTCTCCACCACACACACAGACACACACCTTCCAAAAGTGAATACGGAGACTCCACATCCCCTCCTGCCTTTGCAGCCTCCACCTTTACCACCTGAGCCTTTCTCCACACCAAACAAGGACGTTCACATCTGGAAAGCAGGCAGCAGGAGAGAGAGAGGGAGGCAGGGGTGTGTTTGCTGCTGGAGGTCAGGCAGGGACATGGGAGGAACCAGTGGCACAGGACAAGCAGCCAGGCCCCTTTCTTCCCAAACAAATAAATAAATAAATCCATGGGTAATCTTCTAAAATGACCAGACACTCCTAAAGTTTTACTCCAGCTTGAAATAAAGCCAGGATTTGGTTTCTGAGCGGTGCCAGCACCCAATGACCCACGCAGGAAAGGGCAGGCAGGCAGTGGCCCGTGTCATCCTGCCAGACCCTCCTCACCGTCCTTTACGCCTTTCCTTCAGAGAGACCTGCTCACCACTTCCTCAGTTAAACCTCAAACACGAAGCTCTTCACTGAACCTGCTTCGGAAACACGAGAGGCCCGGAGCCCCGTGCCACCCCGAGCCCTCCCACGCCGAGGCAGGGGCCTTACCCAGCCCTGTGGCGGGCGGTGGGCCGGGGGCGTCGGGGGTCCCGGCGCTGCCCTCCTGGCCGCCCGGCTCCCACGCCTCGCTGCTCTCCGACGCCTCCGCGCCGGCTCCGCACGGCCCTTTCCGGCTGCCGGCCGCCTCGGGCCCGGAGCCCCTGCCCTCCTCCTCCGCCTTCACCGCAAACCACACCTTGAGCTGCTGGGCGCCGAGGCGGGCGCGCTCGCAGAGGCCGGGCACGTCCTCCTCCCGCAGCCCCTTGTGCTTCTCGTAGTAGTCCTCGAGCAGCTCCCGGCCGGCGGGGCTGACCTCCACCAGCCCCGGGGGGAAGAGCCCCCGCCGGTAGTTCTCATACCACTTCAGCTGCCCGTTCTTGTAGCCATAGCGGCTGTCCCCGAACCAGCGAATGACCTCGGCCCGCGGCAGGCCCGTCTGGGACACGATGGCATCATACTCCTGGTTCGTGGGGCGCTGGGTCTGCACGAACATTTGCTTCAGCAGATGCCGCTGCTGGGCCGTTTTTTTGAAGTTCAGTTTGGTTTTGGGAGGGGTGGGCGGCCGGCTGGAGCTGCCGTCCCCCTTTTCATTTGCGCCGGTCCCCGGTACCTCGTTTTTGCCGTTGGACTCGGTCACTCGCAGGTTTTTCAGGTTGATTTTGATGGGACTCACCTTCCGCTCCGCCGAGTTCAGGTTGCTGCCGGAGGCGTCGACTGAGCCGTTTTCACTCGTGGCCCTCTGCTCATCCGAGGAGTCTTCCCCTTCCCCGCCGCCATTCTCTGCCTCCTCGTCCTCCTGTTGAGCCACCTCCTCCACTTTCTTATTCTCCTCCGCCACCTTCTTCTTCCTCCTCTCCGAGAACCAGCTGTCGATCTCCCTCCGTGTCATCTTCGTCTCCCCCCTCAGGCGATTCACCTCTTCCTCTGCAGGAAGGGGATTTTGGGCAAAACTGCTCTCCAGGGCCTTCAGCTGCTCCGGCGCTCGCTCCTTGTACTTGGTTGGGGTGAAGTCGGGCGCCTGGTGCCACGACTGCCGCCGTGGTGGGTGGTGAGGGGCTGGCGTAGCTGCCACCGCTGCAGGGCTCAGCTCAGCTCCTCTGGGTGGGACATCTAAGGTGACTTCGGGCAGGGAATCAAGAGCACTGTCTCCAGGGAAAACGGCCCGGCCGCCTCTCACGTTCCTGTAGTGGTACCTCCTGTCGCTGAACCATTTTCGGATCTCCTTGGTGGACAAGCCCGTGATCTTTGTCAGCCGCTCGACTTCAGCCTGGCCAGGGAACTGGTTTCTGCAGAAGCTGCCTTTGAGGGCTGAAAGCTGCTCATGGGACTTCTTATTTTTGTAGACATTGGGATCCAGGAAGGTCTGTGAGGAGATGGCAGGGCAGGCGGTCAGCAGGGACTGGGCGCTGTTGACCACCTTGACCCCGGATGTGTTGCTGGAGCTCACGGTGCTGTGCTGCGCTGCCGGCTGTGGCTTGGGGACAGAAGTCACTGCCAAGGTGAAAGAGGAGCTGGTGCCCTTCAACCCGTTTGCCATGATGGGCTGCGTGACCAGCAGCCCCCCTGTCCCCTCTGGCTGCCCCACCACGTGGCCTGGTAAAGTTGCCTGGATAAGATGGGGAACAGTCCCAGGATTTGCAACCAGGGGCGTGTTCAGCACTGTAATGGTGGGTTGTGGCACAGACTGAATAACAGTGTTGAACATCTTCTTCCTGGCATCTTCGATCTCCTCTGGTGACCAGCTAATGCCCTGCTTCAGCCTCTGGGCAGTAAACCAGATCTTCAGCTGCTCTTCTGGGTACTTGGTCACCACTGTCAAGTAGCACAGCTCAGCTTTGGTGGGGTAGGGGAACTTGTTGAAAGAGTTTTTCAGGAAGCTGTTGGAGTCCATGGCGGCATTGTACGTGGGAATGCTGCTCAGTGGGATCATCACCTTGGGAAGGGATTTGGATGTAGGGAGCTGCTGATGCAACGGGGGCTGCTGCTGCAGAGACACAAGCTGTGCAACACCTGCCTGCAGAACAGGCACGTTTCCTATGATGGAGCCGTTCACTATGTGGGATGACTTTGATGAACTTGCAGTGGGCTGGCTGACTGGCACTGACCCATTTGAGAATGAATGCTCTCCATCCTTCACCTCTGACTCACCACCCAACTGACTTGCCACATTCTCCTTCAGCGTGTGGATTTTTTTGGCCTCGGGTTTACCCTTCATTATCTTCATGATAGGGGTTTTGGTAATGATAATTTCAGACTGGCCGTCTGCCCCTTCCTCAGGGACCTCTGCTGGCAGGTCATGGCTGCTGGTGGCCTCACAGAGACTTTGCTCCACGGTTGTACGGCTGTCCTGCTTCACCACCCTCCAGACAAAGCTGGTCTCGGCGGCGTGCGACTCGGTGTTGTGGTGTGAGAGCCCTTCGTGGCTGTTGGCCAGGAAGCTGCACCCGACACACGCGAACGCGGGGTCTTTGCTAAAGTCTGAGTGCTCAGAGTCCAAGTGCCCAAAGAACTGGTGAAGGTCTTGAGACCCGAAGTCACAAAGCTTGCAGATGTAAGTGTCACCGTCGGCAATGCCGCGGTGCCCGTTGGACAAAGCTCCATTATTGCTGTTGCTGGCCCCAGCATCACTCGCTGCTGCTCCTTCTGCAGGAGCCTCTGCTTGTGCTCCTTCAGGATCATCTTCTCCAGCATCCTGTTCGGTCTCCTGAAGCACCAGTGTTTTTATTGGTATCATGCAGGGAGTTGTGGATTTCCTTTTGCTAGCCATCGCTACAGTTGATCCAGAGGACTATTTTTCTTTCATTTAAATTAAATTCAAATTTACAAAGCGCTATTGCAAGTGTTCTGTGGTCCAGATTCCAGCAAACTCATGATGTCCCAAGGAGTTGTTGACAAATGTTCATATTTGCCACTGAACCTGAGGATAAGGAGAGGGAGGAGGGGTTAGTTCCCTCAGTATTAGACAAAGTACAACTGCTCTGGTATTTAACTGCTTCACTCAATAAATAATTTTTCTTCTTTCATTGGAAAAATCTAACTTGACCCTGGATTTACTGTATTTTTCACACCTAAACCTGTGACCTATCTGTTTCAAACCAAACACACATACGTGTCACTTTTACAGCCTACATGAAATTCTCATTTAAGGAGGAAAACCACTGAATTTTCCTCTCATTCTACCCTGTCAAGACCCATCTTTGGTGTTTCAGCAGTGCCTGAGCTCCCTGTGAGCCCAGGTCCTAGCTCAGCTTCACACAGGAGGTGACACCAGGCAGGGTCACCTGGGAAAGATGCCTGCTTTCCATCACAAAAAAAGGATGAAAAATCCACATATTCCCCACAGAACACTTCCATTTCTTCAAAATCAGCATTTTCTATCCACCCTGTCAGGAAGTTTCTTGCCAGCTCAGAGCACTGTGCCTGTGCCAAGAGTCTCTGCAGACACCCAGAGCTGCTGCTGCAAGCGAGGAGGCTGCAGTATTTTAGCCCTTCTTGCTCAGCAAGCCCGCAAAGCATTTGGGAGATGCCCTTCCCATCCTGTGTACACTTCATTCCTGTTCCAACACCATCTGTGAGTCCTCATCTGGAGCTGTAAGGCAAGGTAAAGGCCTGAAAGCTCAAGAGCAGCATCACAATGTTCCTGGCTCCTAGGCTTCCCCTCCCACCACCTCTGCAGCTTTTGGCAGTCACACCACCCAGTGCACTGGGGTATTCCCTAACAAAGTGTAATTTCTCATCAGTGCAAGCCCATCTCGCTGGCCTTGGGCTAACCAGAGATTTGTTACATTTAAAACCAAAACTGAACAAAAATAAGGAAAACCCAACCAACCAACAATAACTTTTTCCTTTTTTTTTTTTTTTTCCTCCTCTGAAGCTAAAGCAGACCCTGAAGTGCTCCAGCCTGTGGAAGGTCAGGGCTGGCTGAGGCATTAGCCACAACCTTTTTCCTGGCCTGATGTAGCTTTCCCACTTGCACAGCAAATGCTCTGTGCCTGAGATCATGACGCCAGGACAGTAAAGCTGCTGTAGCTGGCACCAGGAGTAACCTGCCTGGTGACACCCCTCTGTCAACCTTTTCTACAGCAACTCTGCTTTTTTTTCTCTTCAACAGAGGGATAAAATGGTATTTTTCCAGACTGCAAGGTCACTTGGAAGCATATGGACACACTGATTCATATTACAAAGACTCTGTGCCAGATTTCCCTGAGATTTACAGTAATAGCAACTGAGCTTTATAAAAACACTCATAAAAACTTGAACTTTAAAAAAAAAATACTTACCATCCTATGAGATGACTCACAGAGGTAATTCCTATCAGTTACAGCAGTTGTGCACCAGCAGCTTTCTCAGATCAGATATTTGGAGCTGATCTCATGCACTGAGAAATGCAGATCAGGCAAATGCCTTGTTGGTGCTTATGCAATACCTCCTGTGCTTAGTTTTGTTGGTAGTTTTTACAACAGAGGAATGAAAGATCCTCATGCAAAAGAAATTTAAAAAAAATCAAATGGAGGAAGTTCAATTTCAAATGACCTCCCTAACTTTATTAGATTTTTTTAAAGGGCTTGTTCTGAGAGCTGACATCATTTTTTCCAAACGGGAGAGCCTGGATGGCTGGCTCTGGCCTCAGCAACTCTCAGGCACCGTTTGAAAGAGTGACGGGAAAACGTAACTTCCCGTTAATGTGGGCTGATCTGAGATTACAAAACAGTCCTGTAAACAGTGTTAGTCATCACTGAACTTGGCATCAGAAAAGACTGCTTGCTATGCTAAGCCATGGTGAAGAGCTAGAAGTTAGAACTTTAAAAAAATTCTATAAATAAAACAGGTATTAAAGCCGTGAGCTGGATTTAGATGGTGTGGATTGCACATCTCAATACCTGCTTTGTGCCACTCTCATCCCACCTTCTCGTGGTTAGTCCTGCCCTCTGCAGAGGGCCAGAAAGTTATTCATTAGCATTAGCAAGTGGAATATTTGGATGACTATGAATGGGCTGTGCTATTCAGAGGGGAACAGCATCCGTTTGACACCAATCCTGAGATCCTCATTTTTGATGCTAAGTTAAATATTACACAGTCTAGCAGGCTGCCATGACCTTTCCAAGTCGAGTCAACTGGGGAAAAAGCAGTAAGATCAGCCTGAAGGCTACAAAATACAGCTTTAAAGGCTGAGTGGAGTTTCATGTCAGGGAAGCAATGGTAAAAGAGAATACTGATTTCATTTTATCCTGCAGCTTTAGCACAGAGAGAAGCTGCTGGGCCCTCTGCAACCTTTTTTCTTTCCAGCAAACTCCAGTCTCTATTACTGAGACAGCTCCAGTCCCTGACAGATCCGACCCAGTGTTTATGGAGTCTCCAGATATCAAAAAGATGATTTTTATCTGTCAACAGAGTAAATTTGATACAAAGCAACGGCGACTCACAAAGACCCCCATTGTGCCACATTAACAAAGTGCCTCTCCCGAGCACTCCATCGCTGTTATTTTGGCTAAGTGTGAATGGCCTGACCCACCTACAGAGAAGCTAAAAGCTCTGCATTTCATTTACCAGCACATTTGCATCAAACTCTCTGCTCTCTCCAACAACTTTCCTTAAAAATGCAATCAAAGCAACCCCAGCCACCACAGCTCTCCTGCAGGGCTCCAATATTAATGCCACCTGAGAACACAGATTGCAAATTTTAGCTGGAAGTGAATCACAGTGGCAATTTACTGGGGGAAAAAAATTAATCAAGTGTACTTTTGTCCATTTCATTTCCATGGAACAGTTGCATAACTACATGTTGGAAGCATGTTTTACTCACTGCTCACCTTCTGGAATGCACTTAATACTTTAATACACCACTAATATATAACAGAATGGATAATTCACTGATTTCTCCCTCATTAAAGTAAGTGAGGCTGTTCTAATGGATAGGGTAAATTAATGGCAGAAAAAATAATCAATTGAAAAAGATCTTTACAACTCATCTCAGTGTATATATCACCAGTGGAGATGCCTCAGACCCATCTGCACAGCCATGAGTGAAGAACTCTATTTCCTATGTATTATTTTATGATTAACTAGAAAAGAAACCAAAGGTGAATGGAAGAGTTACCTGGAGCCAGGAAGACAAAGTTATTGTACTTAAATTCGTTGTTACAATTTAATTTATACCTGCTAATTTCATAGCAAGGTAGCAGAGTAAGCAGGTCAAATGTCCAGTGCACCTAAACAATCCCTGCTGCTGGAAATTTGAGGGAAAACTGACTTAAAGCAGGGTAAAACCATTTTTTTCCCAGTGATGCTCACAGAAACTAAGGCTGGAGGGAAAGGTGGCAGTTCCAGGTACAAAACCAACCCTCTGCAGAGCAGCTTTGCCTCTGCTGAGGGAAACAATGCCCAGACCAGTCACAGTGAGCTTTGCAAGAGCAGAAAATTTACTTCTACAGAGATTAACAAAGGGAGGTTTCGAAATCTGCACTGCTGAGTATGAACTTTCAGCTTTTTCCAGCTTGGCTGGATATAACTGGTTTGGTTTTAAATGTTTCACTGAATTAACGAGTTAGGTTGTTAATGCAAAACATTCACTGCATGCAGTGCCAAGGTCCCCAGTTAGCAGATTAATTTTTTGTGACCTTTTGCAAACCTCGCCTAGAAACAGCAACCAGAAAACCCACTGGGCAGCAGCACCAGGACACAGCAGCTCCAGTGCCACTGCCCAGGCACGGGAATATAGGGACAGCTGCCCTCCCCTGCCCCCAGCCCTGCCAGCTCCTGGGTGCCAACACTGACAACCAGGGACAAAGCTCCATGGGGACACAAAAGGATGGCTGCGTGTTCTGTGGGCTCTGGTGCTCTGCTGAAGAGGGAATGCTCCATTGAAAAATTAGATTTTTAAAAATCGGCACCAAAATAGAAGTAAAATAACAGTTTTCTCAACACTTTCAGTGCCTGCTAGGCAGGCAGACACGCTCCCCAGGTCAGAGACAAAGTTAATGTTTCTGTCTCATATGGAGCCAAGCACAATATTGGCACTTTAAATAAAAGTGGTTTGTTTTTAAGTTGAAGCTCTGCAGGCCCCAGCTGATAGCATCATATGAGGGGGAAAAGAGCAAGAAATCAAAGGAGGAAAAAAAAGTTGATGTTTTTGAGTTTTTGTCTCTCCCCTTCAGGTTCTACCTCCAGCCAGGGGCAAAAGATGCAGCACTGTCTCTGGGAGTTCCAGATGAATTCCCAATCACACTTTAATTAGCCAGGCCATTAAATAAATGATCCCTGTGGTCAGCACCATCAACCCAAACCTGAGGGCTGAGCCTCCTTCCCACACCCACAAACATCCCACTGTGTTTGACAGCAGGTCCCCCCAGCATGACAGGCACCCAGTTTGCCCTGGGAGCCAGCTCAGTAGCCTGGGACTGGGTGCATTTACCATGGTGCTGGGGAAGGGAGGATGAACAGGTCTATGTATTTGGGGTACAGGCCCATGGCCACCCTGTTGCCAGCCAGGGAGTGCTGGGACTCTGCCTCTTTGGCTGGGCATTAACATTCCTTCTGCCTTTGCAGTCCGTTCATGAGAAGTCATGTCGGAATTTCACCAGTGTGAATTATTTATTGCTAAAAGATGCCCAGTGGGGGCTATTGCTAATCCATCCCAGGGACACGCTGTGGAGATGGACATCTCAGCAAAGACCTCTGCAGGCCACATCCCTGTCATTCCATACGGACAGACACAGCCAGCAGGGACAGATCACCTCTCCAGAGAAACTTCCAAGGTGTGGGAGGGACCTCTCTGCCAGCTGTGCCAGCATGGCTCTGTGAAGGAGACGAAAGGGCAAGATTTGGCAGGGCTGAGCTCCTCTGTTCCCACTCTGTGGTTGTGCATCCCAGCTAGCTGGAGTCCAGCACCCTCCCCGAGTAACTCTGCAAAGGCTGCAGCTGGGAGGAAGTCACAGCATGGGAACATCTCCAGCAGCCTAAAAATGCCAGCAGCAGAGCATCACCCTGGCTTCTGGCACACATCCCCATGCCATGCCCTTGCACCTGGAGGTAGCGTCTGCCACCCAAAGCCTGGTTCATAACCCAGACCAAGGTCGTGACACACTTCGTTCTTTGGGGCTTTAACCCCATTCAGAACTGCAAGTTCATCAATGAGCAGTTAGTGAGATTTTCCCCTCCAGAGCAGATTGGTACCACACTAACTCTGCAGGCACTCCAACCTTAACATGAACAAGCAGAGCCACCAGCAATACAAGAACCTCAGCCCCAGAGAGGCCACGCAGGCAAGAAAGGCTCTTCACATCTTATTATTTCACACTGCACGAATGTACAAACACACGCACAAACTTCAGCAGTTTTCAGCTTCAAGCAGCATCACAGTCAACGTTTGTACTAATGAACAATTTCTCTTTATGCCAACTGGTCAGGGTGCTTTGTAGCTTAAGCCTGGCTTTGAAACTGCGGGTACAGTCTAAATGCAGTGGGAGCCGGTTGACCGAACAATCGTATTCATTCTCCATTCCTTGGCAGGCCTAGAGCAGAAAAGTGTCTTTTCCATTTAGACCAGTTAAACAGAGCTATTCATTAAAATTTCACCCTTCTCCAAACTGCTGGACTTCTCCATTTTAAACCTGCCTTTGAGAGAAGCCCTCTCTCCTCTGTCCCACAGGGCTCCTCATCCCCATCTCAAGTAGTCGCCCATTTCCCAGCTGTGTGTGTGGATTGCTCTTGTGCTGTAACAGCAGCACCTCTCCTGTGTGTTGGTATCTAGGCAGAGGCTGCCTCACCACTCAGGGACTAAGGGCAATTATCTCTGCTTTTTTTTTTTGGTTCCCCAGACAAGCACAAAACTGAGCAAGATGGAAGGTTAGAAAGAGCCAGCTGAAACAGAACACGATTAGAGTATAAAAATAGGTCACTGGGATAACATAACCTTTAGACTATTGGCGATGTGCCCCCCTTAGAGACAAGCCTGTGTGCTATATTTCAAGAGAATGTGGGGAATAAAAAACAACCACCACAATACACATCAAAACAAAACCACTGATCATCCCTCAGAGCTTTGCGTGCTTCTGTTTGAACATCACTAACATTAATTCACTCCTTTTCCTCTGCCTTCATCCATTTGATTGAGCACAAAATAAATGTTATGTAATCATACCATTAACATCTTCCAAAAAAGCAATAATCTCTTTTGGCACAGAGGCTTCATTAGAGATTTGCTCTGCATTGCACTACCTTAGCAGGGTTCACAGTTCCAGCAATCCAGGCACCCACCTCCATAGCTTCAATCCTCAGATTTTGTCCTTGCTGCAAACATTCCCACCATTCCCCCAAAGCAAAAGGCCCAGCAGACAGATAATCACATCTCAACAGAGCCAGCTCAGAGGTTAGCACTACCAGCAGAGGACACCAGATAGCATGAATGGAGCTTCAAGAAGTCCCTCAGCTCATCAGGATGTGGGTGTCCCATCACCTCACACTCAGCTGGTGACTGCCAGCAGGCTGGTTTGTGCCTGAACAGGACAGTATGACCATGCTGGTAAATACACTGGAGTTCCCATTTCAGCCCCTTGTGCTTTCTCTAGGATGTTTTATCTTTGCTTGCATTGTCAGGGCTTTGTTCGTGATTTCATCTGAAACACAGGTACCTCACACATCAATTTTATCCTGCCACACCACCTTCAGGTGTACCACACACCTTGTGATCCCACCCTTGGAGCTCATTGTCAAGCATCACCATTTCCGTAGGATAAGCCCAGCTTTGGCAGATGCAGCCCTTCAGAATGTAAGTGAAGATGAACAGGTTACACCTAAAATACACTTCTTTGTGTTTTATTATCTGAAATTACTGAACTGGCTCCAAGACAAAAATCTACTGGGGAGCTCAGAGCGATGAATAAGCACCAGAGGTAGATCTTTGTCCACATCAAATTTCCAGCAAGGATACTTGAGACTTTTAAATCAGCAGGGAACGCTTGGCTGAGCTGCTGAGGAGCTCACAGGTGTGAGCACCCAATGGCAACAGAGCACACACAGTGCCACAGCCCCACTGTGCTCTCAGTGCAGCTACAGCCTGCCCCTTCCCAAGGACTCATCTTGGAGAAGCCTTGGAGCCCACCTTTCTGATGTACCTCTGCTCACAACCCCACTGCCAGGCTTGCACATCACCTCCATACGGGTGACCTTAATCGAGGGGCCATCACCCCAAATTCGGGAACCACAGCTCTAATGCCAGCACAACATTTACTGTTAAAAGAAAACCAGTGTCAGCTTTTATGCCAGCACCAAAACAATCCCACTGCAGACACAAACCCAAAGCCTGTCACACAGGTTTCTCACCAAGCGTCCAAGTCCCCTGTGGAATGAAGAACCTCTTGCTGAAGCCAGGCTGATCACCAGGCTGATCACCAGTTACCAAGCAGCCGCAAAAGGGACAGACCCGCAGCAATTCCAGGGAAGTAAAGAGTGCCCAGAGCTTTAAAACAAGATGTGGGTGGGAAGGACTAAACCAAGCTACTAAACAGTACCAGAGGCGCTGGAGCTGATCATCTGCAGCACAGCCTGATGACTATGAGTGCTGCAGCCCCTTCCCAGCTGAGCATTTTTGGATTACTTCATCCCCTGTGCCCTTTTGCAATATGCAACTTCGAGAGCTGTGTTAATCCTGGCTCAGCCTCAGCTCCCATTCCTCCACTTAGAGTTGCTATAACCAAAAAGAAAACTGCAAAATACTTCGCCTGAAAGCAAAGAAACAGGGTTTGGCAGGTTGGGATTGTGGATTATTTTTTTCCATCCCCATGCATTCTGCTTCAGAGTCGTCCTTGCAGACGCTGCGCGCAGCCGATGGCTTTTGCAGCTTATTGAGCCCGCTGGTTTATGGCAATGTTTTTCTGCTCACTGAACTGGCTCATTCTTTCAGCAGAACAAACTGTTCCACGTTGAGGCAGGAGTTGGCTGTGTTTTAACAAAGGATTTTTCCCTTCTGACAGTGTTTTGCAAAAGACCCAAAAAAAGGAGTTTGGAGCCAAGTTACAAAAGGTCAGGAGAGGCGAGTCAAGCACTGGGTGTAGTTCCTGTATGTCACAGCCAGACAAGGAAATGGGTGGGGAGAAGAGGAATGGCACTTCGAGCTGCCATAATACGTATAAAGAGATATTAATGAGGAATGGGCTTTTAAATGAGGATGGCAAGGATGCAGGCACTATAATTTTTGCTGTACAACAGCAGGCTTGTTAGGTAGGCTGAGGCCTCCGCAATCATTTATCCACGTGAAGCGTGCATTTGAGAGAGTTCAAGTAGCACCAGGAGTGAGAAAAAGGCAGTCTTATTTGCTTCCCCTCCCCAAGCTGATTTCAAGGAGCTACCACACTCTCATCTCCCGTCAGCCAAATGAATATTCAAAAGGTTTTTGCCAAGCCAACGCCAGTCAATCAGGGAAACAATGCTGCAGGGAAAAAAACACTGGGCTGAGAGACCTGTGTGAGACAGGCACCTTGTCCCTCACCACGGCTCTGCTTTAGCATCCAAGCCTTTAATGTGGTGCACGGTGTTCCTGCCAGGTCTGCTGCTCTGCCTGCTCCATCCCCTGCCACCCCACAGCACAGCAGGGCTACAGCAGAGCTGCTGGATGGAGGATGAGCATCCCAAACCAGGGTGCTGCGAGTGGGGAAAGATCCCGGGACTGTGGTCCCAGCAACACAACCCTCCTGAGGGAGCTGGAGATAGCTCTTCCCCCTCTTCTGCTACAGGCTGGGACCACAAATGTTTCCTGCATGGGATGGGCAGGTTCCCCATCCCATGGAGGCCCCGCTCCCTGCTCAGCAGCAGCAGCTGGTAGGAATTGGGTCTTTCTGCTCTGTGCACTGTACACGGACAAGCCAAGATGGACAACTCCGGCCTTGCAGATGTTGGGAGGAGGGAGCCAAGGGGATCTGCAGCAGTTGACAGTATGTCATGCCTAATACTCAAGCTTTTCCAGGCCTCAGAGGATCCCTGAATAGAAAGAAACCACCCACCACTGGAACACAGCCACTTTTGTGGCTGGAAGGGGCAGATGTTCAACCCCATACAACAATGCAACACAACAGTTGAGGCTGTAAGTGAAGAATGCTGCATCCACTTAAAACTGAAGAGGGAAATTAGGGACACCATCTAATTCTAGAACTACCATTTGGTGCTGGTGCTTAAAGTTCACATACCTACTCTGCAAGAGTGGCACAGGGCTTCCTTCCATTGCCTTAAATAGGCAATATCCTGGACTAAAGCACTGAACCACAAGGACTTCAGAAGCATATGGTCAGACTGGCAAGTGCTCAGCTCCTTCAGCTGGAACACCAGTTCCCAAATAAGTTCAGTTCCTTTTTAGCACCTACATAAGTGACAGACTTCCAGAAATCCCAACTGGACTGCACAGGACAGGCCCTGCTGGCACAGAGAAGGGCAGACCATTATGAGAGCTCAGTATCTCTGACAGCCAAACCCTTTGCTGAGATGAGCCTGGGGAGAAGCTGAGTTTCAGAAATCCTGCTCACCACAGCCAGCATTAAATCCTTCACCACTTAGTTGCCAAGAAGAGCTTGTCATGGAGGACAACCATCCTTACCACCACACCCTCATTCACTGACCTCCAAGATTTCCCATGGACAACCTTCTCCCTTTCTCTGAAATACTCACCATGTCTTTTCAGATTGATAGCAAGAAAAAAATGGATTTGAGACATGATTTGAGATCTCTCTGGGCAAAATCTGGGCATCTGGATCACACACCTGCCACCCGGATGCAATCCCCTGGTCATTTGCTCCCTGGTTAGAAACTGTATTTGTTCAAAACCATTTGTCAAGACACTCTGGACAGAACTCAGAGACACAGAACAAAGTTCAAGGGTTATTTGTGATATGAACTGTGCCAGTCAGGACTCTCCCCTTCCTCCAGCTGTTTAGTGACACTTGGAATGGAGTGGCCTTACTGGAAAGTCAATTATTTTTTTAGTTGAAAACTCACCATCCTCTAGATCAGCTGTGAGCTGAAAGCATCCCAGTTATTTACTGCTGGAAGCTAAAGGAATTTCCTTACTCTCAGAAGACAGACATTTAAAATTAGTTTCAAGTTCAGTTGTGATAAACAAATCACATTCTCCTCCTTTCCCTCTCCTGTTTTGTTTTGAGGTTTTTCTTGTTTGGGTTTTTTGGGGGGGGGCAGAGGGGGGATTGGTTGTTTGGGTTTTTTTTTGTTTGTTGTTTGTTTTTTAAATAATTCCTGCTAGTCCAACCAGCCTTTTCCTCAGTTGCTCCTTGCAACTCCTCATTTAAAAACTCATTTACAAGGATGCAGGGGAACTACAGACATCTTCTGTGAAGAAACAGCAAAGCCAGATCCCTGATTTCAGAGCTTTTCCTTTGACACTTGATTCCCTGAGAACCTCATTAAAAAGAAACAAACCACCATGTATTTAGGTTTTTTCCCCACTTCCTGTGAAGAGCAAAAGGTTGGGAACTGGGATGGGGGCTCAGGAGTTCAGCTCTCTGCTGACAACCAGAGCCCACTCCATCTACCCTGCCCAAAAGCTCGGGATGCAAACAGCTCCCAGCAGACTGATGAGGAAGACAAAAGACAAATTTTAAATTGATATGATACTGCAACTAAAGGGTTTGGGGTTTTGGAATGAGTCCCACTGGCCTGAATTCGTATGGATGTACTTTGTACCTTGTGGATCACAAGGCCTTGATACAAGAAGATTCTTTTAAAAAATTCAGGCGTGCTGGGAGAATTGCCTCCTTGCCATGTTTCAGTGAGTCTGCCCATGAACTGCCAGCAATTACTAAGCTTCCACTCTGTATTCAAAGCTCTATACAATGGAGTTTATTATTTTTAAGCCTTTCAGACATCAATGTAGCAAACTTAACAGAGCTATTTGGAAGATTAAGACACAAACACCACCATATTATTCAATTTAGCTCCAACACTGAACACTTATTTCTGTAAAGGATCACAGCTAATACATTGCCAGCTGCCAGCAGAGACAAACACTTGAAAGTCACACTGCAGCATGGTCTTATAAATCAAATTTAAGATATAAGAAGAAGGAAATTACTATCATTATGCAAGTACAGCCCAATCACCACCAACCGATAGCAAACCTATCTTCAGGTCTTGGCCACAGGCTTCAAAAATCCATCCCTAGAAATGACAGCCCAAGGAAATCCTCATTTTCTGTGCATGCAGCCAGGTGTGAACTTACTAGTACATCTCCAATAGTTGAATTAGATGACTTTTCTAAGTATTTTATATGTCCGTACAAGTGCAAAGAGACTTTATTACCACCTCACCACCCCAGTTCACAGTGGGGAGTTCACTAATAGGTGCTCTATTTGCCAAATCAGACCTGCAGACAGGTGACAAAGGGGAGTGATGAGAGAAAACAAAAAGGATTTGTGCCTGTTTTCTACCATTCTAGTGCTCACAGGAGAACTGACTGCTGCATTTTGCCCTCCTGAAACCATCCCACCCTTCACAAACAATTGCATGAGCTTAGGTTAGACTGGGTGCAGGAGTAGCAGAGGGGAACAACATCCTTCATGGGAATGAGGGAATGAAATTAAATTAAATAAGAGTCAATTAAAAAAAAAATCAGTTTGCCATACAAAGACTGTAATTTCCTTAGAGCTGACTTAACCTGAAGCCTTTGGAGAAAATCCATCTATTGCAAATTTAAAATTTCCCAGCCCTTCAAATGAACATGGAAAAGTTCTCATTGCAAAGTGTCCCCTGAAAAACAGAAATATTTCTGGTTTACACCAAAGGCATCACAGATTATGTTATAACTTCAGCTAGACAGAAATCAAGAACCCCTCCTGGCTTTTCAGAAAAAAATGAAGGGTTGTCTCATTACACCAGTCTAAAACATCCATTATCCTCATTAGGGTAAAGGGCACAGCAACATTATTAACTCTGTTTCACAGCACTAAGAAAACAGCAGGATAAAGTAAACTGCAGGAGTCAGCACGGGGGACAGTAAGGTAAAAACATCCATGCTGTGTCAGCAGGCAGCCTGCACACACGGGAATGGGGATGACCGACTGGTAATGCCATGATGGAGCATTTCATTTCTAGGCCAGCAGCCCAAATCACAGTCAGGTTAGGAGAACATGGTCCTCCAGGCACCTGCCCTCCTCTTTGGGCTAGGAGTGAACAGAGCTGGGAGCATCTTAATGATGCTGCACCAAAATGACAGCGTGTCACGCTGGATAAGGCTCAGGACAGCGGGAACTCCCTCCATGCACAAGCCCATAATCACCCACCACACAGGATTAAGGGAATAGAAGCCTCCCACGTCAGGGCAGCCGGGGGACAGCACTCACAGCCTGCAGGACTCATCCCTGATCCCATCAGGAGCAGACAGGGCAGAGAAATCCCTCAAGAGCAACACCCTTGCAATCAATTCCACATCGAGCTGCCTCCCGAAGGGCCGGAGCAGGCAGAGCAGCAGGGCTCCTTCAGGGAGCTCTCCATGGATTACTGCTGTAACAGTGCACATGCCTGCCTGGGATAGCTGGGAGAGTGGCTGGCAGCACTGTCCAAAGCACTGCCACCATGTCTGGGGTTCTTCTGGACCATCTGTTTTCACATCAAAAGCAAGCAGCAACCACAGGAGCAACATGCAAAATTCATGGCCAGCTGCTCCTACCCTGTACCCTTCATCCTCTCCACCCTTCTCAAATTTGGCACAAGTCTCATCATCACCTGCAAGTGCTGGTGAGTGCTGAGAAGCTTCCAGTGCAGGAGACACCCTCACTGTTTAAATGACACAAGCTGCCATCCTGGGCAAGGTCCCACAGGATGGCAGCTCCCTGTCTGTGGGATATTCAGGGTACAGTCACTTGCCATCCCCCAGAGTACATCAGTGCTCTGAAACCATTCACCAGGGTTCAGCTCCATTAGGAAATTGCTACCAGCCTCCTCCTTGTTGCCTGGCATCTTCCCCACATCCCTCCCTTCCTCAGTCACTAGTTATTTCCATGGCATTTTAGAATTTCCCAAGAAACATGTGCAAAGCCTCTCCCCAGAGCTCTGAGAACCTCCAACAGACAACCCTGGAGACTTTTAGAAGTCACACATCCATGTGATCTTCCACAAACATCAGTCTGGAGCTCACCCTCCCCCACACACAAAGTGGCTTGAAGAACTAAGAGTCTCACAACTTGGGGGAAAATCCACAGCCTTAAATGTTTGTTGGCCCAGCAGGAAGATCACACAAACCACAAAATGGAAAATCAAGAGGGTTAGACAGCAGAAGTGCTTAATGATACCACATCCTGTACATTGAATTCAATTTCTTCCCTTTCACTAGTGTCAGGGGTGCTGTTCAAGACAGTTTTACTCCTAGTTACAAGGCAGAGTCTGAAGGAACAGCCAGACCTACCTATAGCCTGAGATTTACAATCCCTGGTCTAGAAGCAGCCCCAGCCTGTTGCTGTGCCCTGGAGGCCACATGCTGCCAGCTGTCCAGCCTTGTAGCATCCCAGCAGGACAGTCAATAACTCAGGATACCTTGAAGGAGAAGGGGGTTGGGGTGTTGGCTTGTGGGAAGAGAAGGATGGAGATAAAAGCAAAGCTTCTGTCCAAAATGGATGGATTTTTCCAGCTGCTGGGCCATGCCTCTTGCACAGGTGATAGAAATTTCATATGATATATTCACACCAAAGATGAAAGAGTGGCCACAATTCACACTGCTGGCTCTCAACAGCCTGCACAAGCCACTGGACCAACCGTGTGACCAGAGGGAAATACAGATAACAGTATTTTTAGTATTTCTGGATAGTCAGATACTCCCCAAGAGCATTTTCCCACCCACAACCACCACGAGGCCTGATTTCTGCTACATCCCAAAGATGATCATTTCCATCCACCCACAGCATCCCACACCAGCTGGAGCTCACTCACTGCCACAGGGTGGGGGTCTCAGGCTGGCATTTTCCCCTGGATATGGCAAAGGGGAGAGGGGCTGCATGCCCCCAGCACAAAGCAGGCTCAGCATCACTCCTTCTCAACTCTGCTGTACCTGGAACAGAGGCACCAGAGGCAGCTCCCCCCAAGACAGCTGTCATGTCAGGGCTTCCCAAAGCTCATCCCATGGGAATGGCAGGGAGCCTTCAGAGCAGCACACAGGAGCCAGCCAGCCCCTTGTTCCCCCCAGATGTCTGCTATTCCATCCACGAGGTTTTAGCACATTTCAGGCATGCTGGAGAGCTTCTCCTGGCATTTAGGCAGTGGGGAAAAGAGGTGGTCAGTGCTGTTACCCTACACTGGGAAGGAGCAGACAGGGAAGAAGCAGGGAGAGATGAAATGATCTGCCTGGGGTCTGTGTGCACACTGCCATGGGGAAGTGGAGAAGTGCATTTGCACATGTCATGGCCATAGAATCACAGAATGGTTTGCATTGGAAGGAACCTTAAAGATCATCTTAGTCCAGCCCTGCTGCCATGGGCAGGAACACCAGCCCTACACCAGGCTGCACAAAGCCCCACATCTCCACAGAGAGCTCCTGCCCCATGGCAGCCCCAATACTTTATCCCCACAGCCATTGCCTCTCCTCAGCATTCACCCAGGTCCAAAGCAGAAAGGCAGCACAGGAGCACCAGAAACCTGCTCTGCCCAAACTGGCCATCAATTTAAAGCTCAAGAGCTGAGAGCAGTGCTAAGGAAGATTTTACAGCCCAAGGAGCAACCACCTTGCTAGAGCAGTTATGCCAGGAGCCCCAGGACCTAATGGAACATATTCCCTGCGTACCTGTAAAACCCTTTAAATGGATATCCTGTTCTGTTTTCCCCAGGAAAACAGAAAAAAGGCCCATGAGATGGTCATGCTTCCTAGTCCATCCAGGTTCTTCACACAGCAGCTATGGAAAAGGGTACAGACACCTTCCCACTGCCACAGCTCCTGGCTGGAACGGAAATGCTGTCACCAGTGTGTTACTGAAAGGGAAATGAGGCACAAAGCAATTTTAAATAACTCACCCAAGGTCACAGGAAGCTTATAGCAAAGTCAGTAATTAAACTCAGGACTTGTAAGTCCCCA
Organism: Vidua macroura; assembly: GCF_024509145.1. NCBI lineage: Eukaryota > Metazoa > Chordata > Aves > Passeriformes > Viduidae > Vidua > Vidua macroura. The sequence goes on from NC_071587.1 coordinate 5,818,695, forward strand.
GTCTAGTTATTTATCAGAAATCACCCTTTAATGGGTCACCTTTAGTCAGACACCCTCCTATTTTGCACTGCCACTGAATTATACTGGCAGAGGGAATTATTACGAGTTTCCCTTACAGCCCAACATGCTTAAAGGGCTGTTTTGGAAATAAAATAAAACTTGCAGCATGCTCAGTGTGCTGGAACAGACAACTCCTCAGCGCTGCAGAGAGCTGAACCACCAAAGTGATTACAAGGCTCCAGATCAAGCTGGGAAATAAAGCTCTTTTTCCTCTGCAGTGAATCATTTTGTTTTGAGGAGTGGCCTCCAGTCCACAGTTTGAAGGCTGGCGAGTAAGAACTCACCATTTCACCTTGGATTTGTGTCTTCTTTCACAAATACCTCTGAGGACCCAGAATATTGCAGCCTTAGCTGTGAGCCAGACATCCCAAAGCCTCTCCCTTTACAGCAGGCCCGTCCTTGAACCTGACGTGCCACTGGTTTGTGTTGGTACAAAACAATAAATGGACTTTATCCAGACCTTCACAGGCCACAGGCACAGTTCTTTCCCTTCATAAAGAAAACCTGTTCAAGCATACCCCAGTCCCTTCACAGAGACTGGACACAGCCCTCACTGGAGCCTTCCACAGCCTCAGGGCACCCCTGCCAGACAGGGCTGGCTGAAAGCATCTCTGGAGCATCCAGCGTGGCTGCTCCTGGGAGTCTCCTGCCTTCCCGAGACACTGCTCACCTCACCAGAGGAACAGCAGAGCCACTGCAGCACCACTGCACGTCCCAAACGCCAGCACGGGGAGAAGCCCTGCAAAGGGGAACAGCAAAGCCAAACCCTCCTGATACACAGATGTGGTTTGTAACACAGCAGACAATCAAACCACATCTGTGGATATCTGCAGTGCTCAGATCCCTTTCAGCTGATGACAAATAGTGCAAGTGTTGGGCAATAGGTTTGGAAAGGGATATGCAGGATGGAATTTGCCTTTCACAAAATACAATGTGAGGAGCAGGAGTCAAAACTGTTAGTGTGGGGCTAGCCAAGAAGTTTATGCATCCAGTGGCCTCATCTTTCTGAGTACAAGCAATTTAATTTGTCACACTGATACTGTATACACGTCCTGAGCAAATAGGTCAGTAAGAAGTAAGAGTAGGAAGGGAGGAATGAGGGAAAAGGATGCAAGAGCATTCGGAAAACTCCATCTGATCTGCAAGTTGGGAAACTTTGCAGTTACACATCCTGACTGGGGAGATAGGAAAAGAGGAGGTAAGAGAGGCTCCAGAGCTCCATGCTCAGGGCTGTAGCCCTGCCTGGGGACTGAGGGGCACTGGTCAGTGCCAGCCCCCAGCCATCACCTTCCTAGGGAGCACCAACACTGCCAGCTTAACAGAGAGAGAGAGAAAAGGAAAAAAAGAGAGAGAGCTTCACCTCTTCTAAGACTCTGTTACAGTAAGAAACACCACGTGCTACCAAATTACATGGACAAAGGACAATCCTGTTTTGCAAAGCCTTTGTGTGGGGGAATTCTTTTCTTGAGCTCTGCTGCAGATTTGCAGGTGAACAAAACTCTTGTGAAAAATTTACCTCTCAGGGTGAGGAAATGAAATCTCTTTTCCCCATCTGTTCTTCACTGGCAGAGCAGAGGCTCTGGGTGGAAGGGCTGCATGAGTGGGATAACCCTGCCCCAGCCCTTTCTGCTTTAAAGCTACTCACCAGAAGTACTTGCTGTCAGTCCACACCATAAACCCCAGTGAGGAGCACGTCCAGTGCTGCAGCTTCATGCAGGGCACCCAGTTCTGTGAATGCACCTCATGTTTTTCCCACCACGGGTCCTGTCTTCCCTGACACCGCCAGATCAGGGTGAACCCCTCAGCCCTGTGCAAGAACCAGCTCAGCAGAAACACCTCCAGAGGGTTATTAGCAACAAGACCAAACTAGCAGCTGTGGGCCTGCAGATCCTTGGGCCCTAAACACAGGGCTGAAGAGGCGTGACATCAACTATGTCAAAAATTTGCTTGCTTTGAAATCCTACTCCTGCTTATTTATGTTACAGGAGTACCCAGAGGCCTCAGCCAAGCCCTACAGAGCTGGGCTGGAGAAGTGCATTTCCACATGTCATGGCCATAGAATCACAGAATGGTTTGCATTGGAAGGGACCTTAAAGATCATCTTAGTCCAGCCCTGCTGCCATGGGCAGAGACACCAACCCTACACAGAATTAGCTCACCAAAACCATAAACAGATTTGCTTAGCACTTTCAGGACAAGAGAAAAACAAGACAGGCTGCACAAAGCCCCACATCTCCACAGAGAGCTCCTGCCCCATGGCAGCCACAAGCAGCTCAGAGTTTTTACTAGAAATAACTCACAGCCAGGTTGGAGGTGGCAGGGCAGGCTACAGGAGAGAGCCAGCACAAGGGCTGGGAAGGAAGCCAGCAGCCAGGCATCATGGCCAGGGGTGTCCCTGGGGCTTCTCTAGTGCTCCCATGGCAGAGCTGAGCTCTGCCTCCAGCAGCCAAAGCACCCTGGTGAAAATGCTGCACACGGAGCTCTGCAACCCCCACAAGGATGCAGAGAAGGCTGTTAACCTAAACAGACAGGTCTGAGATTCATTTGCAGGAAGGATGAAATCAAGAGGCAAAAATAACATTTCCAACACACCAGTGACATACCAAGCCCTTAATCCAAGGCACTATTTACAGGCCAAGAGCATTCCTTGCTGCTCTTACCTTCAGCTGCAAGGTCTGGGTCAGCAGCTGCCTTGGAGGAGCCTGTCTGAAGGTAACAGACAGCCCAGGGAACAGCCTAGCCTAGAAACTGGGATTTGCAGGAGAAGATAAATAATTAAAGGGACAACTGAGCACAGCTCACTAGACTTTGTTTCACAATGCAAGCGCTGAACATGGAAAACTCAAAACATTTCCTCCCAAATGCATTAAATGCCCATTTTGCTATTTCAAAGTTTTCTACTTTCTCCAGCATCCAGATATTCACTTCCCAGATGCACTGCCAGGAATAGGGTCTTGTAAATAAAGTTTTACAAAAAAAGGAAGGTTAACACACAACATATTTTTCCCATTACTTCAATACATCCTGCAAGCTTGGTAAAGAAAGAGTCTATTTAAAAATCTAGGGTGGGGAAGAATTAGCTCACCAAAACCATAAACAGATTTGCTTTGCACTTTCAGGCCAAGAGAAAAACAAGACAGGCCATGCACATATTGATGCACACAATGGCACAATCATCTTAAAAACAAATGAACTGGGAGGGAGAGGACACCACAGGAGGGTGGGGGAAAAGGAGGAACAGAGAGAAAGGGGCCAATTTCTGCAGCAAAGATCCTCAGTTTGGTTCTTAAAGCTCCCTCAGAAGATAGTGAAAAGCCTTTGTGGGCCAACTTAGGACTGTGAGCTTGCAGGGAGGATGGCACACTACACAAGCCATCTCTGGGTGCTGGCCCTTCAGTAATGAACAATGTCTTTTTCTGCACATGGAACACAAAGGAATCCTTCTTATTTACCCAGACACCTTTCACATGAACCATCCACATCCATTATTGCTGTCTTTCCATGGCAGATACCAAGGGATATAAAACTGAATGCCCTTCTCCCTACTTTCCCTCCTAAGAGACCGACTCTGTTTACAAAGGCAGAGTGAAGCTACCAAAGCTTCACCCTCTTCCTCCTGCAAAATTCTCTGTTTATAATAGCCAGACAACCAGAGAGCCACAATGTTCACTGCATTTGCACAATTACTGCCATAAGGTTTTGAGGACCCACCTAGATGCAATTAATGGAGGGAACTTCAAGGAGGACAGCTCTCAGGGGGCTGAGGGTGCACGTGGATCCCAGCACATCACGTGCTTCAGCAGTGTGCCTTAGTTTATTTCTACCAGTTTAACAGGCTACAGAACTGGAAGCGTGTCAGGAAAGCTGCAGCAAACAGCATCAGTCCAGTTACTGCACTCCCAACGCTGATTATTTAATAAAGTCTAGAAGCAAGCAGTCTCCAGATGCAGCACAAGCTGGGTAGAAACCACTCCAGGGTTTGAAAATCCCCATTTCCACAGGGACACTGTCATTTATCACACAGCCATGAATTGGGTGAACAAATTCCCTGCCAGTCTGCTCACTAATGTCCACCCATGGAGCTTACTTTTTGTACAAATAAAATGGCTTGGCTCTGCTATGAGACCCAATTTCTTCTTCAAAAGCCTGGAACGGTGTAATGGAAAACTGGATGGTTATTTCCAAGCACACTTCTTCCATCCACAGAAGCCAAAGGGAAAAAGCATTGCTCTCCTGACCCCTCATCCACACCATGGGACAGATGGATATTTATTAAGTGATATGGAAATAAAGTAAATCAGCAACTAGCACACAAATAGAGGAGCCAGCCAGGAGAAAAGTACAAACACACAGGCTGTCTGAACTCTGCTTTGTTCTAGGAGTGATATCCAAAAGCAAAGAAAATAAAAATTTCCCCCTTCTCAGGGACACCTGGAAGCATAAGCCAAGCTTGATCTGACCACAGAGCAACCCCTGCTCTCAAGGCAGCAGAGCCAATCACTGCAGCATCACTTCCTTCAGCCATCAGGCTCCAGCAGCCTGCACACAGATCTCTGTGACACACTGGAATATGCCACATTTCCCTGGCTGCACGGGACAGAAAATTCCACATCACACACAGCACTCGAGCTGACAGCAAGTGTCCTACCTGCTCAAGGGACCACGTCCTGAGCCTGTCGTTCTCCTGCCCCTCCTCTGTGCTCACCCACATCTTTAAAGTGCCTGCAGTTGCCTCAGCAGCACCAGGATTCAGGGCTGGAAGAGAAGACATTACACCAAAAATTACTGCTGCACCCCTAAAGGAGAAGGCAGCCCTTGGTTAGCAAAGGCTAAAAGCAAAAACAAAACACTGATCAATCTGAGGTGTCCACCCTGCCATGCTCCCACGATACATCCCCACTGAAGCACCCTAAACACCCATATTTGGGGGTTTATTCTCCCTCTTAATTAGTAAAGACATTATTTATCAGAAGTTAACCAAGTCTGCTGAATTAATCACCAAGCCCTGAACCCAGTGAAAGCAATCCCCCAGCTGCAGTGTGCTGGAAACCAGTGGCACTGCTGCCCAGCTCCCTGTGGACTCGGTCCATTACAGGGCTGGAAACCTCAACTGGCCAGAACATATTTGGAGCAGCAACCACAGCACCCTGCCTGCCACTGCCACAGCAGCAGCTAAATATAACGTGCAGCTCTGCTCGTAGCTGTGGCCTTCTTTTCTCCCCTTCATTTCCCCCACTGCCATCCAATCCCTGTTCCCTCACTGCTGGAGAAGCAGCGGAGCCAGCTCCATGTATTTCCTAATTTCTAAACTTTACTGTCTAAAGAGATAAGCAGCCAAGTGGATTTCTGGGATTAAGTTCAGATCAGGGGAGAAAACAGCATATTGAAAAACAAAGAGTCACCCTAGAAAAAGGTGAGCCAGAGCTTGGAACAAGGATGAAAACCAGGAAAATTAGACTGTGATTGCCCAAGTAAAGGAAAATTTAAACTTTTGTTGCTTCTGCCCGAGCAGTGACAGGTCCTCCTCTCCCAGCAGCATGTCCCAAGTGTCCCATGCCCAATGGCAGGAGGGCTGGAGCTATGTGATCTTTAAGGTCCCTCCCAACCCAAACCATTCTGTGATTCTATGATTCTGTGAAGTGTCCCTGTGCTTCAGCCAGCTCCAGTCCCTAAAGTTCCCTGCCAGCGCCCCACTGATCTGCTTCTCAGGTTAGATCCTGATGACCACATGCTTTGCACACAACTGTTGCATTTCTTGGATTAAATAAGTAAGTGGCACAGAGAGATTTCACCAAATAACTGGCACGGATGCGTTACAACTCAGAAAGGGCTCCCCAAACCCATCCAAAACCCTGCAGACAAGAAATTTCCACTCTGGCTGTAATTTTACAGATCAAACTCAAGAGGATTAAGAAAAAAAAAAAAAAAAAAAAAAAAAAAAAAAAAAAAAAAAAAAAAGCAAAGCAATTGGACAAGGGTAGAAGGACACAAAGTTTTTCCCTCACTAAGCACTCAGGTGTCTCAATGTTCCCTGCTGCAGAGCCATGCTTGGAGAAAGCTTTCCCCAGACCTGCAGTGCTGGCTGCTCAATGTTATTTGTTATACATTATTTGCTGTATGTTATTCTCCCAATTTAATTCACAGGAAAAGCAAAGCAAGCCCAGAACCAGGGGGAAGAAAAATCAGGAGGCCTGAGTCTGGGAAATCACAAGACTTGAGAGAACAAGAAAAAATGCTTTAAATGCCTGCTAGATGCCACATTTTTTTCTTTTTTGTTCCTCGCTTTTCTTTTTTTTTTTTTCCTCCCCTAAAATGTAGGGAAGGCTTACCCCTAACCAATTAGGTTTCAGCACACTTGGAACGATCCCAGCGTTGAATGCCGAGACCTTGACATAACAGGTGACAAACTTTGCTGTGCCAGAAAAAATTTAACATATAATAAGAAACAAATACTAGACTGCTGATGGAGTGGGTTTTTATTCCAGCAATTTGTGTAAATGTCCTATATGGACTTGCACAACCCAGCACCTCCCAAACAGAGCGATAACAGCATGGCCCCACTGCTTATCTGCCATTCCTCCTCCTGTAACAGTGCTGCTCCTCTCCCTCTGCCATGGTACATTTAATATCCTTCACACACTCCTTTAGGGATTCAGCATATGCCTAAGACTTTAACAAACAAGATTTGGCATTCCTTGGAGTACCTAAATTAAAGAGTGACCTCGATCACAGCAGTCAGAACAGCTTTGCACTTCTAGAAATTAAAGGTGGCTTAAATAGAAACTTAAGCTGGAGGCAGAGATAAATCTGAGTCCTCCAAAGCCTTGTTCTGAAATATGGAGTAAAGCCCCTGCAAATTTGGCACCATGAGCCATGATTACCCTGGCAGCTCCTCCTTGAATTCCCTGGAATTGCTGCTTCAAGAAGAATAACACAGAGGGGGCTGGGGCGAGAGGGCAGGGACTGGGGTTTCCTCAGAGCAGAACATGCAAACAGCTCAGCTGCTTATCACTGAAACTGGAACAGCAACAAGGACAACCAAGGCATGCTTTTATCCCCTAACTTCTTCCAGATATTAAAATCCCAGCATCCAACAGCCAAGATACACTGAGGTCCTTCTGACTCAGTTATTTGCACTGTCTGCCAGAACCACAGCCATCATTACCATCCCACTGCCGTCCTTACGGCTTCCCAAGGCTTGACTGAGCAGCTCAAAACCTGCAAACAGTTCCAGAATGGAGAATATCTTCCCCAAATAGCAAATTCAACACACACAGTGAGCCATCTTACTGTACCTGGAGGTTTAGCAGTGTCTGAACCAGCTGGACCAGTGGGCTCATGAAAGGGGAGAGAGAAACTCCAGCCCCCGGCAGCACCCCTGTGTGAGATCCACTGAGGGACTGAACATTTCCAAAATCAAATCCACTGCAAAGGCTCAAAAATAGAGATTATTCTGTTTTCCTTTTACCTGACAACCCCACCTCAGATTTTTTTTTTTTTTTAACAGCTGTTGGGTGCCCTTTGGGATCTTAACAGATTTTCTTGCTCTCTTTTGGGATTTTTTTTTTTTTATGTGGCTGAAAAGGGAACTAGGCTGTCCCACAATAAAGCCTCCTTGCAGAGCAAAGCCTGGTCCAACCTGAGACTCACACAAGCAGACACAGCAGGCCCCAGCCCACCTGTCTGTCCACACAGAGGTTGGGCTGAGGAAGAACAAAAGGTTACAGAAAAAGACAAAAACAATTCCCCTGCCCACCAGTCTCCAAAGGAGATGCTTTGAGGGGTGTTTCACCTTTTCTTGCAGTTCTCAGAACTAGGAAATAGCTGAGCTCTGAAGGCACTTTGCAAGATCCCAGCTTTGGCAGAGATGGGCACCTTCCTGAGGTGTCCACTTGGACCTGAAGAAAACTTCTCAGGCATGTGAGACCTTCTGACAGTGCCCAGCAGAGACTGTCTGGCCCTGCAGACCCTGCTGCTTGTGGAACACTGATTTTAAAAAGCTCCCAATCCCAAGGTACATTTAAAGGACTGATAAGTTACTATTCAGGATCTCTGAAGTGGCTGTTTCTATTTACAGACCTGGGAACTCAACTTCACTGATACTTCTTTAAAGAAAAATAGCTGTGCTAAAGGCAACATCATTCACTCCCCTCTCTGTCTCTTCCAACTCAAGTGAACCAGTGTCCTGGAAAAGTTTCACCGCTGAGAGAGGCAAGTTGTACAATTTAATGTCCATAACATTCAATTTCAGAACCAAAGAGCATAAAATATTTCTAGGCAACATCTGCTTTTGTAGGGAGGCATGCAAATTTACATTATGTTTAGTCACTTCAATCTTTTTAAGTGCCTGAAAATTTAAGCCACAGAACATCATTTCTCATCTCTTGTTTATTTTAGACCAAAAACAACCTTCTCCAGCCTCACCACTCCAGGCCAGGAGGGAAGGGAGCACAGGACAGCAGTGAGACAACTCCCACTGCAGGGGAATAAACTGCATCTTCCTCATGCATCAATGACCATCAAGAAATATCAAAAAGATATTTCCAAGTTAATTTAACCCCCAACAAACTCTTCAGATAATCAAATCCTGTTGTTACTTTCAGGCAAAATACTGCCTTAATTTTGCCTATTATTTAATCTGAACTTTTTTCTCTACAATTTTAGAAGTGTGACCTCTTGCTCTTCCCACTGTGTACACAGAGAGCAACCACCCCCTTTCCTTTCAGGCACCTGAAGATATATATCCTGCCTTGCTGTTTCCCATCTAGAGCCAAACAGCTCAGGTTTGCTCAGAGCAGGCATTTCTAGACCTCCAGTCAATCTCCTTACAACTCTCTGGATCTCCTCCAGCCAAGCTCTTCTTCTCTCTCCTGCCAGGACCAGACAAGGACACTTTCCCCCATCCTTCTGCACTATACTACTCCTGATGCTGATGTTTATTTTCAGCTGAGTTTTATGCCTAACCCCCAAGAATTTACAAGCAGACTGTGGTCCAATCCATGTCTACTGGAATAATTTTTTCCATTGCAAAGAGAAGGAATTATGGAATATTCTCATGACGCTAAAAATTCCTATTGCAGAGCTTTAAAAATTTCAAATCCTATTCAGGTTGGGTTTAAAAACAACCAAACAGGTGTATACAACATGGAGCATTAAAAGTCAGCAAATGATAGTCAGCTTCTCATCCAAGAAAAGGAAACAACAGACTCCCACTCCTCTCATTTTCATCCCAAAAGATGCTCTGAGAACCACAGGGGACACCAAGAGAAATTTAACTATCTATTATTTGAGAGCAGTAATCATCACTTTGTTCCATGTTTTATTCAAGGCCTGATGGGGCTCTGATCATCTGTGTGATTTTCCAGTTGAGGAAACAGAAGAGCACTGGTTTCCCTTTCATCCAGAAATCCCAGGCCTACAGCAGGATGTGGGAAGTTGTGGCTCCGTTCCTGCACTGCCTGGAGGTTTTGGCATCTTTAACTTCAGCTGCTGCTGTGAGCTGGGATATTCTGGGATGGGGAACTCTGTCAGTCCCCTGAGATCTGCTTCCCATGCTGAATATCCCATTTAAACTGTCAATACATTCAATAACATGGCTGAACAGTTCCTCTGCCCTTATGTCCAGCCCCTCCCAGCTGCAGTTACTGGTGCCATTCACACACGGTTTTGTGGGAGCAAAGAGACAACAAAAGCAAAAATAAGTTTTTTCCCCAAAAAAATTCCCTTTGACAGGCAGCCCTGCCATTAAGTCAGGGATAAAAAAAGCCTGGGAACCAGCAGTGACAATGCTATTATAATACAAATTATTAATACAAGGGACCTCATTGCTCTCAGCTTCCACGTGCAGCTTGCCAAAAGCCAAAGGCTCCTATTTTTGGGGGGGTGCATAGACCTTGAAAACTCCACAGTTAGCAAAGAAAAAAATCACACTGACAGTCTTTACACTGTCCATAATATCTTTTTAAGGCGACTTGTCATTTAAACTGTCAGCTTGAAATCTAATCATTTAAAAAAATGAATATAATATTATGTATTACACTCACAGGCTGCAACCACTGCCAAATTCCTCTGACAGTTTTTACAGGATTATAATCACATTCCTTTTTTAATGTTTTATTCTTTTCCTCCTGTGCCAGAGAGATGGGAAGGAGGGTAAATGGCTACTTAAGAACAATGTATGATGGTCCAAACCAAAACTGCAAATGGAGCACAGCACCGTGTCCCCCCTCCTTGGAGACAGGATGCTCAGCAGCCAGAACACTTTTGGACTCTAGTGTGATTTGAAGGCAAGTTTTCCCATGAAAAATCCTTTTATTAAAGGAAAAGCACTGCTAATTGTGAGGCAAACATGGGAGGACAAGCTTTATGTTTCTGCCATTGAGAACCACCAGGCTCTTGCAGAGACACAGCTCAACTCGAGAGCAGCCACAAAGAGCCCCTCAGTGGGACCTCGAGCAGAGACAAGAGCTGAGCACACCAGAGCCCTGCCCAGAGGCTGCACCTCCTCCATTGCTACTCCATCTCCTGCTCAGAAACCCTCCTGCCTCTTCTTCTCCTTAAATTCTCCTATTAAGATGGACCAGATGAACAGATCCACCTTCCTCCACACCACGACCGAGGCCAGCCTGAGCAAAGTGCCAGCTGGGTCCCAATCCCAGCTCCTGCAGGGACCTGGCTGGGGCTCAGCCTGGGGACAGTTACACAAAACAAGGATTCTGGTATTTCTTAGCTGAACCTACATGTCTTTTTTTTTTTTTTTTTTTTTTTTTTCTCTCCCCAAAAATGCCTGGAGAATAATAGTGCTTGTTTGTACAAAGAGTACAGACAAAATTGTCTAGAAATGGAAGCAAAACCTGATTCACCCAAATTAATGGGCAAATTTTACAACATGAAAAATGTTGGGGTTTTTTTTCTTTTTTTGCCTGCAAGGTCCTTTTCTTTTTTTTTTTTTTTTTTTTTTTTTGCAGGACAATGTTCCCATACAAAACCATTCTTCTGAAAGCACTTCTCCTGTGAAGCTCCCCTCCAACAGCTACTGTTACAAATCTGTGATAAAAGATGTATTCAGCAGGGTTTGGCACACAAATAGCACCCAAACGGGCACTGCCAAAGCCTTGCAATTTTATCACGAGCTCCAAAATACTTGGAGAGAGGAAAGATGCCCTTGCAGGGAGCATCAGTGTAAGAGAAGCTCCATCTCCTGGGGTCATGAGGACCTCAAATTGATTAGGATGGGGAAAAAATACACAATTCTGGAGAAAATCTTTCAAGTAGGAGGGCAAAGTGATCTAGATTTTCAAGGACTGATGTCCAAGCAGAAGGAACTTTTGATGAATTGTCACTTGATTTGATCCATCCTCAGGATTTTGCAATGTCCCACTGGTGAGTACATTTTGGGGGGAACCTCCCAGACCTCTCCAAGAGTTTCTGGACCAACAGAAAACTGTCCAAAGTTATCCCTTAGCATCAGGTCAATCATCTCACAAACCTCCAAGGTTTGCAAGAGAAAGATAAATTGAAGTAAAACCCCACACTGACTCAGCAAGGTCCATCAAAACCTGGGGGACGGACACACAGAGCTCCTGATGGGGGACAAGCCTCAGTGGCACAGAGCAGTGGCTCTGCTGCTGCTGTGGAAGCGTGGCTGAGCCCAAACACGAGTGTGTAACACCTACAGGGCACCCCTGCAGGACATACAGACACACACCCAAGACAAGCACAGCTCCTCTGCCCTGCTGCTCCTCCCTTTGTGCCAGAAACAACGCGCAGCCAAACCGGACCCAGCACCCACAGACGGGGGAAAAGAAACATCTCAGCAATTAATAGACTTCAGCTGGAATCTCCCAGGAGACAGTATTAAAATGAAGGAGGGAAGAAACAAATAAACAGAGAAAAGAACCAACCTAGCAGTGTCTGCCATGCCAGCTTCTAAAGCCAAAAGTCAAGCCCAGGACCCCATGGCACTGTTCCCAGTCTGGAATAGTGGGAAACAACCAGGTTAATGCATCTCCCTACCACTCTCTGCCCAAGAATTCCCATTTCCCAGCTTTTCTCCACAACCACAAAGCTCTGGAGGTTTTGTTTCCCTTTAAGAAGTCAAGATTTTCACTGAAGTCTCTGGTTCTGAGTGCTGGGCTGTAATCCAAGAGCCCCAAGAGCCAGACATCAGGAGGCAGCGATGGGCTGCAGGCGCTGGCCACCAGCCGAACCCTTTTCCAACCAGCTCAGCTGGGGTCTGGATTTGGGAATCCACACTGCTGCATTCATGAAGTAGTTCCCAAAATGCAGAGTTTAACCCCAAAATTGCATCGTGAAGCAGCAAGCACAACTCTCTAACACACCATAAATACATCACTCTGTACCACACTCACCAAGTCCAGCTCTAAATCTGGTTCACACATAAGACACAGAAAATATAAATATTCCCCCTGATTTCAGTGCAATATTCCCAAGCTGATCCAGAGAACCTACGAAGTCACTAAGCTATAATTAGAGGTTTATTATAAAAGGTGTTTGGGATGCCTGTCAGCACTGAAGGACACTCTGTATTTAAGGTACCCTTAACATACACAGTGGCAGGGGGCCATTTTTTGAGCTTTCATTAAACAAAAAAAAGCCAACTTGTTTACTCACCTCAAATGACTTTTCTCAGTCTCTGCTTTGACTTTTTTCAGTCTCTAACTTGATTAATTGCATTTTAAAAAGGCAAAAAGCAGAAGCCATCAGTAAGATGGTTTAAAACACACATTTTTATCCATAGCTCATAACACGATTAGCTTAAAAAAAAAAAATCAAGTGTGGAGGAGAAATGAAACAATGTGATACTTCTTTGAGACAGTCTCTAACATTAGGAAAACATGCAAAGAAAATCCCATAGCGCTCCAATTGCAGACCTTCCCACAGCCCACCAAGCTCAAACTGATAAAATAACAAATTCTTTTTCAAAGCACATGGGCTGGCCTGGCTTTTTCAAATTGTTTTTTAAATAATATATGACAATAATACCATACACCAGCATATCCTGAGGCCTTGGGAGGGAAAGGACCTGAGTGCCACACACCAAAGATGCTCCGTGGGACCTGCTCTCCCTCCTGGCTCTGGGCAGGTGTCATTCCCCACAGTGAAAACAGGGAGCACATGGAATCACCAGCTTCATGCCAGGATGAGCATTTTCCATTCATTAAAAGGTGGCTCCATCACACACTCCAGGATTTCTCACCACTGCAGCACAGTGTGGACCCACCTCTTGTACGCCCAGGGTTTCAGCAGACAATCCCTGCACTTATAAATGAAAAAAAATAAGCCTACAAGCACCAAGCTCTATCATAACTTCACAAATGTTCCTAAAATTGAGTTTAAACTGAATGAAAAAGCATCTCTAAAGTGATGCTCTGGTCCAACAGCTGGCAGCAGCATCACCTGCGCTTTGCTGGTGGAAAACAAGCCCTGAGGGTGAGGTGGCCATGGCCACGAGGGGAAAAACATCATTAGGAGATAAAATCATCTCTGCTAATCCTGACTGTGAATTCAGGTGCGTAATTAGACCAGCTGCCAGGTACAGCTCTGCAGAGGTGACCTTTCCTTGTGCTGTCTGGATGTGACACCATGGAGGTATCAAGGCTGAGAGAGGATTTCTACCTCCTCCAAACACCACCCACCTTTGGGGCAGAACCAGCCCAAAAAAGGCAGGAGAAGAAGGCAGAGCAGGGCTGCAGATCCCTGTGCCAAGAGGGTGTGCAGCTCCTGGATGCTCTGAAACCACCCCTTCCCAAACACCAATTTCCAGCTCTCCCTTCAAAGCACAAGAAGAAAATATCTGGAAGCTGGATGGATGCACATGAAACATATTTCACTACTAATGACCATATTTCACTACTACTCCAGTGGACTTGTTTTTGCATCTTGCAGCAAAGTATGACTGCAAGGGAATGTTTTCCTCCACTAGAAGACAATTTACTGTTAGACACCTACATAAAATTATGGATATTTGACTTACATTCTATTTCTCTTCCCAAAAAAGCAGGTGAAATTGAGCTACTTGGTTGTAAAATTAGCAATACTTTGTTGCTAATTCAATTCCAAGAACGTCCCTCAGCTCTTTTTTCTAATCACATTCAGAACAGCTACACTGCACATACCATTTTTCGCTACATTGAGCTTGACGAAAATTTAAGACTTCCTCCCCACCCCGTCTTCTTTTTAATGGGAGATGTGATTATTGAAATTAATTCAGAAAACAGTCAGCATTCACCAATCAGCTCAGCAGTTTGGGTTTTCTTCATCTGCTGGTTACATGCTAATTATTGTACTGGTGAGATTATTTCCCATTCACATTTGGAATTTACAACCCAGTAGGGAATTGATTAAATTAGAAGAAAAAAAAAAAATAGAGAAAGAAATCAATGACATTTTACATTCAGCATGGGGGTGTTTTTTCCCATTTTGTTCCCAGCCTCATGCCTACAATGCCCTGACAAACACAGCCCCAGCAGAGCAGATGCACAAGGCATTTCCCAGCATTAAGGACTGGAGCAGAAATGAAATCCACAGAGCAGATATTTTGGGAAGGCGATGCAACCCTCCCCTGTTCATCAACACCTCTGCTGTTCCCCCCATCCTCCACTGCCTCACACCAACCCTTTTCCACTTGGCTGACATTTGCAATTAAGAAGGGAAATCTCCCCACATGTGGGAAATGAGCCCCATTTCCAAGGCCAAGGCTCCAGCAATGCTGAAATGCCCACAAAGAGGCAGGAATGATGTCCCCTGCCCCTTGAGCAGCTCTGGGGGACTGGGGTGGCTTCATCCTCACACCAAGAAGAACACAAGGGACAGAGCAAGCCCAGCCCAGCAGCAAGGACCACCTTATCCCGCTCTCAGGTCTTCCTTTTTTCAGAGCTACTCAGCAGAGAGATCCCTAATTTCACTACTGCATCTCAAATACTATTTACCATCTCATTTCACCTGGACAAGCACAACAATATTGTCGACAGCAGGGCTTTGAGCACACAAGGGATGCAGTGTTTGCCTTGCAGCACTGTTTATTTGTGGTTATCCCTCAAAGCAAGGGCTGCTTCTCACCCCCACCCTCTCAGTTCCAACCATCCCCTTGAAAACTACAAAAAAACCCCACAAACCAAAACAAAAAACAAACAATCAAAACCTATCCCAAGTGCCAGAGAAGATCAAAGTAGGAGCACAAAGGCTTTTTAAAAATTCCTTTAACTCCCCAATCTCCTGCTTGCCAGAAACTGCTCAGCACCCACAACCTGCTCAGAGACCTAAATCCTGTTTTACAAGAAAAGCAATGTCCTGCAACACCAAAGGGAAACACACAGGTGACCCCACAGCAGAAAATAAGATTGAAAAAACACATCTAAAGAACTGACAAAGAAAAAGAAAGAGGCCAGGAAAGTCAGGAGAGCATAGAGTAGCAAAAGGAGCTTGGAAAAGGGTTAGAAGCAGCTGGACACACAGTGAGTGCTCACAGGAAAGGGGTTTTGTAAAATTAACCCCCAGTACACCAACTCCACAGAACCTTCATTTCTAGTGCTCTAATAAGCACTACTGTGTTCCCAGGGCCCAATTTCCAACCTCCAGAAAATATGCTGGCACATGGTAGGGTAACCACAGCTCAGCATGGCTGGGAGAGCAGGACAACACCACACCACGGAGGCAGAGAGAACAACAGAGGGAAAATAACTAAAAAAAAAAAAGGATCTGCAAACCTGCAGCTGTTGCTACATCACCCTCAGTCTCTGTCTTTCCTGCCTGTAAAGCAACATGGAGATGCCAGACACTGGAGCAGGGAGTGCTGGCTGCTGTTTAAAACATCTGCTGCACTTCCCAGTGCATGCAGGGCTGGGGGAGCAAAGCCCAACAGGTGGATTATGATCTAAATGAAATATTCACATCATTTGCTTGCTCACAGCCCAGACCACAGCCTGCCTCCCCTGTGCCAGCACAACTGAGGGGGTCTGTGCTTGGATTTTTGGGTTTAAGTCAGCTCTACCTCTATAAAATACAGACACTTCTCTTAAATGTTTTCTGACGTGGAAATGATTCCTAGCAAAGAAAGAAAGAGCAGGATACTTTTCAGATGGGGAGCCTGCTTTTACATCCTGTTTAACAAATCAAAGCACAGCACACAGCAGGCTTGCACAACCTCCGGCTGTCAGGCTGATCTGTCTCCAAGGGCCACCCCACACCCAGGAAACAATGGAAAAGCCAATTAACCTTTAATGCAAAGTGCAAACACCTGTCTTAGCAGGGCTGTGAAAAATGGCATCCCATTCACCCCTTCAAGGTGTCCAAAGCCACCTGCTCAAGGTGCAGCTTGAGAGGTGACCACCTCTGCAAGGCTGACCAGAGCCTGAAGGCTCTGAGAGAAAGGCCAGTGCTTTCCATCATTGGAAGGTGGAATGATCCTTGTGCTTCCCATGCCCCAAGGCAGGACCTGGAGCCACCAGGAGGGTCTCCAGCCACTGCAGCCTGCCCTGAGTACAAGCACAAGGAGCCAGGAGTCCATTTGGACCCTTCACACAGAGACCCAAGACTTCAGTTCATTAAATATGCTACACATCAAAAAGCATCCAAGACAACCTCATCTCAAACATCCTCCTACACAAAGTATACTCCAAGTATTCCAGTGCACTCCAGCACAGACCCTTGCTACTCCTACACTGAGGACATCTGGAGATGAAGAGCTCTAAGATCAAGTATCCAAGACTCCAAGCCTAATTTTGGTCCTCTTAACTAAACTCTTTACTTTTACCATTTTAAGAACAGGCAAGAAGTTTCAATCCCTCTTTAAAGACAGATTCCAACTGATCCCTGATTATCTGGGGAAGACAGGAGCTCCACCAGACAGGAGGGCACAAGCTTTTGGCAGTAACTGCACTCTCCATCTGTGGGATAACCCAAGCATCGGAGTTACTTTCCAAAAGGACACCAGCTATACCCTGGCTGAGGCTTTAGGACAGGAAAGCAAGACACCAGAATGGCCATTTTGTTGGGTTTTGCTATATTCTGGGAGTTTTGTTTTAAAATTCATTGCAGCAGCTGGCCCACCACTGACCTGAAACTCTTTTGGAAAACAAAAAATATCCTCACAGCTGAGAAGCATCTGGATGTAAAGAAAAAAGTGTCACAGCTTCCAATTTACAGCACTGCAATTGTAGAGCACAAGCCCACAGAAGATGCACAGACTTCCAGATGGAGAGAGGGACAGGACTGATTACATACAATTATTAATGTGTGTCCCTACACCACTGGAAAAAAAGAACTGAATGTGCTTAGGAAGAAACAAAGCAGTGAAAAATAAAATGACTACCCATTCAAGTATTTGTGCAACACTGGCATGACACCTTAGGGAAATAAATATTTGCTTGACCTATTTCCAAAAGAGAAGTTTTTTATAAGTCCCATGAAAACCTCTTTATTTACTGAGTCATGAGAGCAGAGCATTTGCAAGCATCCCGCACACCAAGCCATGTTCCAGGAGCAACTAACTCCCTTCTTATCCTTCCCAGAGGAGCAAACTGATGCCTTTACACCAGTGGGACAAAATCAGCCTGAAAACAACATCAGGGCACTTCTTCAGGAGAAGAAGAGTTAAACACACCGACACAAAGAGCAAAGAACCACCTTGCCCCCCTGGAAGTCCCTTTCTACTGATCCATCTGCCTGTTGCTCAGTGAATTTTTGAGTGTCACACTTTAAACCTGAGTCAACCAGGCTCTTCATTGAGGAGCCAGGCGCCAGAGCTCATTCCGCACCCTATTCCTGACATGGCTCTCAAGTATCTCTGTATTAAAATTAAAAAAAAAAAAAAAAAAAAAAAAAAAAAAAGCCATTCCCCTTCCCCCCAAGCAGCCCAGCAGCAAAACAGGCAGGGAAGCCCCATCACCCAGACTGAATTTTCTGAGCATTACTGGTCAGGAGTGTGGGTGGAGCTATAATGGAAACTTTTGCAACCTCAACACCATGTTATTTTATTTAGTTTTTTTCCCCAAGCAAGTGCTAAAACACATGAGGGACCTGGCTGGAACAGCAAGGGCAGCACTCGCCTGCAGTAGAAGGAACCTTACAGATACCATGACTGCAACTGGACATGCAGTTTAGAAGGCTCATTGTCCAATTTTTCCATTTCTAATTAAAAAATGTAGTAAGGGGTGAAGAGTGCACAGATAAAAGGGAGTCCAGTTAAATGTCCCCTTCTTGTGCCTGTAGAACAAGGAGAGGGCACCCTCAGTGTCCCTGTGAATGGGGAGAGGAAAGAGAAACCACAAAGCCTTTGAAGGACATGAAAGCGTCTTCCACGTGGAGATGAGCCACGGCTGCCATGGCTGTGACTGCCCTGGTGACAACCCAGCTGCCTGGGCTCTGCTCTTGTGCCATGTGTCATCACCAGCTCCTGAGCTCCACCACAACCAGGCCTTCACAGTCACTTCAGCAAGCTCACTACATTTGCATTTTAAGCATTGTTATTTAGAACATTTGTCAAGAGAAAAAAAAAAAAAAAAAAAGAGAAAAAGCAAACAAACAAAGGAGGGGAGAAGTACAAGACTTTTTCCTTTATAATTAGAAGCATCACCCTGCTCTACCAAGCAGAAGAGTCATCACAGCTGCCAGAGGGAGAGAGGCTGCTGACCTGCACCACAAAGACCATCAGGCACCAGCAAGCAGGATCTCCAAAACAGTGTCCATAGCAGGACTAGACTCATTCCACCTGGAGCAGGTGTTTAAGTTACTAACATAACCCTCCTGATCTCTTGTGTACTTAATGCAAAGAGATGATTCTGTGTCTGCATGGGGCAAATCACCCTTAGGATGAGCAGGGTGGGGGGAACCTGGACCTGGCTCTGGGTTCCTGCTCTCCCAACAAAATCCCTCTATTCCAGGGTGACCCCAGCCCCCTGCAAGAATGAGGGCAACAATAATTTACATTAGCTGTGAGCAAACCAAGTACCTCTCTATGGGGTGAACCTCCTCCCTCGTGCTTTTTTACATGCAAATCAGGTGGAAAACCAGAAAGGAATAATAATAGCAGGCGATGGGAAGCAAGGGACCCATTGCAGCAAAGTGGGCAGCAATAAGCCAGCCCATGGGGGTTAACTTGCACAAGCTGGGGGGGCTGAGCAGGATGGGGGGAGATGTCTGCTCCCCTCTTCTGCCTTTTGTTGGCACAGGTTTCTACAGACTCCCAGTTGTTTGTCTCCATTCCCAACAGTTTTCATGGAGAGCTGATGCCCTCTCTGCCATCAGCCCAGTCCCTGGAGGGGATGAATGTGAGCGGGTCTTGCAGGGCTCATCCCAGCCCAGATACTGTCCCACATTCAGGAATAGCAAGAGATGCACGTGTGTGACAGCCTGGCACAAAGCAGTGGGATCCTGGTGCCCAGAAACCTGGAGAAGGTCCCATGGGACCAAGGCATAGCCGTGCCCTGCAGACAACGCTGCCTCCAGATCTGCCCCATCACACAGACAGGGAAAGGCTGGACAAGGGCTGGAATGCAAACCCGAGGTGCAGATAATTCCAGGAGCTATGAGACGAGCTGTTTTTACATAGTAACACCATAGTAACCAAAGCAGAGGGAAAAGCCCGCATACACCAGGGGACAGGGCTTTTGGAGAGGAGGAGCAGGAGGGAGGTCTAAATAGAAGGAAAACCCTGCAGAGCAAGGAGACACACTTATATAAAGGAAAACTGGAGCCACACTGCTGTTTAAATCTCCCCACACTGACAACCCAGATGGCTCTCAGTACCAGCCTGGCTCACCTGCTCCAGGCTACCCTGCTCCAGGCTGCCAGCACCGCCTGCATCCATCCCTGCGCCTCACCAATGAAAGCCAGCAGTCCCCATGGGGCTGGTTTCACTTGGCTTTACAACAAGGAATTTATTGATAGGGATGTGCTCCCACGAGTGACTTCAGGGCTTCAAGTTACTACAGCTTTTCTACAGTAGCAAGAATTGCGGAGGCTGAGCCCTGTCAGAAAAACCTATGCTAAATCCCAACCCATCTATAATATAATTAACACCAGCTACAGATTAGGCTGTATCTGAAGCAAATGAGATCCAACAGCCTCCTCTTTCCCACCCCCAAAGGTGGGTCAGGACTCCAGAACTGTGTGGGCATCTGTGTGCTGTGAGTTACTGGGATGCACTAAGAGGAAACAATAAACAGACTGGAACAGTCTGCTCCCTCTTCTCAGCTACACTGTAAAAGACATCAAGGTCACAGACCCAACCTAGTTAATAGAAGTTATCATTAAATTGCTGTTTTCTTTTATGGTAAATAAAATGCTTTTGAGCATCTGGGTTTTTTTCCCTCCCTCTTCATCTCTTAAAGAGATCTTAGTTTAGAATAAGCTGTTCCAGATAATGAAGTAAACTTCTGGCTTCCTATCCATGGAGAAGTGTTCCTCAGGGACACTATGATCCTTGTTTGGGAATTGCAGCCAGAGTAGGTGGTCAGGGAGAAGAGCAGGGAAACCCTCCCTGTTCAACTGGAGCCACCCTACAGCACTGTGCAGAGAGCAAGCCCATGGCTGGGCAGAGTTCATGCCTTTAGTCGGCAGAAATGGGAAAAATCAGATCAAGAAAGGCTTGTACATGAGCTTTTCTAGGTACGTCACATGGCCTTACAAGACACATCACCTACCACTCCCCCAAAAGTTTCCCATCAGGTAATCAGAGTAGCAGAGAATTCCTTCGAAAAACTGTATTGTCTGAGATTTGGGGGTACAGACAAAGTGTGCCCTGAGCAGCAGGATGGGGCCACTTCTCACAGAGGCCAGCTTGCCAAGCCAATGTGACACCCGAGCGGCACAAACCGAGTCTCCACCTTGGACCCTCATCCCATCCAAAGGGACATCCCTGCTCTCCAAATCCACCTCTGGCAGCGGAGAGGCCTCGTTCTGCTGGCACCTGGCCACACGCCCGGCTGCCACCGCAGGAGCCCTGGCTAGGAGCTGGCATAGCCCGGGCAGGACTTTACCCCGGCAGCCCGAGAGTGTGAGGTTAAACCACTGCCCCCAGCCAGGCAAGAAAAGCACCGAACGGGAAATCTGGGGTTTAGTCCCGGCTCCGCCACAGATTTCCTGTGCGGCCTCGGGCTCTGCACTTAGCGGCCGCTCAGTTTTCCAACCTGTGAGAACAGGGAGATGCCGTCTGCTCACATCCCGGTTTTTCCCAAGCACCGGCACTTTAAACCTGGCACTGCCGCAACACCAAGAGCTCCAAAAATCCCCACTGTGACCAACCCTCCAAGCCCCAGTTGCGACACGAGTGGGGTCTGCTGTCCATAGAGCGAGCAGCCAGTGAGGGCTAGAAAAAAGCACTTTTCTTCCTCTAAAAACCCAGACTAAAAGAAAAACAACCCAGACCACGCCGGGTGGAGAGGGGTTCCGAGCCGCCCCACGCAGCCGAGTGGGTCCCGGGCCGCCCCACGCAGCCGGGTGCTCACGGAAAGCTCCCGCAGCGGCGGGACCCGATTTTTAACTGGATTTATTTCAATTTTAATTGCTGGCGAGCCCACGGCAGCGCGGCCCCGCCGCTCCCCGGCCAGCGGCAGGGCAGGGCTGGGCGCACCGGGGCGGCGGCGGGGCGGGGGGGGGGGCCCACGCGTGTCCCGATCCTCGGGTGGGCGCCGCGCACGGGGACGGGGGGCGTGCGACCGCCCCGGCCCCGCTGCCCCGCACCTGCCGGGGCTCCGCGGTACCGGGGGCAGCGGGCGCGGGCGGGAGCGCAGCGCGGGGCGTGGGAGCCTCCCCGCCTCGCCGGGCGCTGGACACTCACCCGCGGCAGGTCCGTGGCGGCTCGGCGGGGCTCGGTGCGGGGCGGTCCGGTCCGGTGCGGTCCGGCGGAGGCCCCGGCCCCGAGCGCGGGGCGGGCGGCGCAGCGGGGCGGGCGGGCGCCGCCGAGCCCAGGCATCGGCGGGGGGAGCGCGGGGCGGGCGGGCGCGACACACACCGGCATCAGCCGGGCTCCATCGCCGGGCGGGGGGGCGCTGACGTCACCGCAGCCGGCCGGAGCGCGCGTGCGCGCGGGGACACCCGGCTGGGTCGGGGCCGTCCCGGGACCGGCGCCGGGACTGGGAACTAGACTGGGATTTGGACTGGGATAGGGACCGGGACCGGGCACCGGGACTGGGATCTGGACCGGCACCGGCACAGGACACCGAGACTGGGATTTGGACTGGGATAGGGACCGGGACCGGGCACCGGGACTGGGATCTGGACCGGCACCGGGACAGGACACCGAGACTGGGATCTGGACTGGGATTTGGACTGGGATAGGGACCGGGCACCGGGACTGGGATCTGGACTGGGATTTGGACTGGGATAGGGACCGGGACCGGGCAGCGGGCACTGGGATCTGGGCCGGCACCGGCACAGGACACCGAGACTGGGATCTGGACTGGGATAGGGACTGGGACAGGGCACCGGGACTGGGATCTGGATTGGGATTTGGACTGGGATAGGGACCGGGACCGGGCACTGGGACTGGGATCTGGACTGGGATAGGGACCGGGACCGGCACCGGGACTGGGATAGGCACCGGGACAGGACACCGAGACCGGGATCTGGACTGGGATAGGGACCGGGACCGGGACAGGGCACTGGGACTGGGATCTGGACCGGGATCGGACTGGGATCTGGACCGGGACAGGGCACTGAGACTGGGATCTGGACTGGGATAGGGACCGGGACAAGGCACCGGGACTGGGATCTGGGCCGGGACCGGGCACTGGGGGGTGCGGCGAGCGCCTGCACCGGGGCTTTGTCCCCGAGTGCTCGCAGCAGCCCCCGAGCGCCCGTGGGGTGCGCGTACCGGGGAGCAGCACCGAACGCGGGGAGGGTGATGAGCGTGCGGCCAGCGCCGGGGGCCGGGCACGGAGCGGTGCACACCGGACCCCGCTGTCCCCCCGCCGCTGCCGCTCCCCGCTGGGAGCTGAACCGGCCCGGCGGCGCTGGCTCCGGTGGAACCGGCGGAGGGCGACGAGCCCGCTCGGTCCGCGATCTCCATCAGCGTGGTCAAGAGCCGCGGGCGGCTCGGGGCGCGCAGCCCTGCACGGCGCCCAAGGCGGTGGAGCCGGCTCGGGTGGGTGGTGGCTGGAAGCCCCCAGCCCTTCCCCTTTCCCAGCCGCTGTCCCCCGGGCAGGTGGGACTGTCCCACCCGGGAGGCTGCCACGGGCGGGGGCTCAGGGTGAGCTGCGCTTGGGGCTGGACCCCAAAGCCCCCCGGCGCTCCCCGGACTGGAGAGGTGCTTGTGGTGCCCAAACCGCTACACCCCAAGGCTTTGGCAGCGTCACTCCTGTAAGCAGGTCAGGAATCGAACCGAGCACCAACTATTTCCTTTAAATAAAGTGTGCCTTGGAAAGATCTTGTCTTGAAATCAGACACCAGCTTTGGACAAAAGATAAAAGATTTTCCAGTTGCCTAAATGTGCACATTATCTCATTTTTCCTGGATTCAGAGCTGATGGTCAGTTACATTGATGTAAATATATCGCCTATCTAAAGCTATTGGCTTTAGAGTGCATATCCTGGCTGGATTGCTGGGAGCTGGGACACAAAAGCTAAGGGCCCTCAGTTCAGAGACTTCATTTTTCAGGACCATATTTTGCTCAGGGCTCTCAGCTCTCTCCATTTGAAGGTATTGCTGGATTTCTTTGCAAGCCCTGGCTCTTGGAGCCACACAATTGTGTGGGAATTGCAGCTTTCCAGGTTTTTTTTATTAAGTAAGCTTGAACCCTTTGTGTTTACAGAAGAAATGTGAACTTCCAACAGGTCAGAAACTAGGATCCAAATCAGCAGAGCATGTTTTAAAACCAGAATGGATGGTTTCAACCAGTCCTACTGCTGTAATTCAGCTTTTTCAATGCTTGTGATTGGGGACTGAGGATGGCATTTCCTCCTCTTCAGGCAAAATGGCTTTCCCACCCACTCCATCGCATGCCAGGCCAGTCTGACTTGATCTTTCTGGAAATGGGAAAGAAAAAACAAAACGAACAACACTGTTTTCCTGTTATATTCCTGACTCCAGGGCTAGTATGCAGAACAGCTGGGCTTTCAGGAGTTGTCCCTGTGCCTGAGGGAGCAGGACACCTGAGCCTTGCTCCCAATGGCTTTCACAGGATGGGAATTTGACCCCATCCAGCTGTGCTGACTTGGTGTTTCTGCCTCTCATCTCATCCTGTTTTGCTGAATCACTCCTTTCACAAGTCTCTGGAGCTCTTTGTTGATTCAGGAAAGGAAATGGGAGCCCCAGCCCAGTCAGCTGAGGGTCAGGAAGCTCTGCCAACCTTCCTGAAGCTCCCCCTCCTCTTAAAATGCTGATTCTCCCTGCTGGGAGAAAGGGCCATGATAATGAGAAAGCCCTTTCACATCCCAGTGTCTGGCAGGGATTCCCTGGAGGGTCACAGCAGAGGAATGTCAGTCAGGGATGAAAACCCTGCCAGCAGCAGGCAGCTGCTCCTGGGAGCTGCCTGGCACAGGACCTTGGACCTGATGGGTTGATTGAGTGCTGTCACCCAGCCCCACGCTCTGGCCATCCCTCACCAGACATGTGGTGCCTGCAGCATCCTGCTCAGTGCACAACATTCACAAAAAGGCATCCTTAGAGCTGTGCCTCAGCCTGCCTGGCTGCTGCCTGGATTTTACCAGCACCTCAGGAAACCCCCATGTGAAGGGGACACTGGTGAAGGTAAAGACAGAAGACCCAGGGAGAAAGGAGCCAGGCTAGTGGTCATCAGAGGATTGTGCCACAGAACAGTGAGATTCTGGAGCATCCTTCCAGATGGGAAAGGGAACAGGAGAACACAGCTTCCTCGCTCTGGGGTGAAAAGAGCATTCTGATGCTGCAGGGGTTTGCAGTGTGGGCTTCCAGCCATCAAATAGCACTGGTGTCCCCAGCTACTGGCTGAGCCCCACAGCTGGAGAGATTTCTCCTGTTCCAGCCCCAGCTTTGCTTGTCTAAAAAGCAAAGTGAGACCCTTTTTTAGTCAGCTTGGTTCCCCTCCTGTCCTCTGCAGCATCTCTGGGAGCTGAGCTGTGTCAGGTGTCAGCCAGCATGAAGGCAGGTGGGTTGGCCAGTGAGTCTGCCTCCCTGCAGACATTTCAGGCCCCTGAAGAGGCATGGAGCAAGGCAGGATCCAAGGAGATGCATCCCAGGCAGCTCAAATATTATATCAAACAGCTGAGAAAATTCCAGAGAAATAATGTATTGGTCAAGGGAAGAGGCAAACCCCTCATGAACTCCCACCTTGGAGGCAGCTGGAGAATTTGCTGTAGCCTGGCTGGGCTGCAGCACGTGTCAAAATGTGAAGGGGGGAAGAAGAAGCCCATCTTTTTGACACAGCTTGTCCACCCTCCAACCCTGTGACTGAAGACATAACTTGTTTTTTTGGAGAGAGGAAAATTTAGGAAGCTCCTGGGCAGTTTGTGGGTGCTCCCACCTGCTAAGTGGATGGATGGATGGATGGATGGATGGATGGATGGATGGATGGATGGAAGCATGGATGGATGGATGGAGTTTTTCTAGAGAAGCCCAGGATCTCAGGATGTAGAGCTTTCAGCGCAACAGTCAGTGGAGGTATGGGGAGCCCACAAGGCAGAGGTGCCGCGTTAGGGGTGAAGGCTGCCATCCAGAAAGGATGGGGAGTGCTGGGATGCAGGACAAAAGCTGCCAAGTTGGATGTGCCTGTGAGATTTTGGAATGCAAGGAGCTGAAAATATTGCATCTCAGTTGACTAATGAATAAATCTGTTATGCAAAGGCTCATTGCAAACATCTGTGGGTTGTGGAGTTCCCAAAAGAGGGAAGAAACCTCTCCCTGATGGAGCAGCTCCTGGGAGAGGACAAGATTCAGAGAAATTGGGGAGTGCAGGATTACAAGCACAAGGAGGGATGGATATGCAAGACTCACCTTCCAAAGAAGAGGAAAGGAGAGTAAGAGGAAGTATGAAAAGCAGCTGGCAGGAACCAAGGATGATTTTATGGCTTTGCAAAAAATTACCAGGGCAATTAAAAGTGTTCTAGGCTTTTTGGAGGAGAAAGAAGGAAAGAAGAGGGAAGTAAAAGCCTGGATTGCAGGGAAGGATGCAGAGAGGAACAGCCATCACTCAGAACCTCCATGGCACAGCTGGGGATCTGCTGCAGGGGCATGGGGGCACAAGCAAAGGTTGGTGTGTCAGGAACCAGGAATACAGATTGGTGGGGAAAACCAGCTGGGCAAGGAGCCTTGGAGGTAAGTGATGGGGTTTGTACTTCTGCAGGGTGCCCAAGTGCCAGGAGCTCATCTGTGTGTCCAGAGGGTGGAGGCTTGGAACCACAGCAAGGCTGAGCTGCCTGCTTGCTCCTGCTGGCATTTTGTTCCTTCTCCGTGTTCATCTGCAGATGCACTCAGCTGGCTGAGGAAGAAATGGTATCCTGTGCTCAAATGTCCTTTGTTGAATGTCCTCTACAGCATTTTTTACCAGTTACCAGGCATTTGCAGTCCCCCCAGTTACCAGACATCTGCAGCGAGATCTGTCCTTGCTTTTGTGTTCCAGCCCTGGGGTTTGTGTTACACCCTCAGGGCTTGCAGGATATAAACCCCTGTCCTGGGTGAGACCCACTCCAGTGGCATCAGCAAGCACCAGTCTAAGGACATCACCTGAAGTGTCACACCCAAGCTGTCTTGATGGAGATTCCAGCAGATTCTTTCCCTGCTGGGCACAAGTGCCCAGTGACCTGGCCATGGGCTGTGGGGTTTGGTGGTGGCCACCTGCCCTGCAGTGCCTGCCCACCTCTTCATGGACTGCAGCCATGCCAGGCCATCCACAATAGCTGCTTTCAGTGCAATTTCACTGAGGGGCAGAGCTCTCAGAAGACTAAGTGGGTGGAAAATAAACTTCATTCCTCAGCAGATATGTCACAGCCTTCAGGAAAGTTCCCATGTTGGGACTTGTGCTCAGGCCATGCTTGACACTGGACAGGCAGAGGGGGGATTGTGTCTCCAACTTGTGTCTCTAGTTGCCATCGGCAAGGATGAGGAAAGTGAGGCACAGGGTGCTAAGAGGGCTTGCTTGGGAATGAGCTGTGCCATTTCTGTAGATCAACCCATCATCTGGGGCCAACAAGCTTCGGATCCTTCTTCTCAGGGTCTAAAGATGTCCTAAGCAGCCACCCTCAATCTTTGGTGCTTGCCTACCCTCACAGCACAATGTCAGCTCCATGAGTGATGTGTTGGAGAACCTCCATCCCTAAAGTGCCACCACTCAATCCCCATCACTCCAAAACCCAGCAGAGAGGCTGATGGGGAGTCACCAGCACAGAAGTCAGGTAAATACAGGACAAAGCCTCTAATTATAGTATGCTGGGAGTCAATGTACTTTTTGGGGGCCGCAAAAAAGCCGCACCACCTCAGTTTCTCACCTGAGTCCACCAGCTATTCCCACATGACTTCCCCACTGCTCTCAGGCTCCCTGAGATCTGGAGAGCATCAATTTTCTTAAGGTGTCTATTTTTATGTGCTTTCCTTTCACCGTGCCCTCTTTTCCCATTCCCATGGAGACGATGCAGGGCAGAGGAGCCCCTGGGCTTTGGCCACCCTTTATGTCTCATTAAGGCTTCAGTGTGTCCTTGTGGGACGGTGGGTTGGAGAAGGAAGGGTCTCCACGGGCACAAGGCAGCTGTGCCCGGGGCTGCTGGAGCAAAGGGGCTGTCGGATGAGCCCCAGGTGCCGGTGCCACCCCAGAGGCACCGCCGGCCTGCCGGGGCCCTCAGAGGCCCAGCGGGAGGCACGGTGAGCAGCCTGGGGCTGTTTGGAGACGGGCCCTCCCCTCGCTCAGGTGAAAGGAAGGAAGCAGCAGGGAGAGGAGGAGCTGAGGGTGAGTGCTGCTGCCGGCACAGAGCAACCCCGGGGTTTAGTTTTGCCCCGGAGTCGAGGAGGTGCTGAGGCCCAGCAGCTGCCCAGGTAACGGGGAAGGCCCTGTTGGTTTGCAGCGTGCGATGGCTGGGAGCGCGGCTGTGGGGGTGGGGGTGGGGGTGGGTGTGGGGGTGGGTGTGGATGTGGATGTTGGTGTGGGGGTGGATGTGGATGTGGATGTTGGTGTGGGTGTGGATGTTGGTGTGGATGTGGATGTTGGTGTGGATGTGGGTATGGATGTGGATGTGGATATGGATGTGGATGTGGATGTTGGTGTGGGTATGGATGTGGATGTGGGTGTGGATGTGGGTGTGGATGTGGATGTGGATGTGGATGTGGGTATGGATGTGGATGTTGGTGTGGGTATGGATGTGGATGTGGGTGTGGATGTGGGTGTGGATGTGGATGTGGATGTGGGTGTGGATGTGGATGTGGGTGTGGATGTGGATGTGGATGTGGGTGTGGATGTGGGTGTGCTGCTGGCAGGGTGGGCCAGGAGCAAAGCACACTGGTGTCAGCAGAGCACCAGGTTTATTTGGGCAGCTCTTTGGCTCTGGAGGTTGATGTGAGCTGTCGGCAGGGGAGGACTGTCCCCTTCATCCTCCACAAGAGCTGCATGGCGGAGGGCTGTGATCCTGGCACATTTGGGGGCTGAGGGCTGGAGATGCCCCATTACTCTAGGGGGTTTATTTTTTGAATATGATTGAAGACCATTTCCTTTGCCCTGTCTGCCTATTAATGGCTCTCCAGACCATAACCTACCCTTCACCTCCCTGACGGGCCTGCTCCATCCATGGTGGGGCCGAGGCCTGCAGAGAAAAGCCTCTTTCTCTCCATTCCCTGCCTTCCTCCAGCTGTCCCAGGTGAGGCCCACAGGGAATTAAATTCACTGAGCTGAAAACTGTACCACAGCCATGCAGTCGCCAGCAATGAGATGCCTGGGGAGGGGGCAGCTACCCATGGAGGCAAGGGGGGACAGAGGCTCTGCAAAGGAGACATGGCCTTGGCACCTGTTTAGCTGTGTGGCTGCAGTGTTGTGTTGAGCTCTTGCACCATGCTCATGAAGAGGGTGCTCAGTGCATCATATCTGGGGATCGTTTCCAAGCTCCCACCCTAAATCCTATGGGATTTCTCTGCCCAGGACTTTTCCTATGCACTTTTCAGGTCTGTGTCAGTGTATGTCTCAACTGGAAGCTCAGAAGTGCTGCCCAGGGAGCATCAGGGTTAGTCTGATCATTCCTCCTCTCCAAAACTGCCCCCATGTGCAGAGAGCAGCTGTCTCCTATTTGCTGCCAAGCCCTCTGGCAAAGCAGGAAAGCAGCTGGAGGACTGCCTGCCCCGGCAGCAATGCCTGGGAAAGCTGGGCTCAGCGGGTTGGTGAGAGGCCCCGTGATCTGAGCCCCGCTCACAGCAGAGCTGATGGAGGCACCGAAACTTCGGGAGCTGGCTAGCACTTCCCTGCTATCACCCTCCAGAGAGGATCTGGGATTTGGGCTTACTCCTGGCTGCCAGGGAGAGGTGAGGGGTGGGGCATTGAGTGGGAACCACATCTGCCCGCTCAGACTGCCTTCCAGGAGGGATGTCTGGGAATGGGACAGGGCTGAGCTTATGCAAAACAGATCGGAGAAGCTGGATACCTGCTGGGGCAGAGGGCTTGTGGCGTGGCACATGCCTGTCATCGTCCCTTTGGGTAAGGAACCAACTCCCCCCAGCTGCCCTTTGGGTTGAGTGTGCACTGGGTGCTGTGCTGCGAGTCCCTGGGGACACCACACCATCACCTGGCTGTGCTGCCCAGCTCAGGAGTTCTGGCTTGTACAGGAGCCATGTGTGGCCAATTCTGCAATGCCTAAGTGGGATACCTTTCCCTCTGAGTGGGAAATGTTAGGTTTGGACTTTATTCAAAGTGAGTGTGTGGTGTATGGAGCAGCTCGGACTTCCTACCTTTCTGCTATGAGTTGTTTGGGAATTTCTAAGGACAGTGCAGGACAGGAGGCCTCCTGCCAGCCCAGTTCTTGTTTGAATGGGATGTTGATAGCTTGATTGTGTGGTGTCGTTGTGAGGTTGTATTTGCCCTCTCAAGGAGGAAACGTGATGGTGTATCCCAATGGCAAGGGCATCTTTCCTCCAAGCTGGATGCAGTAACTCATGCTCTGGCTTCTGTCCTGTTTTGTGGTGCTCACAGAGGCCCTAGCTGATCTTCATCAAAGCCCTCAGGTGTTTGCCTCAGTTTCTCTAGAGGCTTACCTGTCCCCATGATGGGGCTGTGTTGCAGCCATGACATAACTCTCTTACAGTAAACTCACATTGCCTTTAGTTGCTGGAGTTCTCTTCCCCTGCCTGGGTCTATTTGTGTCTCTCACTTGCAGTCTCAAACCATGAACTATGTGGGGCAGCTGGCTGAGAGCGTCTTTGCCACGGTGAAGGAGCTGTACCAGGATCTGAACCCCGCCACCCTGTCAGGCTGCATCGATGTGGTCGTGGTGAGGCAGCCTGACAACTCCTTCAAGTGCTCCCCATTTCATGTGCGCTTTGGGAAGCTGGGGGTGCTGCGCTCCAAGGAGAAGGTGGTAAGTGGTGCCTGCCCTGGGGCTACACTTCCTTTTCAGTGTCTCCAGACCCAGGATCTTCTATAACCCACAGGTTATGGAAAGACTTTGTTTGAGGGGAATGGGAGCCCACTGAAAGGGGTGCTTGCCAAGTTTTTGAGGGATGCCCGCAAATGGAGCCCATCCATTTCCAGGGAGGAATGTGCTCTCCAGGAAAATTGGGAGAGGTCCCTTGCCTCAAAGGCTGTGTGGCTGTCAGCCCTGTGAGCAACTTCAACCCATCCCCTCCATCTGGAAGTGCCCCTGTGCTCCAATGGATGAAGGGGTTCAGATGGACAGGCTGCTTCTGTCCCTTGCTAGGTTGACATTGAAATCAATGGAAAGCCTGTGGATCTGCACATGAAGCTGGGAAACAATGGAGAGGCCTTCTTTGTCGAGGAGTTAGAGGAGCATGAGGTTGGTTATGAGGAGGTGCTGCATGTCTGTGTCCTGGTTGACTCCCTGGAAGTGCAGTGTTGAGTTAGAATGACCAGGTTTGGAACGCTGCTCTTCCCCAGAGAGACTCCATTGTCCTGTCCGATGTTTTCTGTGTCTGGAAAGGTTCCTGCTCAAAGGACCTTGCAACCCACGTGGTTGCACCCTGAGGGAGTATTAGACCAAATATCTGCATCCCAGACTGGTCTCCATCAATGGGCATGGCTGCTGGCCAGACAGGTGGATATCTTGGAGCTTGGCCTCTCTGCTTGTGGCAGAGATGAGAATGAGACAGATGCTGTGGCAGGCTGCCTATTCCAGTGGGAAGTGGGATGAGACTAGTTCTGGCTTCCAGAAATCCTGGCAGCTCTTCTCTCAGGCATACTTGTGGTCACTGCTGGCTTGGGCTGGGTTTGGAAGTAAGAAAGGGCTCTGGAGTCAAATCCCATCTGCAACCTTGGTAATTCTGGTATTGTGGTGCCATCTTCTGCCTGTCTCTCCTTGCCCATGTTAAGGACGTCTTTAGCTTGTGGCTGTATCACCCTAATATTCTTTTATTCACATGTTGTAGGTACAAATCCTTTCCTTTTAGGCCAGGCCACAAAACCACCCCTGAGCTGAGGGTTCTGTGGTGTTGGTTGTGCAGTTCTGTAGTATACTCTATAGAGAGCAAGGAGTGCTAGGCTGAAAAGGAGTGTGCTGGAGGGAGCTGATGGGCTCTGCCCCATCCCTGTTCCAGGGCAGCATCCCCTGCTTCCTCTGCACATCCCCCATCTTCAAGAAGCATTGCCCAGAGGATGCTGTTCAACCCTCCTGTGGGCTGGAGGCCTCCAGCACTGGAGTGATCCTGCACAAGAGGAGGCCACGCAAGAGAAGGCCCAAGAAGAAGGAGGTGTTGGACTCAGATTCTGACAGCTGTGATGAGACCAAAAGCGAGCTGCCAGCCCCAAGGTGAGCTGCTTGGTCTGGGCAGGGCGATGCAGTAGGTCAAGCCTGTGGGTTCATTTGGTGATGCCCAGCAGTACTGAAACAGGGGGAAAGTGTTTGCAAGTTGGAGCCCAGTCTCCTGTGGAGTAGAAAGCCAGTGGGAATGGTGAAACTGGGTATTGCCAGCTTTCTGGAGAGGAGACTGCTGCTTGAGAGTAGCACAAGTTCCCTCTCTCTCCTCCTTTGCAGTGATGCAGCACATTCATCCTTTGCTGATCTCCTTGAAGTAACTGGGTCATTGCAACCCTCAGAGAAATACTCATACTCCGATGGAGAGGTGTTCAAAGTGGACAGGTAATGGGCAGAACCAAGGTGTTCTCAGCTCTGGTGAGAGTAGGGCACATGCCCCATGGTGGGGAAAGAGGTATGGAAAAGTGACTTGGAGGTGTCAGGAGACGAGAGTTTTTCTAGCTTGATATGGTGTGGCTGCAGGAAAGCTCAGAATCCACAAGGGACACTTGTGACCATGGTCACAGGCATGAGAAGCCTGTGTGCACAGGGCTTTCTGCTGATGAGCTGCTCTGGGCAACTGCTGGCACTTTGCTTCCTTGGGCCTCAGCTTCCAAAGGTCTTGGTCCTTTAGGAGTGACAGTCTTATAGGGTAGAACTGGTGTTATGAGAAACCAGCGTTACAGGGTTCTTGGCCCTAAATGTCCTTGCACTGATAGGAGAGCATGGGGCTGCAGTGTAGGTGAGGCCTCACATCACCTTCTCTTCCTGCAGCTTCATGTCGAGCCATCGGTCTTCTTCCAAAAGTGATTCTGAACTGGAGATCAAACCACGGGAAAGCTTTTCTCTAGCGGCTGAATCCCACATGAAGTGGACCTGGGGAAGGCTCCCTCAGGTAAGTCCCTGCTCTTGCTCTTTTGCTGGGAATGGGTGTCCAAAAGACCTTTAGAAAGCAGAGGAGGCTGTGGCCAGGCAGCCTTAGGGAAGTTGTCCTTTTCTGTGTGATGCTTTGGGCAACTGTCCTCAAACCTGTTCTTCTGCTTTCCTTGAGGTGAATAAATTGGTGCAAGTTAAACCAACCAAGTCCACAAAGATCACTGCTGCTGCAGCAACCACCATCTCTGCGACACTGGTCCCTGTGGATGAGGCAACCCCTCTTGTTGCCACCTCTGAACATCTGGGAGGGGATTCAAACCCAGCAGAATCTCAGGGCCATTCCTTGGCTGTGTCTTCTACTGAGCCAACACTTACACCCCAGGCTGGGAACAGCATCTCCAGGCTGAAGAACATCCTCCGTGCTGTCAGGACAAAGAGATTTTTGGGGGCCTACTCAGTCCCACAAGAGAAACAGAAGGGAGATGTGAATGTTGTGCCAGAGGTTCAGCCAGATGTGGAGCCCTTTGAGGGAGCCACTGCTCCAAGGCAGGCGGGCTCAGAAGGCCCCACATCCCAGCTGGAGAGGCAGAGGAGGCAAGGTAAGAAGGTGACTGGTGCTGCTTGAAGTGGTGTTTGAGCCTGCAGATGTGTCTGACTCAGATGAGCACCTGGGTTGTCCATTCACTGTAACTCCTGGCTTGACTTGTGTCTTCATCCTGACCTTGCCAAGTCAGGGAAAATCACAGAGAAGCATTTATGTGCCTTCCTTCACAGTGTATTTAAGGATCATGCTAGTGCAGGTGTCTTGAGGCACTTCTGTTGCTGTTGACTTACGGCAGTTTTTCCAGTAGGAAAATGTCTGCCCTGTTTGTATGGTACATGGATATGAGGAAAATGCTGTTGACTTTCTCAATAGATGCTGGGGTGATTAGAAAGGTGATTCAGCTAAGCTCTCTCTTTTCTGTCTATGCATTGAGGATCCATCAAAAGAAGTCCTCACTTGGATCCCAGTGCCATTTACCTGGAGGACTTCTCTGAGCTGGACAAGAAGCCAGTGGCTCTCTATTTGGCCGGGAGGTATGAGTTGCCCCAGCTGGCCAAACTCAGACATTTTTGAGCAATTCCCCTGGCACAAAGGGTGGGGGTATGTTTAAAGCTATTCTCTGATGTCACCACTATTTCTTCCCTTGCTGGCAGCGACACAGAGCAGAGTTTGAGGCTTGTGACAGACCCCAGCAACCCTCTGTGTATCCAGCTGCCATCCACCTTGCCTGCCAACAGCGCCATGGACTCTGACTCGATGCCCACAGTTGCCCTGTCACTGTGCGGGGGCCTCAGGGGCAACAGGCAGGTCTCTCATGGTAGGTAGGAGGAGAGGGACAGTCTGCAGCCCTGAAATCCTTTCTGTCCTCCAATGGCATGACACAGCCTCTGTCTCACCAGAGAAGTTCATGGAACACATGGTTTCCTACCAGCAGTTTGCTGAGAATCCAAGGCTCATCAGTGACCCAAACCTGGTGATAATGATCAACAAGAAGTGAGTGGCCTGCTCTTCCTGCTGCTTCATCCCACAATGGACAGCATGTCCCCTTTGTCCCTGTGGAAACCCTCCTGTAGGAATGTGACTCCATCACAGAGCATGATTGTACCAAAGTAGTTGTGGGACCTGGCCGTGCTGCAGGATGGTCATGTACTCATCCCTCTTTCTTTTTCCAGGTATTACAACTGGGCAGTGGCTGGTCCCATAGTCCTGGCCCTGCAGGCTTTCCAGAGGAACATTCCTGAGGTCAGTGGTGCAACACATTTACTGGCTATGATTCTCAGCAAGGCCTGGGCTGAGGACTCACCTCATCCCATGTTCTGCCATGTTCACAGAGCATCATTGACGAATTGGTGGAGGAGAAGATGCCCAAGAAAGAGTGGAGGAATTGGTTTTCCTGGAGGAGGAGAGAATTCTCGACAGAGGGGGTATGTTTGCAGCAGTGGATACAACAACTATGTCCCCAGGGGATAGGCATCATTCTGCTGACTGGCAGGGGTGGGAGCAGGGTCCTGGGGATGGCCTGAGATTGACTATGAGGACATCCAGGACCTGACAAGGTGACTTCTTAAGATTGCTATTTGTCCCCTTTGGTCTGTTAATGCCTAAGTGGCAGAGCAGCACCTGGTAATGCAGTAATGTGGACCTTGTAGTGGTGAGACCTCCTGCTGTGTTGCCCATCATGCTAGGTCCCTGGGCACCACGTGTGCTTGCTGGTCTCTCTGCCCCACCACAGCAGCAGGCTGTGCTTCCTTTTCCACCAGAGTGTCCCTGTGAAGGCAGGGACTGCACTGATACCTCTTTTGGCATTGCTGTTCCAACTGGAAGAAAAGCAAAGCAGCCCCTGCTCTTGCTCTTAAGCTCTGTGCAAGCACTGCTCAGCAATAACAGAAACATCTCTGTTATCAACACTGTGTTGAGCCCAAATCCAGAACACGGCCCCATATCAGCCACTGAAGAAAATTAACCAGAACCAGCACACCCCTCTCTGCCTGCAGCAGCAGCCGAGGCCAGGGAAAGCCAGCGTGGGAACACTGTGGCACGACCCTGCTCAGCAGAGGTGAGTGCCTCCCTCCCAGGCCATCTTCTGGAGTCTGGATACTCCTGTCCTCCTATGTGACTAATTATTCCTAAGTTTGCCTAATAAAAGAGGGTAGAAAGCTTTTTTAAGACTCTGGTTGACCCCTTCCCTTCTTTGTGTAGGTGGGAGGAAAAGGAGTCACCCAGTGACCATGAGCCCCAGCACCCTGGGGACATGTCTGCAGTGAAAGCTCCCACTCACAAACCTCTGCCAACCTTCAAGAAATCCCTGCGGCTCTCCTCCAAACAAATTGTAGGTATTTATTCCTCCATCGTCACTGTCCGTGTGTGTAGGGATGAGACAACCCTTAAACAGGGATTTCTCTACTCCTGACCTCATGTTTTCATAGGACACCCAAATATTTTGCCCTTGTTGGCCACCCTGTAGAGTCTTGGGATCTCTGGCCTGGCTGGGTGGCAGTTTGGCCTCTGGCAAGCCTTGGAGTGGTGTGAATTGGTGCTGGTGTAACACTTTTGGTGCCCCTCTGCCCCAGGGAAGGTTGAATCTGCAGGATGGCCCCAACGAGGTGGCATTCAGCGTGACGACTCAGTACCAGGGTACGTGCCGCTGTGAGGCCACCATCTACCTGTGGAACTGGAATGAAAAAGTGGTGATCTCAGACATCGATGGCACCATCACCAAGTAAAAGGCCTTTCTCCCACCCCAAAATCCTTGTTTTCCCCTGTTAGGGGAAAGTCTCCTTTAAAGGCTTGTTATTCTCTTCTGTACATAAAGGAGAATAAGAAGGGAGAAGGGAGCACAAACCCGACTGGGGTGGGGGTGGATACTCACCACGTTGGATGACACTAACTCAGCCTCCTTTCCTTTGAGATCGGATGCTCTTGGACATATCTTGCCACAACTGGGTAAAGATTGGACTCACCGTGGGATTGTTAAACTCTTCCACAAAATCCACCTGTAGGTATTGGATCAGCTGAGTTAAGGGGAAGTGGGAAACTGACTGAGTCAGAGTCAGGGCTTCTTACTCGCTGATGCAGGCCCAGATAGTTGCACTATCTGCTGTCAGTGGTGGCTGATGCTGGCTGTGCTGCCTACGTGATGTTGAGGGGTGAAAGCAGAGGGTCCCCTGGGAGCAGATGCTGGCATTACCTTCCCTGGAAGGAGTGTGTGTCAGTGGAGGCTTTGCTGGGGAGATACAGCTGAGCAGCAGAGGAGACAAGACCACCTAAGGTCACACCTGAGAGAGGTGGCACGGGGGTCTCCAACACTGTGGTGCTGGTACCTCTCTGGGCACCCAGCGATCGCTTGCCACAACCCAGGGGAGTCACCTGCGAGGGATGACATCAGCAGTGAGTCCCTGCGGAACCTCTAGCTCGGTGCCTGGCTCCTGTGGCCACTGAGAGGCACTGTGGGCCCGTGGATGGCCCGTTCTGGCCCCGGGAGGAACGTGGGAGGGATGCACTCCGGGGGACTGCAGGGACTTGACAGGCATCTCGGCTGCCTCTGGCCACCCGGTACCGCCTCTGCCGAGCTGTCCCCCACCCGGGCGTCTGCAAGGGCTGGGTACAGCCCTCCACAATTGACAGGCAGTGCTGTGGGATAAAAGTGCTGTGTGAGGGTGCTGAGCAGCAATGGGGGCTGTGCTGGTGGGCTGGGTGGGTGTGTGCCTGCTGGGATGAGCATGGAGGGTGGTGCAGGGGCTCCCTGTGTGAGGCAGGTGGGGATTGGGCTTAGTCTGGGTTTCCAGATAAGGGATTCATGTTCTTTGAGGAGCCACCTTGCTTACTGGAATAAGATTTGGTCTTAGGCCAGGTACTTGGCTACCTCTTCCTCCCCGGAGCAGGAGAATGCCTTGCCCAGGCCACAGCTCAGAGGGGCTCCCTGTATTCTCTCTAGGAATGGCTACAAGTTCCTCTACTGCTCGGCCAGGGCTATTGGCATGGCCCACATCACCAAGGGCTACCTCAAATGGGTCAATGAGCAAGGCTGTGGCCTCCCCATGGGCCCCATGCTGCTTTCTCCCAGTAGCCTCTTGTCTGCCTTCCACAGGTACTGTCTTTTCCTACACTTCATGTATCCCTGGGGATAGCACTTCCTTCCCCAGCTTTACTCTGAGGCATGTCCCAGCCTTAAACTGCTCTTCCCTCCTTGGTGCACAATGCCTTTTATGGGAGGCAGCAGGGGAGCTGCCTGACCTTGCTGGAGCTTCACAGTGAAGCTTCTGATGCACAAAAGCTCTTACCCTTCAAATCACTTCCCTGAGCCCCAGACAGGTTTGGTGCCCACAGTCCTGGCCAGCTGATGCCACTGTGACCATGTCTCTTGTGCTGCAGGGAGGTGATTGAGAAGAAGCCAGAGGTGTTCAAGGTCACCTGCTTGACAGACATCCGAAAACTGTTTACTACAAAGTATCCCTTCTACGCGGGCTTTGGGAACAGGCCCAATGTGAGTGGTCTCCAGGTGTGCAGGGAGGGCTCAGGCTGGGTGGTGGTGCCTTCATGCAGCTCTCATGCCATGCTGGCTTTCCTTGGGCAGGATGTCTACGCTTACAAGCAAGTGGGGCTGCCAGAGAGCCGCATATTCACAGTAAACCCCAAGGGAGAGCTGACCCAGGAGCTCTCAAAGAACCAAAAGTCAACGTAAGCAAAGTGTTCATTCCTCTGCATCTTTGGGATGACTTGGCTTTGATGCAGAGAAGCATCAAACAAACACCCAATGACCCCAGTGTAACTTCTTTCTTACCCCCTCAGGTATGAGCGGCTGTCAGAGCTGGTGGAGGTCTTCTTCCCTCCTGTGGGACAGAGGGGGAGCGCTGCGCTGGTGCCCCCAGAGTACAGCCACTTTGCCTACGGGAGACCTCCACTGCCTGATGTTGACTTGGATGTCTTGCCCTAACCCCATCCCTGTGGAGACCTGACCCAGAGCTCTCCCGCATGTTCTTTGCCAGGACTAAATGCTCCAGGTGCACCTTGTCCTCCCTGTTTGCTGCTTGGGCATTTTGCATTTGTAATAGAGGTGATGACACCCCTTAGCAGGAAGCCAAAGGGGGTAAGAGGGAGTTCTGACTCTACAAAAACTCCAATTGCTAAACACAAATTCCTAAAAGCTGGGTCTCTTCTGGTGTTTGTAGCTCCTCTAAAGCCTGGCTCTTTTTTAAAGGTAGTGGTTGTTCATTGTTGTATTTATTGATCAACCTTTGACATAGCTATTACTACCTCTGGTATGACCAGTGTTCCAGACAGTCCAGCTACCTGCAGTTTGGTAGCTGAAACTGCCCACCAACTTGTAAAGGTCGATGGAAGATGCTGAGGTTTTGAGTGTTCTGAACAAAAACCAGTAATAAATAGTGCCTTAATCCAGGCTGCCTCTTGTCTGCTCTAGCCCTGTGCATAGAAGTGGGAGCCAGGATCCAAGTCCTTTCTAATATATGATTAGGCTTATTCTGCTCAAGCATCCTACCAAGTGGGTCTTGGGGGTGATGGGATCAGCTTCTAGAAAATGGCTCTTTTTCCTGTTTTTTTTTTTAATTACTACGTTTAGCTAAGGTAGCAAAATTAATTAAAAACAGAAAACAAATGCAGGCTTATTCTGTATGTACATGGGGCTGAATGGACAGGAGACCTTGCAAAAGCCAGAGATCCATGTGCTGAGGCTCACTCCAGGCTGTCTCCTGCCCCTCGGGGTGACTGGGAGCAGGGGGTGTCCACAGCCCAGCACAGCCTCAGTAGCACCAGGGACACCCAGGAAAGAGCCCTGGATGAGGCTCTGCAGGACCAGACAGGCTCAGCCCTACTCCCTCATGGGATCCCATGGGCTAGGACCCGCTGGGATTTGCCTCTACGTTTACCTTGCGTGTCCAAAGCAACTGCAAGGAGAGAGTGACCTGTCACTGGGACCCCTCTGTGCACAAGTTGCCCCAACGTGGCCATGCCAACAGCCCCAGGGACCTCCAGCCCCAGGCACCCACAACCCTGCAAATGCTCCCTGTGCCCAAAGCAAATGCAAATAGAGCTGCAGTGTGAAAAATAAAAATTGTTTATTTACAGAAGAGCAGCAACAAAAACAAACTACATAATGTATTTTCAATGTAAGAATCTTTGTAACAACAACCTATAAAAAGTATTTGCATTTTAAAAAGCTATATAATAATGTATGAAATTTATGTACAGAAGAGAATAACAAACTCTAAAACATATTTATAGATGAAAACAACATAAAACTCTAAAACATATATCCAGAAAGATGGCATCCCTGCCCGGCACCTCCATCAGTCCTGGAAGAAAAGCAAGCGACACGGTCACCCCGGTCAGGCACAGAGGGCTGTTCCCTGTGCCCCCAGGCTGGGACACGCTGGCAGAGCGGGACTCTGCTGCCAGCACTGAGCCTGGCTGGGGCTGAGGGCAGGGCCCCAGGCAGTGGGACCCAAAGGGTGGCCCAAAGCAAGCACAGGGTGGTGCTTGTGCCACCAGAACCCAGGGCCCCCCCCGGGCACCGTGTCCCTGAGCGGGGCCACCCAGCCCAGCCCCAGCCTGGCAGCAGGGGACCCACCCTGCCTGTGGGCAGGGCACAGCCAGCACCTGCCTGTCCTGCTGCTGGGCTGGGTCTTCACCCCAAGACCATGTCCTCCTCCTCCTCACCTTTCTCATCCACTTCCATGTCTTCAACATAATCCTCCACATCCACCTCCATCTCTTCCTCCATTTCCTCCTCCACATCCACCTCCATTACTTCATCTCCATTCTCTTCAACATCTATGGCCATACTCTCTTCTCTATCAATCTCCACATCGATTTCCATCTCCTCCTCAGTGTCTGTGGCAGCCTGCACAGGGAGCAAAACCTCACAGTGGGGTCCCTGTCCCACACCATCCCCACAGAGCTCCAGCCCACCCAGGCAGTTCAGAGGTTTCCACCTCCATGGAATGGCACTGTACCTTCACTGGGACAAAAGTGAGCATCCTGCACGGATGGGTGGCAAGATCCAGGCAGCAGGGAGATAGCTGGACTGAGCAGAGTGTTACAAATTGCGCTTTTCCCATGAACAAAAGTGCACTTTTGGGTGTGGTCATACAGGGCCAATCATTTTCTTGTCTAGGGGACTCCTTCTATTTGCCTTCATGACTCATGATGGGGCATCCACAGCCTTTGTGCACAGCCTGAGCCTGTGCCTCACCACCAGTTTTCTTAGATATAACATAAATTGACCTCCTGCAGTTGAAAGCCATCCCACCTTCCCTTCCCACCGCAGACCCTGTTGAACACTCTGTCCCCATCTTTCCTATGGGACCCTTCAAGTCCTGCACAGTTGCAGTGAGGCCTCCCCATGGCCCTCTCTTTTCCAGGCTGAGGATCCCCACCTCTCTCTTCATGGGAGGTTATAAAGTAAAACAAAGGCAGAAGCACTGCTGGGCTCCTTCCTCCAGTCTGGCATCTACTTTCTCCCTCCCTGACCCCTGTGTGTGAGTGTAAGTCATCTCCTGTCTGCCACTTCTGGAAGCCACACAAGTCATTTTGATCCTGGAAACCTCAGCAAGAAATACTTTATTTTTTTCCTTTCCAGTACAAACAGTTTTTCAGCTTTTAAAATCTGAACAAATAGACATGGTTTTAAAAACAATAGAACACAGTCTTTTAACCAGAGCAGTTATCAACTGCCTCAGAAAGCTGCCCATGCAAGGATAATCCCATGGCCAGCACTTCCTCACTCTGCAAGCAATTTAAAAAAATGCCCAGTTGTTTACAAAGTTCCTTTCACTTTTTAAACATGAATAGCTGAGAACTGAAATAACAAACTGTCCATAGCTTCAAGTGACTAGTCAGGAATAGTCCAAACATAGCACCATTTTCAGGAAGGTCAGACTTCTTCCTTGTCCTAGTTCTGTTTTGGCCAGTCCTGGCTCCCTCTTTTCTGTGGAAGTTGTTCCCGTTCAGCCACTCTAACCCAGCCCTGGCTGGGGAACAGGGAGCCTGGCCCTTGGCTTGGTTTTCTCTTTGGTTTTCTCCCTGGTGTGAGGGGATGGAAAAGGGGCTTAGGCAGGATGCTCCCCCTGCAGGGTGAGGGCTCCCCTGGCCCACCACAAAGTACTCAGGGTTGGCTTGACACTCCTTCCTTAGGCTGGAGGAAAAAATAGATTTTGTTGTCTAAGAGCAGGTTTTGCAGGATGCCCAGTGGCAGCAGGAGGTTGTTCCTCAGCTGGAGAAGCAACTCAGCAGCTGGAGGGTAACTCCAAATCAGCAAAGCCCAGAGCAGTGAGTGAATTCTGGTGCTGTGAACTGGCAGGGCTGGGCAAGTGATGCGAGGCCCACCTGTCCTCTTTATGCTCCCACAGCTCATGCTCCTCTGGAAGGGGACTGAGCTTTTACTGCCTCAGGGGAACATGGTGTGGCTACTGGGCTCAGTGATCCCTGTGGTCCTCCCTAGCCTGGAAGCATGTTTAAGGGAGCTCACCCAGATTTTCTGGGGGAGAAAAGGTGCCCAGATGCATCTCTGCTGGGAGCTGCTGCTGGTTTGTGCTAGTCAGAGCACAGAGCTGCTCCTTTATGCAATCGAGGGGGGGATCAAGGAGGGAATAATGGTGCAGAAGAGCAGGGACAGCCTGGTGAGGGTGACAGGCACTGTGTGAGAGCCAAAGGCTGGCTGGTGTGGGATGGTTCATGAGCTACAATGCTGAGAGAAAAGTATGTTCCTCTGCTATAAAGTGCCAGAGTTGCTTGGATGAAGGCTCTTTAATATCCTCCTCATCCTAGTAATGAAGTCCCAATTGGCTGATGAGCGGAGGGTGCCCATGGTGGGCTCCTGGGGAGAGGTGGATTCTGTGTGCAACAGCTCTGTAGGGCAAGGCTGGAGCTGCTCAGGAACATAGACAACGTTTTCTAGACTGCCTATTTGTAGGAAACCAAAATCAAGCTGGGTAAATGATGTGGGTTTTTCATTCTGAGCTGAGGACAGGTCTCCAGAGGTGTTCTTACAGATGCCCTGCCTTGTTCCACATCGGTATTGGTCCCAGGGCTACTGGCATCCCAGTGGGATCAGAAGAGCATGAGGAGGACGCAGGCTCCTCCTCCTCCACTGCTGCACTCACACCCTGAAGCAGCTGTAACTCTCCTGCCTGGGATGAGATGATGGAGTTCACAGCTTAAGCGATAAAACAGGAGAGAGCCAGAGCTGAAGGACAGGACTGCTCTGTGCCCAGCTTGATCTCTGCAGAGACCTATGGACACAGCTCTCCTCAAGGAAGATGTGTTTTCCATAACCATCATGTCAGTCCCAGGTGTAACCAGAGAGCCCAGCAAAGTGGGATTGTAAAGCACAGCAGCCCCCAGAACCATGGGGCTCTCTCCAAACACTGCTGCCACAGCTTTTGGCTGCTCAGTGTGGGTCTTTGGAATATGGCAAAGGACATGGGGGCAGCATTAGGAAACTGGAATCAGATAGGCACCATGACACAGGATTGTTCAAAAAGATACATACACATACCATATATATATATGCATATGTGTTTTCCTAATGCACACCCTCATATGCTCCATAAGGGATGTGCATCTGCATGGAGGAGGGAGCATTATAAATGGATTTACCATACACAA
Source organism: Vidua macroura (assembly GCF_024509145.1). Lineage (NCBI taxonomy): Eukaryota > Metazoa > Chordata > Aves > Passeriformes > Viduidae > Vidua > Vidua macroura. The sequence goes on from NC_071587.1 coordinate 5,861,667, forward strand.
GGAGGGCTGCCATCTCGGAGAAGGGAAGCCAGTTCCCGGAGGGACGTGTGAATACGTGTGTTCTTTGAAATCTACAATTCCTGTGGTGAGTTTTGTTCCCTGCAAGGAGCCCTGGCTCTGCTCAGTCTCTGGATTAAGATGCAGGTGGTCTTTAGGTCAGAGAAACTATTCCTCAGCTGATAACTACAGGGTTTTATTCTTCAAGAAATGATAAATCCACAAAAATAAAATGAAAAAAAAAAACATTTCTGCCTCCAGCTTACTCTAGAATTGTCCTTCTTGGGTCATCAGCCCAGGACCCAAAGCAACACCCCCAGCCAGGAGAGAGTGACACTGCTGCGCCAGGGTCAGGACAGTTGTTGAGCATCAGGAGGGGAGCACCAGCATGGTGGAGTTAAGGAGAAGTGGGGCCAACAAGATTAGGGGAAAAAAAAATGTAGCAGCTTTTCATAAAAAAAATTGTCCCAAGAACTGTTGTCACATTGGAGCAAGTCTGTGTGATATAATTTAATCCTGTCCTTCACAGCAGGAGAAGGAAGACACATGGTATGGCAGTGTGGCTAATGCTGCCTCCTCTCCGCCTTCTCCTCCAAGTGCCCGACTTGTTCCGCCAGCTCAGAGACCTTGGCTTGGCAGTCAAGCAAGTTGTCCTTCAGTCCTGTTATTTCCTGAGAGTGGGCAGCCAGTGTCCCGTTCATGTGGTCCATGTAGTCCCACAGACTGCCCGTGTGTTTCTCCAGTTCCTCCCTGATGTCGTCCAGGCTGCCGGTGATGGCCCCCAGCCTGCCGCAGGCGCTCTCCACCCGCGCCACCCGCTCGTCAAAGTGAGAGACCTCCTGCTGCAGGCCGTGGGCCACGTTCTTGCAGGAGCTCAGGTCGCTGACAATCCTGGCTTTGAGTCGCTCCAGGTCTCCCTTGAGGTTCAGGACACGGCGGTTGCTGAAGAAAAGCTGGGAACCTTGGTCGTTGACTTTCTCCTGGATGGAGTGGACCTCATCCTCAATCTTCCGCTCGTGCTCATCTAGTGAGGAGTTGACATGTGTTACGGTGTCTGAGTACTGGGAGACGGAGTCCTTGAGCCCTGTCAGAGACTTGCTCACAGTGTTCAGGTTGATCTTTAGCAAGGTGATCTCCCCTTGCAAAGCCCCCGATGCTTCCTCCTCGATTCGCCGCTGGATCTCCAGGATGGTGGCGTTCAGCTTGCGCAGGAGGTCGTAATTGCTGTCCATCCGGAGGAGCAGGTCCTGGTTCTTGTTCTGGCAGTCCTCGATCTCTGTCCGAAAGGTCTCCACATCTTTGGAGGCAGAGGTGCAGCCCAGGGAGCAGGTGCTCTCCAGCGTGATGAGGCGATTCTGCAACACCTCCAGTGTCTCCTCTGTCCGTTTCCTCATGCTGGCAAGCTCCCCTTCCAGCACAGGCACCACTGCTCCGTCCATGCCCATGGTAGAACTGACATTGTTCAGCTCCCCCACGATGGTCATGAACCTGTCCTCCAGGGTCTGCATTTTGTCTTCAAAGGCAGTCCTCATGCCATCCACCTCTGCCACCACCGTGCCTTTCATGCTGTCTTCTATACCAGAGCAGCAGCTCCCAGTTTCCCCCTCTGTAGCATTGAGCCTGGCTTCCAGGTCCTCAAAGCGCCCTTCAAAGAGATTCCCTAGGGTGACAGTGGAGATTTCTCCATCCAGGCGTGAGTGCAGGTTCTTCTGGGACTCGGAAATGCTGTGAAGGCCTTTCTCAAGGATGTTCATGCGATCGGTGAGGTAGTCCAGGTTGCTGCAGCAGCTTTCCACCACTGTCAGCCCTTGGATCTGGGTCTCCAGCTGAGAGATCTCTTTTTTGATCTCCAGCTCCTTCCCATCCAGCGTCTGCTGCAGCCGCAGGTTGGCAGCTTTCTCCTCCTCGCACTGCTGCCGCACCTCTTGGATGCGAAAATCACACGTGGTCTGGATCTTGCCCAGCTTCTTCTCAAAGCCGTCGAGCAGCTCTCCACGCAGGTTGCTCAGCCTCGTGTCCACGTACTCCTCCAGCAGGTCGATGGAGGTGAGGGGCGAGGGCCGGGCGGATTCCAGCAGGTGCTTGATCTGCCCGTCGTGGTCCAGGACCATGCCCCGGACCTCGTGCAGCAGATCTGCCTTGGTTTTCAGCACGTCGCTCACCTCGGTCACTTTGGTCAGGATCTCCCCTACGGGAGGGTACGTGGCGATGTCGGCTTTGTCTGCCACATCCACCAGGCCGTCGGGAATGATGCCGAAGCCCACGGATGAGTCTGGCGTGCCCGGGCTGTTCATCAGGGAGCCGATCATCTTGGTGGTGTCCTCCTGGATGGCCAACCGCAGGCGGTCCCCCAGCCCACTCACCATGGTGTGCAGGCTGTCGTAGGACTGGGAAAGGCGCCTCACCTCCTCCTCCAGCCGATCCAGGCGGTCCCCGAAGAGGCCAGGCAGTTTCCTACCTGCACAGGGAAAGAAATAGAGAGGGCACAGTGAGGGCTGTGGTGCTCCTTTAACTTCCCTCCTTCAAGTCTTTTCCCATAATAACCTTGTGTCCTGCCCTCTGTTATTGTCATTTCAGCAAAATCTCAGCCCACATCTCTCCTTAAGCTATCAGGAAACACTCTTTCCTCTTGGGATCCAGCCCTCTGTCCTAAGTTCAACAGCAGGTGATGATAACAGCCCAGGAGAGCTTCATCTTGAGACACACCCTATCAACCCCATAATTAATGAGAAAAGGCTCTAAATCAATGAGAAAAGGCAATTTTGAAGCTGCATGTTTTGAAAGGAACAAAATTTTAAAAGCAAGTGGCCCTCAAAGCAATCAAATGTCAGGTCTCTGATAGAAAACATGCCACCCACTGAATTTTTGCCAGATTCATGCTCTGCTCTGGAACAGAGAGAACCTGGAGGTTTGAGTACATGACAGTGGTGTGATGGCCTGGGGACATGAAGCAGGAGCAAGATCTCACCATATTGATTCTTCTTTGGTCCTGGAAACAGGTCAGGGTGGCTTTTGGGATAGGGAGGAAGTCTGGGCATTGGAAACATCTTTTGCCCAGGGGGCATTTTAGGGCTGGGATGCTGGGGCAGAAGGCCAGGCTGGTCTGTCGGGCTGTCATGGCACCCTTCTCCCATGAAGCCTGGGCAGCACCTCCAGGACAGCTCGGTCACTGTCTTGTATCCAATCTTGTATTTGGGCCTGAAGAAGGTGCGGTACCTTGCCAGGAGAGGGGAGGGAGAGAGAAGACAGTTTAGAGAAGCAACCTCAACATCAAGCAATAGAGCAAGGTCATGGTCCTGTTGGATGTGGGAGATCTGGGCACATGGGGGAGCCTGGCTGAAACCCTTGTGCTGCACCTGCAGACCATGGCCCATCTTCTCCAAGAGCTCTTGCTGCACCATAGCTCAGTGCAGCATTGCAGTGGGGTTTTGGTCGAGTATTTTTTAACCTGGGGCACTGTGTTGATTAAGAACTGCAGCTCTAAGTGTATTGCTGCACTCCCTGGCCTGATAGGTGACCACTGTGACAGATGCCACACTGTTTGGCAACTTCTGGCCAGCAGAGCACGAGATGAAATGATGGAACTGATTTCAAAAGCCCTGCAAGCTCACATCACTTCCAAGAGGGAAGTGGACTGCTTGTAAAAGTGGTTTGCACTTTGAATTGACCTACAGAATTTCCTAGTGGGATCAAAAAAATCCTCTTCTCAACTGTAATCCTGTCTGGAAGCCCCCATGAGGGCTGAAATACCTTTGGAAAGGTGCTTTCTCTCTGTATGGAGGGCATCAGTTTGCTGGGAAGCCTAAAGGGGCTTGGGCTGGCCTGGTGAGGGTCTCCAGGGTGATGCTGTGAAGTGCACGGAGGGATGGCTCCTCACACTGCCTCCTGCCCCAGCTGGGATGCCCTGGGAAGTGTCTCCATCACGAATTTGGGTACTGCAGTATTGATCCTCCTACACCCAGCACACAGGGTGCAAGACCACCTCACACCTTCCCCCTCTGCTCTCGCTCTGGATGGGGTCCCACCAGCCGTGGGGGAGGATTCAGCTGCTCCCTGCTTTCCTGTGAGGCAGCAGTGATGGAACAGGGCCCTGCTGGCCCCTGTGTTCCCCCAGCAGCTGAGCTGAGCTGTACAGGGCTGAACACAGCACTTTTCTCACCACCTCTAAACACCAATGCTTTAAGCCTGCCTTTTGGAAATTTCCAATCTGAATTTACCAGGGCCTGAAAATCTTGAAGTTTGCTGTTTTGCAACAACATACACCATCAGCCTCGTGTTCTTCTCCAGCATGTTCAGCAGAAGGTCTTGGAGGAGCAGCACAGCCATCCGTGCTGCAGAGGGGCTGCAGAAGGCACTGAGCCATCAGTCAGGGCAGCACATGGGGCTGATTCCCTGCCACCCATGTCCTTGTCTGAATCCACAGTGTCCCCAGCCCAGGCTGCAGCCCCTGGCAGTGGTGCTTCCACACAGTTCCCAGCGAGATACAGCCACCTCCATACACACCACAGGGCAAGGGGATAAACCAAACCCAAGGCCTCTGCTCTTTGAATCTCTTCAAATTTTTCCAACATCAATTTCCCAAAGGGACAGTTTCAAAACAAGCTCTCCTTGTACTCCTCTTCACAGATGCTGCTGAGTTGCAAGATCTTTCCTTCTGTTGTAGTGTGTAGAAACCTGCCTGGATGTACCACGGGAGATTGCTGCTCCAGCCACTGTCAGAGGGTGAAGAAAGGAGGAGGGTGGCATCCACAAGGCAGAGCACCTTCTCTGTGTCATCCCAGCCTCTGCAGAGGAGCTCAAAGCCTTGGGCACCTCCAAATCTTTCTACCCCTGCTCCAAACAGCAGCAAGGGGAAGTATTTGCAGACAGCTGCACAAACATCCGCTGATGGCCCCAGCACGTGGAAAACCCATGTTCCCTTTTGTCCATGGCTGCAGCATCTGAGGCTCTGCAGAAAATTCAGCTGTGGGTCCATCTGCCCTCAGAAAACACTCTGGTTTCACCCTGGTTTTGTTTGAAGGAGACAAGCAGGACATCGTGGAGATGGGAGAGGCTTTGGAGATCTCCTCCATGGGTACCAGCAGCTGCAGGATGTCCTGAAGTCCCCAAATGCTGCTAAAACACTTGTGATGGGAAGAACAAGTGAGCGAGTGGGTCCAGCTGCCCGTCTCTGCCAGGAGAGGATGTGAGCAGAGCCTGTGGCACCACTGGGACATGGAGAGTCACAGCCAGCTGCCACAGGCAGCTGACAAAAACTTCTCTCATCCCAGTTTTCCTTTGTGCTCAGCTCTGCTCCACTCCCCCAGCCTGGGGAGGATGCAGGAGAACAGCTTTTCCACATGGAGCAGCATCCCTGGAGGGTGGTGAAGCACAAAGCCCCAGTGCCTGCCCTGCTCCACCGGCGGCTCCAGCTGTGGCACACTAAAGTGTTTCCCTCCAGCACTGACCAGGTGGCAGAATTTTGCAAGTATTTTCCTGGAGCAGGAAGCATTGAGCCATCCCCAGTCACAGGCTTCATTTCCTTGTCCTCCCAGCCAGGTTCTCACCAAGCTGCCATCATTCTGCCACATTGCAGGTCCATGACAAACTGCCTTCCTACACACCTGCACAGGCACCTCCCCACTTCCCATGATTTCCAGATTTACTTCCGAATCATTGAATGTCCTGAGTTTGAAGGGACCCATAAGGATCATTGTGCCCAGCAACTGTACAGAACGCCCCCAAAAATCACACCATGTGCATGAGAGCAGTGTCCAAATGCTTCTTCATCTCTGTCAGGCTTAGTGCCATGATCAATTTCCCTGGGGAGCCTTTTCCAGTGCTCAGCTGCCATCTGGGTGAAAACCTTCTCCTGATGGCCAATCTAAACTTCCCCTGACAGTTTCTGAGGAGGGATAGAACTCCCTCTCCCTCCTGACAGATCCCACCTTGCCTCCTCCCAACACCACTGCCCTGCCACTGACTGCCGTGTCCAGGAAAAGTCCTTCAGCCCTCTGGAAAGTGGGGGCTTATGGTCAGAAAGGTAGCACAGGGTCTCAGGAGATAAAGGTCTTTGGGAGGGAAAGGGAGCCATGCCCCAGTGTCCCCCATACTCACAGCACTTTCCCTGGGCACTTGGGTCCCCAGCTGCACTTGTGGTACTCAGCCTTGACGTAGCTCTCGGCCCCATCCTGCAGCGTGCACGTCACGTTGCGCTGCACCACGTAGGCACAGTAGCTCCTGGGGGAAACACAGCGAGGCACTGTCACCCCCTGCCCAGCAGACAGCAGTGCCTGCACTGCCAGACACTGCCAGTGAGGTCTGGGGGCAGGAGCTGGAAGGAGCCCCCCAGCTTGGGCAGCTGCTGGGGAGGGGCATCACAACCATGCTGCAGGAGTGTGGTTCCTGTCACAGTCACAGCCACGTTGTCACCAGCGCTGGTGGTGTCCCCCGAGCTGGGCTGTGCTTGGCACAGCATGGACTGTGTGTGAGACAGGCTGTGAGGACAATCAGAATCCCAGCAGCAGCAGTTATAGGAATAGCATCCCAGAAATAGCTCCAGCAGTGCCTGGCAGGGGTGGTCTGTCCTGCTGCAGCTCCTGGAGTGCTGCCAGAGCAAGGGCCAACCCAAAAGCCTTCAGCCCTTGCTGTGGGTGCTGCCACAGACAAGGCACAGAGAGGAGATGCTGCTCTGTAGGGCTGCAGCACCGTGGGTCCCTCCATCAGGGAGGCAGGGACAGAGAGTAGATCTGTGATGGAGGCTGGAAACCCCCTCAGGTCTCTGGGACAGTGAGTACAGAGAGCCTCTTCCCTCCTGCCATCCGCCTGCAGCTGGGTGCCACAGGTACCAGCCAGCTTTCCTGAGCCAAGCAGCAAAGCCAGGCACTGAGGATGAGCTGCCGGGGAGGAAGGCAGCGTGTGGGAAGGATGCAGGACTGCTGGTAGGACAGATGGAGGCCAAGGCTGTTCCAGCTGAAGGCAGGGCTGCCGGCAGGAGCAGATGGACTCGGTCCACAGGGGCAGAGACAGCAGGGATGTGTGGTGAGGCAGGGATTAAGGGCAGGGGGATGTGGCAGACGGCGGAGCGGGAGGAGAGGAGGGCACAGGCCCACGGTGCAGAGCAGAGCTGAGGCAGGAGGTCAGCGAGATGGAGCAGATGGGCCAGCGCAAGCTGCAGGTGCAGAGAGGTGTTCAATGAGGCGGGAGGACGAGGCTTCCCCTGTGCCAGCTGGGGGTTTGGTATGGATGGGTAGGGAACGTACTTTGTCTTCACCTGTTTGCCATCAGTGTTTGTCCCTCCTTCATTGATCTTTCCCCACTCAGGGTGAGCCAGAGTGCTGCTGCTCTGGCCCCTGAGTGTGACATGGGGGGGCTGGGGGAGGGCTGTGCACACCCACCCTGTGCATGCACACACACACAAACAGGAGACACCATAGCCCTTCTTACCAAACCCTTCTGCTTCATCCTGACAGTCACAGTCCCTTTCCTGTACCTCCATCTGCCAGAAGTGTCTCAACATCATCCAGACCATCACAGCAAGCCCGTGAGAGCTGGGCTGAGGCCCTGCAGCTCATTTCTGTGCTCAGTCCCAAGGCTGCTCTCCACAGGCCATGTGATGGCCACGCCAGGGAACTCTGACTGCATCCCAGCCTGTGACCAGGCAGCTGAGCTGCAGCAACCCCAGCTGCCTCCCAGTGCCCCCATTCAGAGACCCTGAGCAGGCTGCACGATCTCCAACAGCCCACCCAGGGCAGGAGCTCTCTCCGTGAAGCAGCAAGGTGTGAGCAGGGTCATCCTCCCTCCAAACCTCTCTCTGCTCCCTTCCAGCAGGGATCCCCTGATCCCACATCCCCAGCACATCCCACTTGCTCCCCCCAGGAGCTGCAGCAGCACATCCACCCCAGCCCCTCATCGAGGGCCCTCTCTGATCCCCTGGGACGGGCACACCACTCCCACTTGTGACTGGCATTTCCAGCCTGCCCAAACCTGAGCAGCAGCTCTGCCCTGGCAAGGGGCTGCCAGGCTCAGGGCATGATCAGGGTGCTGTGCTGCTCCCTGCTCCTCCACAAGTGAGCCATTCATCCATGCACAGGACCACAGGAGAAAGGCTGGCCACTTCTCTCAGCTGGAGGCAAGGGAGTTCATGTGTGTACGTGGAAACTTAGGATCACCATCTATCCATAAATCCAGGACCTGCTTACAAACACACCACCAGCTGCCTCTAAGTTAGCTGGCAGCCAATGCAGGCAGATCTACTAGCCACTACTAATAAACCCTGCCTACCTGTGACTGCTCGGGTTAGTGCAGTTCTGGCTCACTCTCCCTCTCAGAACCCCTTCCCTTCTCACACACCTGTGGCAAGCAGTTTTATAGCTCCAGCCTGATGTTTTTAGAGTGAGCAGCTGGAAAATGTTACGGGTTTTTGAAAGCTCTCACTGGCACTGCCAGTATTGTTCATCTCTAGTGTTACTTTATTAATTTCAGCTTGTTCGTAACCCCACATCCTCCCTCTTTCAAAGAAGCCCGGCAGAAACTGCTCTAGCAAACAAGCAGAGAGGGAAGCAACACCCCCCTCTCCACCCCCAGTGTAACAGCTCTTATGCAACTGAACGGAAAAAGTCTACAGTTTGTGTAAAACTCACATTCCTCACTGCCTGAGCTTTCCAGGTTTCTTGAAAACGTATTTAAACTCCAGTATGTATGTATTTTACAAGCAATTCCCTCCAAACCAAGCTGTTGTCACACGTAGGTCTGTGCGCTGCCATCCTCCCCTCCCGCACATCACCACCCCCGCGCCCCCCGCGCCGATGTCACGGAGAGCAGGCACATGCACCTACCCCAAAACCACACACCCATGGGGATGGGCACCCCCATCCCCACTCCTTCAGCCCCGTCCCGCACCGGACCGTAGCACACGTGTCCCCACCGCACGCAGCCCGTTCCCTCCTGGAAATACAACTCCCGGACCCTCCTCTAGATGGAGGGGGGCACTGAGACATTCGGACACTGCTGCGCTGCCGCCAGCCCTTGCTCAGTACGGGGTAGATGATACGGAGCAAGGGATGGTACCCAGGGACTCCTGCCCAGCCAGGGATGCCGCAGGCGAGCCCTGGGGAAGGTACCCACGGTCAGCACCGGTGTTTGGGTACCCGCGGCAGCCCGTCCCCCGGGGATGCTGCCCGTAGAGCCCAGACGCGCCGCCGGTGCCCGGTGTCTGCGGTCTGTTCCCGGTAAGGGATGCCCGACGGAGACCCGGCTCGGTGCCCGGGGACGGCGGCTCCCGGTGCCCTCCGGATGGGTTGCGCGGCCGCGGCCGCGGGTCGCTTACTTGTGTTTGCCCACGGGCTTGCCGGGGCCGAGCTGCGGGCTGGAGCCGGCCGTGTAGAGGCTGTACCTGCCGCCGTAGGGCAGGGGGGCGGCGGGGGGGTAGAAGGCACCCTTGGCGTCGGCGAGGGCCAGCAGCGTCCCCAAGGAGAGGCAGGCGAGCAGCGCTCCGCGGCGGCGCAGCGCCCGCGCCCGCCGCATGGTCCCGGCCCGGCGGCGGTGGAGCAGGATGGGATGGGATGGGATGGGACAGGATGGGACGGGACGGGGCGGGACGGGACGGGGCGGCCGCGGGGCCCCGCCGGGACAGAGCTACGGAGGGGACCGGAGCGCCGCCCGCCGCGCCCTGCCCGGCCCCTGCCCTGCCTGTCCCTGTCCCTGTCCTTGTCCCTACCCTGCCCGGCCCTGCCCGGCGGCACACGCCGCTCCGCCGCCCGCCCGTCCCCTTTTGTACGGCGGCGGCGGGGGCGGGTCGCGCTCCTCCTCCAGCCCTCCCACGACCGCCGACCCCGGCCCCGCGGGCGGGGAGACAAAGCGAAGCCCCCCGACCCCCATTCTTCCCCCGTCCAGCCCCCGCCAGCGGTGCTGCAGCCCCGGCGCAGCCCGGGCGGAGAGCGCTGCCGACCCCGGCGGGGGCTGGAAGGGGCTCGCACCCCCTCCCGGCCCCGGCCCCCTCTTCTCCCCTTTTCCCGATGCCCCCTCCCTGCGCACTGGGAGTTTGCCCCCACGGGGTAGCAGGTGCAGCGGGGTCTGGAGCCCTCTGGTTCCCCCCCAGTCCCCAGCTCTGCCCTGCTTCATCCCGGAGCACAAGCGAGAGAAAGGCTGAAGTGACCCTAACTCTGCCCCCGAGGACATCTGTGCTGCTGGAGATTGGCAGCTGTCAATCACATGGCTGGCCCCAGCCTGGTGCATCGAGCGTCCCCCAGCGCACCAGCACCTGCAGGAAGGGGGAGAGGGAAGTGGTGCTATTTTGGAGCCCTCCTCAGATTTTGGCTTTGGATGCAGGCTCCAGGAGTGAGGGGGGAATCCCTCACCTTTCCCTGCAGAGCCCTGGATCTCCCATAGCCAAGCCCGTTTCATCTTTCATGGCTTTGGAAGGCTTGTTTTTGTCTCCTTGCCATCCTGTCCTGCAGAGATCCCTGCTGTCCTGCACCCCAATGCCCCCACTCACAGGTGACCCACTGCAGGGAGCACCCTGAGCACCCTCCCTTACCCTGCCAGCCCTCCCCAGGCTCCACACCATTAACCACAGCGGTTCAAGACCCTTTGTGCGAGCCATGGATATTAGGTAGGGGGGAAAGGACCCCCACCTGGGCCACTGGGCATTTTGGGAGGGGGTAACATCCCTGGTGCTACCCAGTGGAGGTCATATTGAAGCCCTGCCAGGGAGCAGGAAATTTTGTGATATATGCAGGCAGTTACACCCTTGAGCATCCCACCAAAACCTCACCAGAGGTATTTTTATGAGACTCCTATCTTGGCTGGCAGAAGCCAGGGAAGCACCATGACAAGGTGTGCCATGCTTCTCCGAAACTCTTGAAGGAAAACAAGAGGTGGCTAAGAAAAGGTGGCTGTGTGAAATTCCAAATGAAGGAGTGAAACCTGCTGCTGGGGAAAGGAGGTATCAAGGCTTGGGCTGAGACAGAGATGATAAGATACTGAGACAAACGGCCTTTTTCAGTTGAAATGAGTCTTTGGCTCAGTCTGAGGTGAGTACGGAAACATTATCAGGAGAAGAAAAATCTATCAGAAGGCTGAGCTGGGAGAGGCAAGCTGGACAGACCAGGCAGAAAACCAAGAGGAGGAAGCCTGAGCACTGAAGCAGTGCATCCTCTTGGTTCAAGCTGCTGCAGGGTGTTGCTGAGCCGCCCTGGCCTGTCAGGCTGCACCCCAGAGGTGCTGCAGCGTGGTTTGTACGTGGTACATTTGGCAGCACATGAAGCAATCCTCACGCAGCTGGTGCATGAATTGTTCCGCTCCGCTGGGATGCTGCAGGAGGGACGGTCCATGAGCAATTCTATAAAAACAAACAAAAGCCGACCGAGCCTGCCTGGTTTAATGCTGGATGCCAAAGTGGAGAACGAAGCTTGAGCACAGCCTTAATTTTTTTTCCCTGTGCGCAGGGAGTGTGAGCCAGTTCTAATAACAGCATGCTGCACGTGTGTGTCTGAGGCCTCCGGAAAAAAACATCTGGTGTTGCATGGTTTCAAAAAGAGCCCTTGGCCCCAGCCCTGGAGCCTGTGCTGTGCTGAATGGGTACAACGGGGCTGAGTTAAAAGTGCTCGTTCATTCTCACCAGCTTGGCTGGGAAAGGGAGGGAGGTGGGAGCCATTGCTCTTGGGTGGGTGTGTCTGTCTGTCTGGCACTGCTGTCCAAACCCACCTTTGAAGCACCAAAACCCTTTCTGCCAGATTTCAGAGTGAGGCAGGATCCTAAGAGATACTGAATCCCATTTTCTTGTTCTATTGTCTAATTGTTTATGAAAAAAGACATCTGAGTAGACAAGAGAACGCCAAACTTAGGTCCCAACTGAGGAAATGGATTCATCATCAACTCTTTAGTAAGACATCAAGGAATCCATACAGGAAAGAGCCATTATGGATGCCCCAAATAATGGGGAAAACCTCTCATGTGCCCTATTAGCTGTGAGCTAATCCAGCCATGAGACACAGAGCAGCAGGAAACTGGGATTTGTGAAGTTGCTCTTCTCAGGGAGCAGCTCAGGTTGAACTCTCTGGTGCTCAGCTGTGCTTCTGCCAGTCCCCAGCACACTGCAAGCCCTGGTGAGGCACAGGAGGGTGCCCATGAGGAGCCTGGCATGGCAACCTGGCTTTGGAGAGGTCTCATGTGGAGAACAAACAGGAGATTCCTTTCTCCCAGGGCATCCTCCCAACCTGGGCATGTCCCAGGGCTGATAGAGAAGATGCCAAACCTCATCTCCCAGAGCTGTGAAGCACATGCTGAGCACTGAGCTCTCCAGCAGAATGGAAGGGCTTTGCCACACTGAACTGCTGCCAAAAGGCTCTGCAGAGCTGCTCTCTGGTCAGGGAGCACCAGCCCTTGGTGCTTGCCAGAGGAAAGATCTGCTTTCTCCCCTGGCTTCACCTGGACCCTGTAAAGGGGATCAGATCAGAGCTGCTGCTGCTGCTCAAATCTGGATGCTGGGAAAACCCTGCCCACAGGGGTGCCTAACCAAGAGGGTTGTGTCCATCAGTGATTCCATATGAGCACACCCTACAATGGCTCACCATGTGCCTAGGGAGCTTCCTTCTCCACTTGGACTGCCAGGAGCTGATTATTTTGGTCCCACCTCTCAGTCCTGCACAGCTATGCTCCAAGCAGTCCAGAAATGAACAGGTAGTTTTTCCCTACCAAGGATCCAGCAGGAACATTTTACAGGACACAGGAGACACCCAGAAGCAGGAGCTGAGCAGGAAGAGATGAGAGCAAGAGCAGAGGCTCTACAGGCAGCTGCTGCCCTGCTCCAGCTCCTGAGGAGGGCTGGGGGAACCACCACGAGCTAATTTCACGAGCGGATGACACCAAACAGTGACCTGGTCTGCTTCCCATGCTTTTTAATTAACACTTGCATGGCCTCATCAGCTGAGTAATTGCCTCCCTTCATGGGTCAACAAGCCAGCAGCCCCTGACCTCCTGTTCCCATCTGGGTACGAGGTTTGGTGCCTGCACGGGGGTGGGTGTGTGCTCTTGTACCACCAGACCCACAGAGACAGCAAAAGTGATAGCACAGCCCAGGAACTCTGCAACTCAGCCTGATCTTGGCCAGGACCAGCCTTGCCCATCCTAATGCTGAGATTTAAATAGGTACCACTGGTGGAAAACCCCCACCATGCTGGGCAATAGGAGGGCAGTTGCTCTCTCTGTTGCCATGGGATAGGAGCAGATTGCAGCAAGGGGAATTTAAGTTGAATATTAGTAATAAAACAGTATCTGCTAATAAAAATAATATAGCCCTGGAGGAGACTGTATTGAGCCATCTGGAGATTTTAAAGGAAAGGTTAGATAAAAAAAAAACCTGTCAGGACCAATTTGGGGTAGGGAAATGGATTGGATGGCTTCCCAAGAGCTCTCCCAGCCTGAGTTTTTTCCAAGTACAAATTCATTTCCCAAAGTGGCAAGGCAAGAGAGCAGCTCTATTTAGAGGCAGAGTTTCTCCCTAGTGATTCCCACTGGATCAAAGGCATTCCTTGAATTGGCACTCACAGAGGCCTTTTTCTCTTGGCAGCGTGTCTGCGTCTGTGTGAGAGAGGGAACCTTCTGGACAGCCTGGATTTCCCAGGTGCACATCCATCAGGACCCGCTCAGGGCTCATTCTCCCATGTCATAATCCCTGGGAAGATCCCACAGCTATCCCACACTGCTTCCCCAGCCCCAGGGAGGGATGGGGACACTGTGTTGCCCAAACTGTCAGGCAGGATGCATGTCCCAAGTGCCACAGCAGCACAGTGGGGTACCAGCTCAAGCAGAACAGTGATAGTTCTGCAGGTGCTCCAGTTCCCAGCTGAAACTGAGCTCAAGGAAAGTCCACCATGCTCGTGATTCAGCCACAGGACTGGAAGCTCTTTTTGGCTCCCAGCACATGCTTCTGCCACATCCCTGCTCCTTGCTGGGCATGGACCACTTCTCTCATTGGTCTCAATGGGAAAGGGATGCAGGTGTGCAGGCAGGAGGCATTCCTGGTGCATCAGAAACCCAGGCAAAGTCACATTTGCCTTGTTTGGAGGTTGCCAAGGCTTTGTTCTGAACTAGCCCCTGGCTGCAGTCCCAGGGCTGTGATTGCAGGGTGTGTCCCCCAAGCTGTGGGGTGGGGGCACGTGGGCTTGCCCAGGCTCCCGAGGAAGCCGGGGGCTGAGAACAAAATCCCTTTCTTCGTGGGAAAGTGCAGTGACTTGAAGTGGTCAGGCAGCCTTATCTCTGGTTTCGAAAGCCACACGCTGATCGTTTGTCAAGATTAGCGCGTGCGGTAGAAGGGATGGAGCTGTTCCAAATCCATGCTCACATCTCTTCCCCGGGCTCACGGCCATTCATAAAAATGCCAGAGCAGCAGCAGCGGCGGCAGCACATACTGGGCTTGTGGTTTAGGGAGGACTAGAGGGGTCAGCCACAGGTTATACAAGCTCTGAGCAGGGAAAAGAATACACAGGTTGCTTTATTTATATATCCGTTAGCATCTTTCCTTCAGGAAAATGATGCTGCACGGAGACTGGCAGTGGGAGATTTAGCAAGGATGAGGGGCAGGCAGATGATGTGCTTAAAAAATGTTTCCCAGCTATGCCAGGATTCCAGGGATGAGAGCATTAACAGGCAACAGCCATGGAGATGCAGCACACAGGTCAGGGTGAAGAGGATGAAGGCTGAGGAAAGGAGGAGATCACACCCTCCCACTAAACCCCATGTTGATGCTGGGGCTCTGGGAACCTGTGGTAGTGGGGTAGCTGGCCCTGGGAAGCCCAAGGAGAGGCAGCCCTGAACTCAGCTGAGCAGGAGCCTGGGAATGCTATAAAAGGCTGGTGCCAGGGCTAGGGAGGAGTGGAGGTTTTGTTTCCCAGGGTATCCAGAGTATGAGAGAAAAGGTTGCTCTGTGGCCAGGTAAAGATCTGGGAGGGATCCCTAGGGCAAGAAAAAAGTTAGTCAGCTCCTGCCTACCTGAAAGGATATCCCTGAAGCCAAAGGAAAGTGGTAGGAGAGGAAAATGCCTTTGGAGTGCAGGCTTGAGGCTGTGTCAGGCACAGAGCTGTGCTGGCAGGAGCAGAGCTGAAGCCACATGCTGTGAGGGAAGGTACCGGTGCAGCTGGGGAGCTTTGGCAGGAGGGGTCCTTGCAAGGCAATTCCTGGCCATTCCTGTCCATCCTGCCTTTGCTGGAGAGGGCTCTGGCAGCAGGTCATGGGCTTGTTCAGCCTGGCTGAGACCATTGGGGTCCTTGGTGCCGTCACAGAGGATCAGCCATGAGAAGAGGTGTCTGAGATGCCAGTTCCATGGATGTGGGAGAGGGCTTGGTGCCAGCTCATCCCCAGCAGCATCACATTATCCTACAGACTCTGCTGTCTGCAGGGCTTGAAGAGCCCTGGCTTTGGGGAATTGTGTGGCTTCAGGGCTCCTGTGTCAATGTCCTCTAGGGACTGTCCCTGGTGCAAGAAACATTTTCACTGCTTTTGGGTTAAAGAAACACCCCAGAACTGTTTAGATGATCTTTAAGGTGCCTTCCAGCCCAAAACCAGCGGATATGTTTGATTGCTTCTGCATGGCTCAGCCTGGTCTTTGCAGAGCTGTGCCTCTGGATTTTAGGAAGATCCATATTCTTCCTTAGCTGTTTGTTCAGCTGAGTCACCTTCTGCCTTTCCTGGGAACAGGATGATGGCAGCCACCCAGCGACTGAGTCACAAAACCTCTGTTCAGTGACCTCACTGCTGAACACAGTGGACGGAAAGTACCACAGGAGCAGAAAGAATTTTTTTTTTTCTTTGGGATGTGGGGAATATTGAAGGGCAATAATGCAAACAAACTTCTTAGGTGATTTTTTTTTTTTTTTCATTCACCCACGGGCACCTGGTTCATGCAGGCAAGGGAAGGACAGCAAGCCAGGTCTGCTGGGGTGACTTCAGCAAAAGAGAGGGACATGAGGGACAGCTGTGGATACAGGTTTCCCTGTACATGGTGGGCCCACAGGGGTGATGGCCAAGTGCAGAGGCTGCTGCAGGGCTCTGTGAAGAAGCACCTGAGTTTTGTCCCTTCTCCCTCATCTCCTGCATTTTAGAGGCACAAGCCACATAGAACTTCCTGGGATGCACCTGCTTGGATGAGCATTGTCCCAGTGGCAAATGAGTGTTTCTGTAGTGAATGATGGGGAGCAGCCCACCTGGGATTAAGTTACCCTGCACATCTGATTCTCTATTTTGTGCCTATTTTTGCCTAGCCATGGACATTTTGCCTGGAGATGGGGTCCTGGGACAGCAGGAGGTTTTCCCATATCTCAGCCCTGCTTTTTCTTGGCTGTGGCCATGACCACCTTGTTCCAAGCCATGGGCAGCACGGCTCCCACATGTCCCCAAGCACTGGGTGACTCTGGATATACCTAATGTGGGAACAGCTGGGCTGAAACCCTGCCATCATCCACATCACTTGAGGCAAGGGGATGAGTGGCAGTTATTTTTGGGTTCAAAGAGGGGCCCTTCATGTCCTGTTGCTGCAGCCAGCTCTGTCCCATCCCCTGAGGCGACACCGCAGGCACGCGGGTGCGATGGGAATGGCCATAAATAACAGGTGGTTATTTATGCACAGGGAAGAAAGAGTAACTGATACCAGCTTGGGCTGCTTCCAGACCTGCTTGGAGCTCATGGCTGATACTTGGCTTCACCCTCTTCCCTTTGCAAGCAGCTGTTCCTGCAGGCCCTGCATCTGCGCTTGGCCTTCGGCAGGGTTTGCTAATCCTCTGTCTCACTGTACGGCAACGTGCGCTCGCCAAGGTCCCACTGACCCATCACCAACAAACAAAAAAAAGAGCAGGAGGAGGAGAACTTGATATCTTCTGCAAGTGAAATGGCTTGGGTTCAGTCTTGGAGAATTTCCCGAACTCTCAAGGAATTTCCTGATCTTAGGAATCTGCCAAAATTTGGGATCTGCCTTGGTTGGGCTGTGCATATTTTCAGAGCGCACGCTGTGGTGTTGTGTTTTAGATTTCCACCTCTGTCTTTGCAAGGGCACACTCTCTCTGAATGGGTCAACTACAACAGAAAGGAAAGTCTCACTCGGACAGGCTGCAGGAATACAGAGGGATTTATTTAACATCCCTTTATTATGGGATCAATGGGATCTTTGATCCTAAATTCCTGTCTTGCTTCCCCATGCCAAAGCCCAGGCTCTTACTGCAGCCCTCATGAACATGGAAACTTGGGTGTAGTTGTAATAGTTTGTGTTAGTGGCTCACTGGCAGATCTGGAATTAAAGGCATAACCTCAGCTTAACTAGTAACCCATATTTTTACCAAAAAAAAAAAAAAAAAAAAAAAAAAAAAGGCCTTTGCAGCAGAAGGCAGCCTTCCTGCTTGTAGCTGGGGCTCAATGTTCATGTGTTTATCGCACGTATTCCAAAAGCAAACAAGGTTCTGGGTGGGAAGAGCGCAGCCCCTACCATCAGAACAAACTCAAAGGAAATTCCTCAAGGTCTTTTTCCTAAAATTAATGCTGTCTGGATTGCAACCAGGTTGTTTTTGACCAGCTTTAATCTGTGAAATCAACACCGACTCAGGAAATGCTTAGATTGACTCTGAAGGAGGATTTGGCCAGAACTTTTCTCCTATTTATAAGGGATAGTTGGAAAGCAGCAAAACCTCCCAGAGGGGACCTGTCCTGACCTCCCTGTTTAACCAGTACAGTCCAGAGGGGTTTTATCATCCCTTAACTCTTGGGTTTGTCCCCAGGAGCTCTGCAACCCCTTTGGGTCATGCATGGTGCTGGAGTCTGGGACAGATTTTCCACTGGCTTCAGTGGACTTTGGACCAGCATTCCTTTGGGAAAAACCCCAGACCCTGCAGGCAATGGGTTAGAGCTGAACCTTTAGAAACACCATCCTCCTCCCAGCTCCAACACCGACCAGCCCAAGGAGCTGCTCTCTGTTTGCTGTGAATGCCTTGGCATTGCAAAGTCTCCTTCTCCTGGGTTTGGGCTGAGCAGAGCCTGGTCCAGAAGAGCCCATGGCATCCCCCATGTTCCCTCATGTCCCTTCTTTTCCATCCAATGCCCTGCAAGGGCATTGCAACTGTGTCACCCTTGAGAGAAGGAGGAAAAGAAAACCCAGCATGAGCACATGTGGCAGGCAGGGGGAAATGGCTGCTGCAAAGTAAGCAGTGCCTTTAAAGAAGTGTTTGTCTGGGATTTGTTTAGTTATCCTCTAGGTAATTTTACAGCTGAGGAGGCTGGGCCATTCGGGCAATGGCCAAAACAATATCCCCACTGTCTGAGCAGCTCTCATGGCTCGGCACGGCTCAGTGGTGCTGGGGGGGCACAGGGAGGACGGCAAAGAGAAGTTTCTTTTACTGGCCACAGCCAGAAAACTCCACGGAGGATGTCCTGCAATTAAGACATCACTTTGAACGCTCAAGTCACTCGCCTGTCAGGTTGAATAAACCTCTGGGCTCAGGCTGGGTGTGAGAGGGGGAGGAAGTGAAAAAGCCCACTCCCATCATTTTGATCTGAACTGTGGCTCCAGGTTTGAGGCATAGTGGGATGCTCCCTGTGGAGGAGGTTGATGGGATGAGGGCTAAGGTCCCTTGTTCCCCTGGGCAGTGTGGGGTTGGAGGCAATTCTGCCCTGCCTGTGCCCATCTCTGCCCTCAGGCCCTGGGAACCCGTGGCTCCAGCCTGTCAGACACAGGGAACTGGGACTCCAGAATGCTGACTCACCTTCATGGAGATGTCTGTGCCAGGGCAATCCCGCCCCCGTCCCACCAAAGGTTTGTCCCATCCGATCCCAGGCTGAAATCCCCAATGCAATCCCCAGGAAAAACTCCTCTGCCTCTTCCCAAGGCCTTGTGCAGCCCAAGTTGGAAACGTGGGGGCTCGAGTCTGTGAGCACTACGTGCAAATAGCTCACATCAGCTCCCAGAGCTGTTCCCAAGAGCCGCAGCACTCGCTGCTGGCAGCCAGCTTGCAGGAGGATACCGATATTTCATGCAGACATGGCAAGAAACCAGCCCTGTTTCCCATTCACAAGGGGTGGCTCCAAAACAACACAGAGATCTGTCACAGCATATATGCGGCATCTGTGCAAATTGGCCTGACTGCCTAAATAATTCCGTATATATTTATAAACTGTGAGATGTAACGTTTTTTCCTGTTTACTTTTCGGTTGAGTTCCTTGCTCATGGAAATGAGAGCTGCAGCGCAGCGGCTAGACATAACCATTGTATGGGCAAGACACTGTACAAACTGTCCTAGAAAATTCTGCCAAAATGCCAGGCCATATCAGCCCTGATCTGCAGCCCCTCGCCCCTTCCCACACGTTCCCCCCTGTTCTCCCGCTGCGCCCGTGCATGGAGCTGAAGCCAGCCCGGAGCTCTCTACCAAGGGGAGTGCTTGCCCAAAATATTAATTGGGAGAGAGATTGGTTTGCATCCACAACAAGGAAGGTGGAAAAGAGGGAGAAAAGAGTGGTGAAGTTTTCCAGCTTGCCAGGATTGCTGTGAATCTGAGCTGGGCAAATCATCCATGGATGAAATCAGAAGAGGTCTCTGCCCCACCAACCACAGATGGGATGTATCCCACGTGCTGCTGAGCACTGTGGAGCTGGCAGCATCCTGTGCTGGCACTGATGGAGGTTGGCAGTGCGAGCCCCTTTGTGGCACGGCTTGGACAGCAGCACATCACTGTCCCCACCAGGATGTCCCATGGCTGATCTCAGTGTTCAGTGTTTGCTGAGTCTCTGGGGTATTGCTGAATTGCTGTGCCCAGAAGAGTAAGGTCAGCCAAGGGGTGCAGATCCCTGGCTCTGCTCCTTGGTCTGTTTTTGTGGCCAGGCACATGGGATGGTGCCCTGGTTACGTGGGAAGTGCAGTGCTTATACCAGAAGCAGCCCTTGCACTCTCAACTGGGTTTGGAATTGAGGTGTCCAGAGCATTTGTGCCTCTGGAATTTGGGGGATAGGTGCAAAATGGCTGGTTTAAGGAGCTCACAAGGCAAGGAAGTCAATGCAGGTACAGCTCTTGTTGCCAAGTGTTGCAGCCCCATGAAGGGCCAGGACCTGCTGGAGCAAGGGATAACACATCTGCTGGGGAAAGAAGGGAAAGGAAAGGGAGAAAAGATTTTAAACACTGAAAGTGAAAAGTAAACTCCATTTCATGGCTGCATGGAGGCCACATGTGAGGCTGTCAGCTGTCCAAGGGGGCTCTGGGAGGGTGGTAAGAGGGGCCCAAGCTTCTACATCCCTCAAAGGGGCTCAACCTTCTTCATGTACCTCGAGGGCTGGGCTGGCACATCCCACCCTGCCTGGATCATCCAGGTCCAGCATGGCCAAGGGGAGGTAAGGAAGGAGGAGCCTCTGGTCCCACTGGCTTTTCCCCATCCCACTGTAGCCCTCTCCCCTCCCAGAGGCACTCTGACCCTCAGGAGGACTCACTGCTGGGTGCTGGCTGTTGCTCAACATCTCCTGTAAAGCAGGAGAGGGTAAAACAACCACTTCCATGGCTGACAGACAGCAAGGATGGAGCAGGGCAATGAGAACACGTGGGGCCTCCATGTGTTTGCACTTGCATCACCCTGGTCGCTCCCCACCTCAAATCAATGTCACCTGCTGGTGGCATCTTTGCTTTCCACTCTATTTATACCATCAATTCAATTTAAAACTTATTTAGCAGTGACCACAGCTATTGTGTCATATTTATTTATAGCCTTTCACACTTGCTTCTGTTCACTCTGTCGGTTATTTCAGTCACATTTCTTGTCCCTTACATAAAGGTCTGGGAACAGCTGTGCTGCAGCAGATCAAAGGCCTGGGGAGCCCCACGTCACCTCTCAGATATGAGCCAGCGACAGGAACTGGGACAGGAGGAATGAAGTGAGTGTACAGGGATGCTCCTGGCAGTGAAAGGGTGAGGCACACCTCTGGGTCAGCCCCCTGCAGCCCCCCGGGACCTCCCTGAACCACTCTAATCTCTTCTGCAATGCGGTTATACTTCTGACCTCCACTGCCCCGCCACCAATGTCACATTTCATGGTGGCCCTGGTGACAGGGGACTGTGACCACAGCATGCATTCATTCCCCTGGGGCCATGGGGGACCGGCTGGTGGTGGCAGGGATCCCCTGTGAGGAGGAGATGATAATAATTATAGAGAGTACCTGTTGAATTCCTAGAAATGCCTTAGAACCAGGGGTTTCTGTGCCTGCACACGGCTCAGGGAGCAGGTGGAGCATGGTTGCCTCCCAGCCTCTGCCCTTTGTGAGGGGATGATGTGGGATAACCAAAAGCATTGCGAGGTCCTTTGCCCCAGAAGCCCGAACTGAGGATGTGGATGAGCTCCCACAGGAGTGATGGGATGCAGAGATGGTCCTGGCTCCTGCCCAGCAGTGGGTGCTTTGCTCAGAGCCCTAAGGCAAGCGGGCTGTGGGGTGGGGAGAGCAGCTGTGCCTGCAGGAGGGAAAATGGGGCTCCCGGGATGGACCTGGGTTTGTGGTGAACCACCATGAGGGGAAGTGTCCATGGAAAGCCTGACTTCTGGACACAGTTGTTTCATACAAGGACAAAGACCATCAAAGGAGGGGAGACAGGCAGAAAGGAAAGCATAATTGGATGTTTTGGTAATCCTTTTCTGAAGGAGACTCAATGGCTCGTCCGACTGGAACGGGGTAAAGGCTCATCCTCCCGGAGCAGCTCTGTGGGAGGGCTGGGAAAGCTCCTGCCCCATCCAGGGGGGCAGGCAGCAGCGTCCCCTCTGGCATGGCCAGCAGTGCCAGCCCGAGGCATCCCACCTCCTGTCCCCTCCCTGGCAAAGGGCAGCTGGTCCAGGTGGGTGAGGAAAGGGCAGAGCAGCTCGTGGGCAGGAAAGGGGATGGTGGGGCTGTCCCATGGCTGCTGCTGCTGCTGCTGCCCATGGGACACTATCACCAGGGTCGTCGCCTTTAGACAAATCTCAAGCTTGGCGCTTGACTTATTGGGTCCTGGCCAGGCTGAGCTGTCCCTACCCCTCCCTTGGGTGCCACGTGCCCCCACCTCAGCTCAGAACCTTGTCCCTGCTCAGGGTGATGTGCCTGATGGAGTCTAAACCCTTTGTTGCAGGACTCAAAAACCTCCTTTTCCTCTGCTTTACCACCCTGGCCAGGTGTTATCCTGAGGGAGAAGAGCCTAAGGAGTGCAAGTGGGGACAGCACGGGGGCAAGGCACTGCTGCCTGCTGGCTGGGCGTGGAGGGAAGGCAGGACGGTGGCAGAGGGAGGTTCTGGTGCTCTCCCGAGCTGCCTGGGGTGCTCCCCCCACCTCTCCATCAGGTTTTCAATCAATGTGGAGAAACCCGTGGCAAAGTCAGTCCCGCTCCCCCCACTCTCCCGTGAAACTGGATCTATTTCCTGGGATTACACGCAGCACCTTAAAGAAAATATTTACAGAATTTATATTCACATCCCGTTCGCCCTCTTCTCAGGGGGCTCTCCCGTGCCCTCCCTCCCTCCCTGCAGCTCGCACTTCATCTCCCCCGCGCCTCCTCCCGCTCGCCTTCCCCCCGTCCTGCCACAATGCCCGCCTTTGTGAGAGGAACAATGTTTACTCTCCATCGAGGATGGGATTGGGAATGAAAAGGGCTGCCTCCCCCTCGCCCCGGCCCCGGGCTGCACTCGGTGGCGGGAGAAGGAGGAATTCCTGCAGGAATGCCGATGGCGACAGCCGGCGAGAAGACAGCCCAGACGAGGGGATAAATATTCATGTTGGAGGAGAGAGGGAGGAAAGAAAGAGAAAGAAGGGCCTGGAGACCGCTATAATCCAGGGTCCATCATTTTCCTCTGTGGCTTAAGGGTGTGTTGGAAATGCTCCGCTGCCCCCGCTGGGTTTACAGGTCCGTGATGCAGAACGGGTGCAGCTCTCTCTCGGCCTAAAGCAGGAGATGAAAGCCATGTCTGGGTCGGGGAGGGCTGTACAGCAGCCCCAGGAGCGGAGAAGGGGATCTGGGGCTCAGAGGCGAGGGCTGTGGGAGCCAGCATGTGGCTGCAATTACGGGGATGCTTGCGAGGATGGTGCGCTCGACATTGGAAATGCATCGCTTTCCCTCCCCGCCCTTCCCTGCCGCTGGCTGCCTTTCCCCACCAGAAGCCAAGATTTCTCCTGCTGCTCCTTGCTGGGAAGCCATCCAGTTGGGAAAGGGGAGCGCTGGAGGGAGGGCTGCCCTGCAGCTGCGGGTGGGTGACGGGGATGGGGACCCCAGCCCGGGCACCCCAAGGAGGGGGGGCAAGCCCTTAACTTAGTCAAAAATGTAACCTTTTCCTTTTTCTCTCAAGGTAAAAACATTAAAAGCCGAAGAAGCCTTTTTAATGGGATGGCTTTGCCACTTCCAGTGCCCTCTGCCGTCCAGCAGCAGCAGCCCTCGCTGCCAGGGCTGGGTGGCAGCAGGAGTCAGGCGCTGCTGCTCTTTCTCTTGCAGCCTTGGCCCTCTGCCGGCTTTCCCAAGCCTTTCCCCCTGTGAAAAGGCGGCTGGTCAAAGCCCACAGAGCTTGCCCTGTGCCGAGGGTATTTCAGGGACCCCCGATGGCTGTGGGATGCCTGATGGGGCAGGAAGGACACGTGGGGTTGGCACCGATGCAACGGTGGGCTTTGGAGCCAGCCCTAGTCAGGAGGCCAGGAGCCATCTCCAGAGGTGAATATGGAGCTTCACACAAGCTTCTTTGTGTTTCCTGAAAAACCCCGGGGTCTAAATATAGCAAGTACTTGGGCATTTTACTCTGGGAAGGGAAAACAGCTCCAGTGCCAAGAGAGATCCTCTGCTGTTTGCACAGTGTGAGGGCTGCGTGTCCTCTGTCTGCACCCATCGAGGGGGGTCTGTGCTGACAGGGGCTGGCTCACCCCGAGCTCTCTTTGTCCCTCGGGAAGCTTGTCCAGCAAGCCTGGGTGATGCCAGAAATCCTGCACCGTGCTTTGGGCATCGAGTCCAACTGATGCATGAGCACACTGAAAGGCTCTGCTCTCTCCTGGACGCAGCACAAATCTCTTCCCAGTTTGTTCCAAGAAAAGAAAAAAATATTTGCTGTTTAATTCAGGGCTGAGGCAGGAAATCATCATTCCCAGGGCCCCCTCTCCTCACTGCTCAGGACAGTCTGGTTGGGTACCACATGCTCTTACCCCAGCAAGAGAGGAGCCTTAGGAAGAGGTGTACATTGGGGTATTCCATTCACTTAAATACTCTCAGTGGTCTCCAAAGAGGAGATTTGGGTATAAAGACCTGTACTCTGTCCCATCTGTGTCACAGGCAAGAGCTCCAGCAGCTCTCTGAGCACTGTTTATTTTCTGCCTGACAGGTGGGAGGATACAGTTATCCATCTTCTCCCTGATTCCCAACCTGATAGGTGCAATGGGAATACTCAATCCACCCAAAAATGTTTTCCTCACCTAATTTCCAGATGCTATGCTAGAGGAAAAGCAGACTGTGCTGTTTATAGTTTGTTGGATTTAACCCTGCTGTCCAGGCAATCCAGGCCCTCACCCATCCCCAGGCTGTTGGGAGCAGCCAGGCACCACCAGAGGAATCCATCCCTGCTGCAGCTTGTGCTCATCCCCTCTGCATGGCCTGCCTGGCTGTGGCTCTGCTGTGGAGGGGATGGCAAGTCCCTTGTGGCTCATCACTCCCTGTCACCACCAAGGGCTGTGGGTGGTCTGGGCAACCCACCTTTGCCCTGGCCTTTGCTCCCCGAATCAAGGAAAACAGATGTGTGGCACTGCAGGGGCTCTGTGCTCGCAGGGCTCTCTGCCTCACTGCCTTCCCAGCTGCTCTTTGCCTGTCTCTCCTTCCAAGCAGGATGCTGGAGATCCAGGCACTCTGTGCCATCACACCTGGCACCTGGGCACAGCCCTTGGGCTGGGCTGGGCGATGGTGACCGCAGAGAACAGAGGGAACAGAGCTCTGCTCTGAGCCAAAGCACATCCCGAGCTCCTGGAGTGCCTGGAGCACTCCCAGCTCGGCACTCGGAGGTAGCACACGGCCGTGGAGCAGGGCTGGGAGCCTTTGCCTCCCTCTGTAAAAGCTGTTTCCCTGTCATTGCCCAGCGGGCAGAGCTGCAGCTACCGGCGGCTCAGCAGCACAGCGGGGCCGTGGGATAACACGAGTCGGGATGGACACACCCCGGGGAATGCCCCGGCTGACCACAGGGAGCATCGTCCTGGCACCATGGGAGGATTCCGGGCTGCTCCATGAGCAGTGCTTGGCTCACACAGATCCCCCAGCAGCAGCTCCTGCTTTCCCTGGGCTGCCAGGCTGGAGGCGTGTGAGGCTCTGCAAATGTCACCTGCCACAGAAGGGCCACCGTGGTCACCCCCAAAAGCTGCAGGGATCAGGTTTTGCATCTGATTGTTTGCACAGGGAAAAGGTGTCCCAGAACGTGTGTGGAACAGTTGGGCTCCTCTCCCTGGGTCTACTGGAGGAGGCTTTAATGGAGAGCAGGAGTGAGTTAAAGGGTGGAAAGAGCCCCTGGATTTCTCTGGGAATGCAGAGAGGATTAAAAGCTCTAGTCCCTATATTGCTTTTTCTATTTCCTTTCTTTTTTTTTTCTTTTTATTTTTTCCTTATGGTATTATTTGATAGTTAGAGGAAAAAAATCTGGAAACATAACTGCATAAATTGCTGTTATTTCCGGCTATCCCTGCAGAGCCTGGCTCTCTCTTCTCCAGATGGACTGGCTTAGAGAGCCTCCAGCTTCAGAAAGGCTCCCGGGGGCCCAAACCTGCCCTCTTTTCATTTGCCATCTTGAATTTTGCTCCCACCACCCGTGCTGGCTGTGGGAAGCAATCCTGCTCCCTGAGCCAGGTAACAGAGGCAGCTGGGCTCCCCGGGCCCCTGAGCCTGGCTGGGAGCACTGGGAAACGCTGCTGACAGTACTTTGCTGTGCGTCCCTGCTCCCTTTTGCAAAGACTAATCCTCCTCAAGGACTGCTTTCCCCTCACCATGGGTGTGCAGGGCTGTTTGGGCCACTTTATCCTTCCCCACAGACAGCATTCCTCCTTGTGGATGTGAGGTAGGGGCCAGTCTCTCCTAAGAAAGAAGCAACAAGACAAGAGAAAATGACCTCAGCTTGTGCCAGGGGAGGTTTAGACTGGAGATTAGGAAAAAAATTCTTCATGTAAAGGGTTATCCAGCATTGGCACAGGCTGCCCTGGAGCAGTGGTGGAGTCACCATCCCTGGAGGAACTTAAAAGATGTGTGGATGTGGCACTTGGGCACATGGGTCAGTGGTGGCCTTGGCTGTGCTGGGTTAATGGTGTCTATGTCCCATGTCTGTGTCACACTTGGTGATCTTGCAGGTTTTTCCAAACACGATTCTGTGTCTCCATGATTCTCTGGGGACCAGCAGGCGGGGCAGGCACAGGGTCAAGGGGGGGCAGGATGGGAGAGGAAGGATCCTACAGCAGTGACCTGGTGATCAGTGCCCAGCAGGAAGGAAGAGACATGCCAGGGTCAAGTAATTCCCAGTAATTCCACAGCTCCTTGCCTGACTGAAGAGCAGCCCCAGCCCCACGGTGACCTGTCCCTCACCATACAGAGCTGCTCCACAGTCCTGCTCTGCTGGCTCCTGCCCCACGGCCAGCAGAGCATGCAAAAATTCCTCAGGTGCAGGAGCCACTATGTATTCACCTCATATGTGCAGAAAAATATGTATATGTTCCATATGCACGAGAAAGAGGCCTTGAAAACTGGGAGGATGCAGTGATCAATAAATTATAGCGTGGATAATATTTTCCACCGTCACCAAATAAATCAGATCTTATTTTTCCCCTTTGTCCACAGATTTAATGGCAGCAACTGTGCCCTTGGTGGTCGTAAAACTCCATCCTCCTCCTGAAGGGCCTCCCAAACCATTTGTCATTTGGCCTTTGCTTGTTTGCTTTAAAATTAGCTGGTCCAGACATTTAATAGCCCAGGAGCTAAGAAATCCATCAACATATCCCAGCTTCCAACTATCTCTGTGTGCACTCCGAGGCTGCGTCGCATCCTGGTGGGGGAAGGAGGGATGGGGAGGGAGCAAGCTGTGAGTCAAGGATCATGGGGGATATTTTTCATCTGAGCTTTAAGATCACCTTTCCTATTTCCACTTCTTTCTTTCTTCCCATCTTTTCTTTCCCCCCTACGGCCACATCACCTCTGCAGCTGCCATGAGCAATACTCTCCTTCCAGCCGAAGTGAGCAAGTCAGGAGCTGACCCTTTCTCATAGGTGTAAACACTGCCTTGTTAAAAGGGGATAATTACCGGGGTCTAGTTAACCCTGGTGTAAAATCAAAGTGAATAGAGCCCTGCTGAGACTTCCAGCCATGTGGACCATGACGCCTGGGCTCTGGGGTAAACAGCCAAGGCTTCACTGCTTGTCAGCTCAGTGTATTCAGTGGAAAGTTAACCTCTCTCTGAAAGAGAAACGCTGTCTTTTGGGCTGATTTATAACCCCCAGACACAGGACCAGCTGAGGGATGATTCCTTTAGCCATTGGAGAACCTTGCCAGGAGTTTCCTGGGTGCCCTGTTGGGAACAAGCAGGGGTTGAGCTGTGGGGGGTAAGCTGTGTGTCACTGGACAGACAGTAACCAGGGCTGGGACTTGATGAGTATTTTAAGCCCCGGTGCCCCTGCACCCCGTGACAGTCCCTGGGGTCCCAGGAGAAGCAAACCTAGGGCTGCACAGGGGAGCTGGCAGAGTGCCATTCTCCCTGTTTCTTGGAGGAGCTTCACCATCACAGAGAGGTTCCTGTGCAGCTGGAGGCATCCTGTGGAAGCTGAAGGGCTGATGCGGCATTTCTGGCATCTGCTGTGTCAGTGCTGCCCTAACCTGCATCCCCACAGTGCCCCACTTCCCTGGATCATGGGTGAGGGATGGCAATAAAGAAGCTCCAGAAGTTTTCTCAGGTGGCAGGAAGGTGTGCACAAGAGGCAGGAGTGGAGGCCAGCCCTTTTCCATGTATCCTTCCCAGCAGAGCTCACTCTTGCAACCACAAGTGGAGGAGCTGCTGCCCAGGCATGCTCATCTGGGTGGGGAACAGGGGCAGCGTCCCCAGGTGGGATGTCCTGGACAAAGCACAGAGCAGCCAGTCCTGCCTCCCCCATCCTAGAACACCTGAGGCCATTCCCAGGCCAGCAGGCAGGAGCAGACACCCCTCAGGCTCCCCCAGCCATATTGAAAGTGAAGCCAACTCCCTCATGTTATTTTTTCCTATTTGACCAGTGGGGCCACTCATAGACAGCTCCAGTAATTCAACCTGAAACGCC
Organism: Vidua macroura; assembly: GCF_024509145.1. Taxonomy (NCBI): domain Eukaryota; kingdom Metazoa; phylum Chordata; class Aves; order Passeriformes; family Viduidae; genus Vidua; species Vidua macroura. The sequence goes on from NC_071587.1 coordinate 5,889,921, forward strand.
AAGAATCCTATTTCTGCCTCTCTGCTCACTCTCCAAGCTCTGCCCATGGCCTCAGAGCGAGATAAACCATCTGTGAGTGAGTCTGGGCTGTGAGCAAGGCCCACGGGCTCAGGGCTGGCTGCAGAGAGAGGGGCTCTGCAGGCACTGAGCTGAAGGCATTTTGATTGCTTCCAGGATTACTACCCAGCATGTTTATTCCTCCAGTGAGGAGGACTTCATAACTCAGGGACTCCTGACAATGTATATATATTGAAATCTTATAAGAGTAATGACCATATCCAATGATATTTTGTTCTCATCTTGCCAATATAAACAACTCTCTGGACTTACCGAATTGCATTGGGTCATCCTGAATAATTAGGCTCGCATGTTCCATTTATTACCTTGAAAATCCTTTCTCATTGTATTATATATAGATAGATCTATCGAAATGTAATATGTTCAAATGAAAACCAGACACAGCTGCGAAGGAATTTGAAATATGAGGCTGAGAGTACAAGAAGCAGCAGAAAGGTCCTCTGCTAATAGGAGAAGCCAAATCCGGGGCTGCAGAAATCAGGGAAGGTCAGGTGTGAGCTGTGCACGGGGCTGGGCTCGGCTGCACCTCTGCAGACAGTCTCGTGTTTAAGGAATCCCAGTAACTGACTGGTGAGGCTGCTTATACTGGCAGCATGTGGGGAGGAGCGGGGTGGGATCCCAGAGTCTGGATCTGCTTTGATGTCCCCGACAGTGCCAAGGTCTCTCTGCATGGCTGCAGACTGTCGGTGGGGTCAGACACTGTGACTCCAGAGAGCATCTCCAGACATTTTCAAAAACCTTTGTTCGGGATCCAGAAAGTCTCCCACAGCATCAGCAGGCAAGAAACTGTCAGCACCTTGAAAAAATGAATCCACAGCAGGGTGAGGCAGGAGTCCTGGCTGCCCCTGGTGTGGGGATGAGGGGTGAGTCTGGAATGAACCCAGACAGCCTTGCCAGCAGAAAATATAAAAGCCTTCCTTGGAGCCATAATGGATTAATGGTGGGGTTTTGGAGAAAAACAGTGGCCCCTGTATTTCACTGATAATGCCCCTGTCCAGCATGAACAAGGCAGAGAATTAACCCTCAGGATCTGGAGCTGTACACAGCCTTTGCCAAAACTCCCTCTGCCCCTCCCTGAAATGTGGCAGGGAGGTGAGCATCTCCGCAGTGATTCCTAGCCCAGCCTGCTGAGATGCACTTCATCATTGCTTGTCTGCTCAGGAGAGGCAAAATGATACGGTCCTGCAGTGCAAAACACACCTTTCACAGCTTTCCTTTCGCTGTGCTTCCTTTTTAAAGAACATTCCTTGGCAAAATTAAGAGCAAATGGATCTCACAGATGCAAGTAACTTTCATGGCTAGGGTGGTGCATACCAAGACAAACTTGGGGCTGGAAAACCCTCTCTGGACACTCCACACCTTGCCTTGGCTTGCTGATGCCTGCAGGGCTCGTGGCTATTGGCCTTCAATGGCAGATTCATGGCTGGTTCGGTTTGTTTTCTCAGTAGGGACAAGGAGGAGGAATCTGAGGGTGGAGCAGACAAACCCCATCCCTGGAAGTGTTCAAGTTCAGGTCCAATGGGGTTTGAGCAACTTGTTCTAGTGGAAGGTGTCCCCGCCCATGGCAGGGGGGTTGGAATAGATGGTCCTTAAGGCTTCTCCCAACCCAAACCCTTCTGTGATGCTGTGTTTCTGTGAAACACAACTTGTGTCAGCCCTTGTGCCTTTGCCATCTTTCTCTGTGAATATTGCCACAGAAATCCCCCAAATGGGGGCGAGGCAGGAAAATCTGACCCATGTTCTGCTTGATTAAAACTCTGCTTTCAGAGCAGGAGCAGGGTGAGAGCCACGGTGCCTGTGCCACGGGGATGGTGTCCTGGTGTCCTGCAGGCAGATATCAGCCAAGCCAGCCGAAGCCAGGGAGAGCCAGCACTCGGCCACAGCAAGGATCCTGGTGGGACAGAGCTGGCAGCAGGAAAGCAAGAGCACCCAGCAAGGATATTCCAGGTCAGCAGGGAGGTGCAGGAGGATCAGCGTGTGGGAAGCTGGAACAGCCCTGCCGGCTCTCCCCATGGTTCTGGCCAGCGCTGCCGAGTGCTTCACTTGCATGAGCACCGAGAGGAAAAACAAAATGACATTCATTAGATGTTTTAAGGAGTGTTCAGGCATGTAATCCTCCTGGAATGAGGCAGCCATAACAAGTTACTGTAGTTATTGATGGTCATGTCAGTTAGCCTTTTCCAAGGATTAATCACCATCCTGCTCCTGCCCTACAGGATGTTTTTATCTCTGTTTTCTCCCAGTGTTGCAGCATGCAAAGCTGACTGGGCTGACCAGTGTGGCTTCTGAATCTGGGGCAGGGGGAGGTAAACTCACAATTAGATCCTAAATGTTTCACAGCTTGGAGTAGCACAAGTTTAGCACAGTTTAAAGGCATTGCTGGGGCAGAGCTGCAGCATGTCCAGATTTCACCATGGAGAGTCTGAATTTAAAACTCCCCATCACTGGAGTCTGGTGTAGAAAATGATAACCCCAAGGCAGTTTGCAGCTTTCAGGAAGGACACTGCCCCAAGAGGGGTCATGCTTTGACTACCACTGCTGTTAGAGGTTCATTAAGGCATCATCCAGAGAGGATGGTGCACATCCGAGGCAGAATTCCTTCTGTCCAAGAGGACTGCAAACAAGGTTGTACCATTAACAAGAACACCTGAAAATAATTATTTGTTTGCTTTGTTCTGAATAAAAGGGGGATCTGCCTGTGTGACTGGACCATTGCTGAGCTCAGCATGGGAAGAGGACAGCATGAGAGTGACCCAAGCAACAAGTGCCAGAATTTTCCCAAAATTGAGGCTTGAAGAGTCATGGAGTTGGGGCAGTCTCAGAGGCTGAGGACAACATGTACAGGGGATAATATCCCAGCCACGAGTCCAGCAGTGGCATTCAACATCTGAGGACTTGAGGATAGACAGTGCTATCCTAAAATCCACCCAGGCCAGAGAACAGAAGCAGAGCAGAAGATCCTGGCGTGCTTGGCTTGAAGGGTGCAAACAAGTCCAGGATCTTCAGCTGCTCTCTGGAACATCCCCAGGGAGCTTGGCCCTGGCCCAGAAAGAGCTCTGTGGCTGTGGCCAGAGGCAGGGTCCCATGGTGGAGGTGTACAGTGCTCACAGAGCCAGCCTGTGTCTGTCCCTGGATGTTTTCTTGCAAAACCTGGCAGATCTTGGTGTGCAGCTGACTTGTTAATTGGGAACGAGTGACTCCAGGAGGTCCTGACCTCCAGCATTTGGTCAGACCCTGTTGCCTGTGAATGCTGTGGAGTGGTGACTGCTCAGGGAGGAGGGGCTGTCTCTTATCTACCCACTGGTCAGTACATCCAGGGCCAGGATTTGTGTTCCTTGGCAGTGCCAGCACAGCCAAACCTTCAGCTGGAGCTGGATTTGGCCCCTTGCCCCAGGCATTTGCATTGGCACTCCTTAGCTCACCCCTCCTGCAACATGGGATGGTCCTAGAGCTCATTTTCACTGCAGCCCCAATGCTGGCAGCCTGGAGTCTGAAAAAAAGCTTTCAGGAGAGCCAAAATACCCCAAATATCTCAACTGCACAGCTGTCCTTCTGTGGGGAGCAGAGATTTGCCCCTGACCTCTTTTGCATCTATGCACATCACTTTCCTGGTGCCTGCAGGGACACTGAGGTGTTTCTTGCCTTCCTGATGTGCAGATCCCTGCCTCCTTGGAGCAGCAGCAGATGGACACAGGTTCTCACTATCCCTCTCTGGTGCCTGCTCATGTCCCATCAGTGGCTCTGTGACTTTGAGAGAGAAATAACTACCCCAACAGCAAGAAACAGTGAGAGACAATCATCAGCTCCACCAGGAACACTGCCCACTCATTACAGCGGCTCCCACGGCATGTGTTAGAGCCAAGCATCCCAGCAAGGCTGGAGAAATGCGGCAGAGCAGAGGAATTAGCATTAATCAAGCCTAATCCCCCAAGGGAATCGCCCCGTTGTGTGGCACAGGGTGTGCTGCATCCCAGACAGGCTGGCGGGTCCCGGGCAGCCCCTGGCCGAGGGGACCCGGGTGACTTCCCGGGGTTGCCCCCGAGAGCAGTGACCTCTGACGTGCGCTCTTCTTTTTCCCTCCTCCTGGCGCCTTTGGCAGACCTGCCCCCTGCCTGCTTTCCAGAGGTTTCCCAGGAGCCGATTAACCTCCCTGCCCAACGCCAGGGCGAGTCAAACCGGGTTTGATTGGGCGTGTGTGGGGCTGCTTCGTTAGCCAGCCCACCGGCATGGACAGGGTCTGGCACGGACAGCCCTTCCACAGGGGCATCCCAGGAAGAGAAACCATTTGGAGAGAGTGGCCTGGATCCATGGGAGGTGCAAGAGCTTCGGCGTGCTCTGCTCAGCTCATTCGTGCTCAGCTCCAGCGGGAGGTTGCTCTGTGCCTGGAGGCACGAGGTGTTTCACAGGGCTCTGGGCCATGGGAGCTGCCGGCAGCAGAGGAGCTGTGGGGACAGTTTTGCTCTGACCCCCCTGCATCTTCCCAGCTGTGCCTTGCACGCTGCTTAGGAAGCAGTGGGAGAGCCAAGCCCCTCTTCTCCCAAGCCAAGGTCCACCTCATCCACTCCAGCTTTTCTGTCCATCTCCAAAAACTGGTGCTTGTTACTGCTGCAATGGGGTGAATTAAACTTTTTGTCAGCATCATTTCCTCTGGTTCAGCTAGGTGGGAAACTCTGCATTTTACAGCCCCTTGGCTTCTCATTCAAACTGGGGCGGGGGGTGTGGGGAAAGGAGAGAGAAAGGAAAAATACCCTTTAAATAGAACGTTCCATGCTGGAAGTACCTCTGGAAACACAGAGGAGGGGGAGCATCAGCATGAATGATAGGTGCAGGCACAGCACGGTGCAAGGGATGGGGAACAGGACACAGCTTGTGGGTTCATGGCTCATTCTCTGTTTTCCTTGTGGCATGACCACGAGCTCCTTCTCCACCCATCAGCTCAAGTCTCCCTGCCATGCTCTGCCCTTGACTGGCAAGACTGAATCCAGGCTCTTGCCCAGGAGCTGTCCCAGGAGCCTGGGAGCCCTGCTGATCCCTTGCCATGTCAAGGGCATTTGCCCCCCCAGTGCCCTCTGGATAGAAGTTGTTCCATTATCATCCCTGAAGCAATGGGATACACTTGCCATAACCCCCAGAGCCCCTTTCTCCAGGGAGCTCCAAATGCCTCCTCCTCTGCTTCTAATTCTGCCCAACTTCTGGCTGCCCCCCACCCCAGGTTAACCCTCTCCATCTACTTCACTCTTTCCCCAAGTTTGTTCAACAGGAGAACTCCCAGGATTATTTTTGTGGCTGGAGCAGCTGGTGGGAATGCAGGCTGCTTACAGCAGAAAAAGAGAAACAGGATGCTTGGCTCCTTTTTCCAGCTCCCTGGCCCCTGATAAAAGCTGTGATCACCAGAGGAGACCACCAACCCAGCCTTTAAAGTCCAGCCACGACTGGGAGTACACATTCAGCTGACAATGCTGTGGATGCAGAGTGCCCTTCACCTGCTCGAGCTGGGAGCTGTGCAGAGCAGGAAGAGCCACGTGTGCTTGAGCACACCCTGGGAAAAGCCAGACCATGTCACCAGTGTCCCAGCAGCTGGACAGCTTTGCTCCAGGAAGCCCTGATCAGCAGCTTTTGGCTATGTGGAAGAAAACCCTGGTTAACTGTGGTGAGAGATTGGTTTTTAGGGCTTTTTTACAGCACCAAGCTGCAGGTGTGGGCATGTCCTCAACCAAATGCCATTTGGGAGGAAGATCTCTGTAACCCATCAGGGACAGGAATGGGGAAGGAGCTCTCTGAGACAGGGAAGATGCCAAAGGACATGGATGCATGGGCACTGCAAAGCTGAGACCTGGGCAGGTTCTGCCTTGCTCCAAACAGCAGTACAGGCCAAGTAGCAGCAAGTACAGCTCTACAGACCTTACTGCTGCATTGTCAAGTTATTTACTATTATTTGATACTTTTTTTTCATTTTTACCCCTTCTGTCTGTTAAGGAAACTTTCCTGCAGCTTACACACCAGGCTACCTGCACTCAATGTATTCCTCAACATGTTATCCCCAGGGGTCATTATTTTATACTCTAATTATTTATCTGCTTTGCTTAGCCTTGTGAGGTGCCATGGGTGCTGTTTCTCTGCTGGGATGGGATGAGTGTGACCCAGACTGGGAAGAAGGCTGGGACAAACCACTGGGATATCTCAGTGCCTTGGAAAGTGGGAGAAGAACTGAGTGGCTGAGGACCTAGAGAAAAAGTTACACTGTTTGCCCTGTTTTATTCCTAAGAGATCTAAATGTTCTTGAGACATGCTGGCTGCAGCCCTGCTGCTGGCCTTGCTCTTGTGCAGACTGAGACATTAAATGTGTCACCAAGTGCAAAGGTGGTCACCGGTCGGCCCTGTCTGTGCCAGAGGGTTTGGTGACTCCCCTCTCTCCTGGAGCCCCACGGGCCCAGCCTGAACACTTGGTTTCCATCGTGCTCTGCACAGGTGAGGGTCAAAGGCTCAGACACCGGCGGAGGATGAAGGCAGCAGCGGTCGGAGCTCAGCTGCACGGAGCTCAAGGCCTCCGTCTGAGCTCATCTCCACGGAAAACATTTGGGGAGGACACAGCCAGTTCAGATTTGTCATGTGGTGCAGCTTGGCAGGTCCAACCCCCCTGGGGCCCTTTGCAAGCATTAACCAGTGGATTAAACCAGCCCAGCCGCCGTTCTCGCTGCTCCATGTGGATTTCTCAGCCGAACGCCGCCGAGATGAGCGGGAAAAGTGTGGCCTGCCCCTTTAAGTCCAAAATGACGAGTGCATTTCTGGAGGCTCTGGAAAAGAAGTCAAGACTATTGGCTTCTGCGTCACCAGCACCGGCCATTGATTCCCTGGAAATGTTTCATATTTGGCCAAACTGGCTGTTGACGGAATAGTTTCTGATTTAACACTCTCGGCCGCAGTTGGGAGCCAGCTGGGTCTTGTTAGCTCCGGAGAGACCGTCCTTCCCTCGCCTGCTGCAGAAATACTTCCAGCATAGCCCCCTCCTCCTTATTCCCAAATTGACACTGAAGCTACTCGAACGAGATCTGCACAGGAATCCTGGTTATTTCAGCCTTCAGCCAACTTCCATCATTATTATTATTTTACCTTTAATGCAGAAAAATATGCGTGATGAGCAGCCCCAAGCTGGTCTGTCTCCCACCTCCAGCCTAGCCCTCTATGTGGAGCAGATGTGGGTGTCCTTTGGAGCTCCCAGCCTTGCACCAACACGTCCCCTGCCCACTCCTGTCAGACCCCATGGTGTGCAGGGGGGTCCTCCTCACTTCTCCTTCCTGTTCATCCTCCCACCCTGTTTCTCCCAGCTTCTCATCCTCTCTGCTCTACTTGCTTCTTCTCTATTTAGTCTGTGTGTTCAAACCAGCTCCCCGGGCTGTGACCCAAACAGTAAAGAATGTTTATGTGCTGGTCGTCTTCCATTTCTGTGTATTAATATTGCACACACAGGCTCACGCACTCACACACGGCGTTCCTGGTGCCTCCATGGGCTGCTGGCCAAGGGAGCCCAGCCAAAGTAAAGGCATCTGGGCCCTTCTGGAGACGGCAGGAAAAGAAGAAAGAAAAATACAAAAGCAAAAAAGGATTTGGAGAGAAGCAGCCTGTGCCCCTGCACCCGCTGTGGGTGGGGCCGGGGAGTCCTGCACAGATGGGGGTTTGCCAGGCTGTGCCTGTCCCAGCAATCCTGCCATGTCCCTTGTCACCCACTCAGCATTCCCCATGGGACTGGGACAGGTGGTGGAAGCTTGGTGTGAGCCACAGGCTGACACAGAGAGGGGGTGGATATGCAGAAATTGGGGGTCTGGCTTTGGGTGGGGCTGCTTGCCAGAAAGGTGCAGCGAGCTGCTGGAGCCCCCCTCCCCACACCAGCCCCAGCCGTGGGCACAGCAGTCAGTCACCACTGAGATGCTGAATCGCCAAAACAATGCTGGGATGTCAGGGCTGGAAACCCATTTAAAGGCTCTGAAATTGGGTCTGGGGAATGGATGAGGTTCTGTCCCCTCCATGACTGAGGCCACACAAGAGCCTGAACACCACTGGCCTATGGGCTCTCCAACAGGGCTGAGGGAAGTGCTGCTGTGAGGGGCTGTGAATCCTGCATAGTCAGAGGCAGGATGGTCCTTACTGCCTCTAAATCACCTGGGGATGCTGCTAAAAAGGGGGGAAATGAGGCATAGTGGGTGGGCCAAGAGGGCCAGGAGTTTCTGCTGGCTCTTTCAGAACGCCCCTGGGTGCTGGGGATGCAATGCTGGGAAAAGTCTGCAGAGCCAGTGGCCAACTGGGAAGGGCCAGGTCTTTGGCTGAGCTCATCCTGCTCCTCTGCAGGGTCCTAAAAGCAAGGACACACACACACGGCATCACCAGCACCTGCAGGCTGTGATTTGGGGGCAAGAGAAGCCTTGCTCATCCACATGGTGAAGATGCTGCTTTGTCCAAGACACACTGCCCAGGCTGATCTCTGCAGGGCTGCTCTGGGCCCAAGGGCAGCTGGGCTTTCCTAGGCTGGTCCTTTGCACCTCTGTAGGACACACAGCCTGTCCATGACCCCTGTGAAGGGTAAAAGCTGCTCAGTGCCAGTGAAGCCACTGAAGTTGCTGCCAGATGCTGTGAAGGCTTCATGCATTGCACAGTGTTTAACCCCAGCAATCTGATGGGCACTGAATTTCCTTCTCATCTTCCAGAAAAATGACCTCCCAGAGGTCTCGGCAGGGGTTAACTCTGTACAAAGTAGTCACGCAATGGGGAGGGCTTGTTCCAAGCACCAAATAACTTGCAGAAATAATGCATTTGTTCCTCATTAGAGTAATTGCCCCATCGCTTTTCTCTGTGGCATTGGCCAACCTAACTCACAAATGTCTGAAAACACCAGCTAAAGTATGACCAAATTTAGGAGCTGAGTCGAGTAATATATCGCCTTGATTTGCCCTAAAACATGAATTGGCTGGGAGTCCTCCCACATATTGCATTTCCAGGGAACATAAGGAACCCATTGTGTAATTAGTGGTCGTATTTTCAACACGCTGCCTTGGCCATGCTCTGCCCTCCTCTGCTGAGCTACTGCACCTCTTGGGACCCCCAGGTCGTTGATGAGAGTGGGTAGCAGGGGGTATAGGATGTGTCTGCCACAGAAGTGTTGTTGTGGATGGTTATGGCAAAGCTGGAGATAAAGGCTTGCCTTCTCCTTCATCCCTCTAGCATCCAGTTTGGATGGCCAGAGTGGGGATGTGTGTGGCCATAACCCATCTGATGTCCAGGAGAAGACCTGAGGACAGGGTGAGGTTCTGAGTTGGAGGATCCAGCTCAGAACCATTGCTGCCTGCCTGCAGTTGTCAGCCATCATCAGGCTCTCCCCAGCCATGGGATACCCTCGCTGGGGGCTCAGCACAGCAGCAGAAATCCTGCCCCAAGGCTGCAGGGAGGGAGGGAAGCTGAGCAAGAGCTGGCCTGCGAGTCCTACCCTGTGCCCTCCTGCCTGCCCATAACCCTCATCAAGGCCAGCTGGAAGGACTCCCCATGGTCCCTCATGGCAGATCTGATAGATCCATGTACACCTGGGCTGAGTCTGGCTGTCCCAGCCTGCCCACTTCACCTGCAAGCCATGATGCTGAACCTTGCCTGCCTCAGCAGGGCACTGAGTGCCCCTTGCTTTGGCTCTCCACTCTCCCATCGTGTGGATGTTTCCTCCTCCCTTCCCAAGTTGCTTTGAGCAACCCAGGCCCTAAGCAATGGTGCCCCCAGAGGAGCTGGCACTTGGATGAGCTAGGTGCTTGGTGTGAACAAGAAGAACATCCCTCAGGACATCAGCTTTCCCCAGCTTGGTTTAAGCCCATGTCTGACAACCCTCCCTTCTCTTATCCTTGTGAATCACCTCTTTACCATGCAAGGGACCGTGTGTGAAGGCCACACCTGGGTGGAATGGCTCAAGGCAGGGCCTCACAGGGCCTCTCCCTGCCTTGCACCAGTGTGCCCAGCACAGCCAGCTTGTGGATGTGATCTCCTATTGGAAAAGTGCCCAGATACCTCATATTTCCACATTTACTCACCTGCTCTGAATGCCACATGAGGCTTCATTCCCCCAAGGGTGTTGACATTTGAAGGTATTGGAGAAATCCTTTTGCACTGTAAAAATAACTAATGGTTAAACCTGGAAGTTAATTCAGTCTCCTCCGTGTCCCATCCCTGCCAGTCCAGGAGCTGGCCAGAAAACAAGCAGGAGTGCTTCTCTCCTTCCTTGGCTGTTTGTTGTCAGACCCGTGTGTTCACCTCTCACACCTCATCTCAAAATGTTTTCCCCCCTTGTGACTTTTGGAAGCTCTTGGAGAGGTCAGGTGTTGCTGCCCTGGTTAAACAGGGTAGGGACAGTTCCCTCTTTCCCACCCACTGTCCTCCCATGGAAGAAGGGCTAACAGCAGAAACACTGGTCAAAGCAGGAAAACAAACTAAGAAAAGACTGTCTGTGAGCCAGGACATCCATTCAGAACAATTAGCTGGCCTGTGGGGAGCCCTGCTCTGCTAAAGGCATACATTTCCCTTCTATATGGATTTTCCACCTAATCTCCACATTTCACATGGACGTGCTGGGGGGAAGGGCCTGGGATGAAGTGTTCATTCATTTCCCCTGCCCAGCTTTGTTTCCACACCTTCCATAGGCTGTCTCCTGGGGTGGGGATGCCTTTGTATCCACTCTCCCCTCCACTCTCACCCCTCCATCAGGCTCTGTCGCCTGGCCATGGGGGGAATACACCTCTGATAAACACATTTCTGGCAAGGCTGTGTGCACACACGTATGGCTTCCTCATAGGAAGAAAAGGAAAAGAAAAAGGGAAAAGAGAGAAGAAGAGTCCCTTTCTTTCATAAAACCATGGAAACATCCTCATTCGTGGGAGCAGATGGCTTTCCAATTGACTCCGTGGCCGAGGCCTCCTTCATGTGCACAGCAGAGCCCCAGAGCCCGCCTTGTGCTGCTTTGCAAAGAGGAGAGAGAAAACCAAATCACTGAGACAAGCACGTGACTGCAATGCAAAGCAAACCCAGCTCTGCAAAAGCCTTGCTGCACATAAAATCAAGCACAAGAGTGGATGTGAACTCGAGAACCCAGACCAGTTCTTTTTCCCCTTGGACTTCCCAGGCTCCAGCTGAGTGCTGATTTTGTCCCACTGGTCTTTGTTTATTTTTTTGGCACTAGGGAGGTTCAAACTGAGACACGGCAAACCCACAGGAAGCTTCTCTCAGCACACTTTCCTGAGCTGCCTCAGAGGTCCCAGCCTGGCTGGTCGGTGATGTTGGGGCAGAGTCAGTGCCCCTCCACAGGTGCAGATCTGTCACTGCCCCGCTGATCTCCCTTCTCCTCAGAGCTGGGGCTCAGCTCGTGTCCCACGGAGTGTTGCAGGGTTGGTATTGACTCTCCAGCTCTTTCCTTCTCTCATCAGGTGGCAGTTCCATTTTCTCCTCAGGGGAGCCAACCCTGGGCGCTCCCTTCTCTCTGCTCTCCAGAAAGCACTTAAGCCTCTTGCTTTCAGTCCAGGAATATCCCTTTAAACCTCCCTCCTCGATCTGGACACTTAATAAGTCTTAGCATTTCATTAGCAGATGTTAATAGCAGTGGCACAGAGCCACATACTTTGAATTCAAATCCTCCTTGGCTTAACATGCACCACTCATCCCCCTGTCCACCTAGCAGCTAGGATCCAGACTGCGTCCCTCCTTGGAGCTCTTCCTGTCAAAGGGGAGAGCAGCCAATGTTTCCAGCTAATTGCAGTGCTGGACAAGGGGGACACTGATCCTGTGGCACCAAGAGCTGCACTGAGGGAAGGGGAAACCACCAGGCCTCAAAATGTCTTCAAAAACCTTCCCTTCAGCTTCCAGCAGGGAAGTGAACCTCACCAAGCAGGATGAACCAAGGCAAGAGCTCAGCTGGAAAACATCAATGACAGCATAGAAACTGGTCCAGAAGGATGTGTGGGCTGGTCCCATTGGTCTGAACTGTTCCCACAGGCTCAATGGGAAGGTGACAGTCTCTTTCCTCAGATGTTTTTCCTCTTCGCTTCCAAGTCCAAAATGTTTCTGCTTGAGGAAACCTCTGTCTGGTTCATTCCTCCTAGCAGTTATCCTGCCCAAGTTTTTCTCACAGCAGGGAAAGCACAAAATGGGCCCTGGGAAATCAAGACATGGTCAGTCCCTTAATTCCCTTTAGCTTCCAATCTTCAGTCACTGCTTAATCAGAATCCCCAAACAATACTTCTCATGTATGTGATGGTGATACCTACAGATAGTCCCAGTGAGTCCCATGGGAGGACCACAGTGCTGCCAGGGACTGTTCCTCATCCCAGCCTTGCCAGTGATCTCCTTCCTTTCCCATGTAGGGCTGAGCAAACCAGTACTCAGTGACCCTTCTTGCTTTTGTCCCAAAATGAGACGTGAAACCTGAGATGAGCGCCCAGGACAACTAAAGCTGTACCAGAAAGGACAAGGAAGAGAAGTGCTCATGAAGCAGGAGCAATCCCATCTGCCATGGAGGCAGCTGCCCCTCTGGCACAGCAGGGAGAGCTGGCTGCTCCCCCTGGTCCACAGAGGACCAAGCAGACACCCTGAGCCCACGCTGCACATCTGGAAGTCGGATCCATTAAAACAACCCCTATTACATAACAACAGACATCTGGAGCCTGTTACCACTACAATTTTAGTAAAAATGTTTTTTTTTGATATGATCTCTCCTAAGAATGTGGCAGAGGGGCTCGGAGCCAAAGTCTTCCAAGAATGGCTGTAACTGCTTTTCATAAAGCATCCCCCACCTCCTGCTTGGGGCAGGGCTGTTCCCTCTCCATGCACACACCGTGACTGCACACTGATGCTTGGAGGCACAGAGGAAGGTTTCAGGGTGAAGGCAGGTGCAGTGCTAGAGTGTCCTGGATGAATCTGTAGAAAATGAATACAATTTGCTTTGGAGGTGCATAGATACTCTAGGGATGGGTGAGTGGATGGATGGAGGGAAGGAAGGAGAGCCGTGGTTTGCAGACAGCAGTGTCAGTCCTGCTTTTCATAACAACCAGAATAAACAGGCACTTAGTGAAGTGAGAAGTGCTGAGCTCCTGCAGCCTCCACGTCTCTGTTTTGCTGAGTTTCTCTTGAATCTCTGCCCTTGCAAGCCCAAACACTTCCCATTATCCTGGCTGCACAGCCTCCAGGCCATGTCTTTGTCTCCCTCAGCTTCCCTCAGCTCCTCATGGCCAGTCAGACTCACTGCCCTCCTCTGTCCATGGACAACCTCCAGACCCCCTCTCTGCTTCTGCTGCCCATCAGCTCATCTGGTCAGTTTGTGACCATCTCCCCTGTCCTTCCCCAAAGTCAGGACAATGATGGGCTCCAGGCTTCCTGACAGCTGTATTTTCCACCTCTTTGCAGATTGCATCTCCAAGCACATCTCCTCCTTCTCCATCTGTTGGCTACAACAGGATGGTCTCTATCCATGCACCCTCCGGACTTTGGCTTTCTGTAACCCCCCTGGTCAGACATTGTTCCTGCTGAAGGCTCCACCCTGCCCGTGAGCTCACCAGTGCTGAGCCCCAGATCATGGCAAGCCCAGTGAGTGCTCGTCTGGGAGAAGCAGAGGAAATCTTGAGCTGGCGGTGGCTCAGTTGGCAGCTGCCGTGCTCCTGGAGCCAGCTCAGCAGCAGCACTATGGAAAGGACCTGGAAGGTCATTTGGGCACATGCATTTGGTGTTAAATATTGAAGTGTTGTTGCTAAGGAGACCTCAGTGCTACCAGCCAGGGCGAGGGGCTAATTCAGGTGCCCCGGCCAAGATCCGGTCTGAGCATTCACCAGTTGTTCCTTCCGTAGGTTTTTAATGCTGCAATTCCCAGCTCCCCCAAAGCTCCTCAGCTGGCCCAGGCCATAACAACTGCCCAGAGCTGGCCCTGCAGCCAGGAAGGTTTTGCCTGGTGCTGTCAGATCCCAGGCAGAAGCAAGGAGGGCTTTGGCTGCCCAGACAACATCAGGCTGCTTCGCAGTGCAGAGTTGGACCAGCACACAGGGAATGGAAACTCCCTTCCTTGCTGTTGATCTATCTGCAAGAAAGTGTTGGAGAAATCCTTTCTCCAGTTTTTTAAGGGAAGGGTGGAGCTGGCTCAGGATGGATCCTGGTTGCTGGAGTCAGGACACAGACAGGGTATTTTGTTCCTGCATTGATATGCCAGTCCTGAGGACCCCCAGTGAATGTGCAGAGGGTGTTGTGTGCTCCCCTCTCCAGAGCATGGCTGGAAAACTCCTGGAACAAGGAGAAATGAGACCTCTGACCCACCCTCCTGAATTCCTCCCTGGGTCATTTCCCAAAGCAGGAGGGCAAGGAGAAAGAAAGTGGATCTCCACTTTGGACTGGAAGGGTAAATTTCAGTCTGGATTTTAAGAATTGTGTTGGCACAGTGCAGTGGAAGCTCTGCTTTCTGTACAGGGCTGGAGCTCAATATTAACACCCTTCATGCCTCAGAGCAAGGCTACACCATTTCCTTCCACATCAGCCTATAAAAAACACAAATTCAAACTCGAACTCTGAGGTTTTTTGCCCTTTGTACCAGGCAGACCTCAGTTTCTCAGAGGTTATAGCCTGGGTAGGTTTTCATCTCCAGCTAATGCACCTCTGGGGAAGTGCACCTCCTTGCCAGAGCAGAGGGTTGCTGCAGCCTTCGTGCAGAAAATGCTTTTCTTTTGCCTGAACCCTGTCCTTGCAAATGGAGGTGCTGTTTTGGCTGATGTGCAGCCAGCCAGGAGAAGTTCAGGCCAAGTGTTTTGAGTCTGACAAAGTTAAAGGCAAATGAAATCAGAGCCTTGTAGTTAGAAGTGTCAGACTACATCCATTACCAATTCCACCTACAATAAAAACTGCTGGAAATTTGTAAGAATCCTTTTTTCTTTCCATTTTTTTTTTTTTTTAGGGTTTTTTTTTTTTTTAGGGTTTTTTCCCTTTTCTTTTGGAGACTCTCACCTACTCTGCAGTCTCTGGCTAAAATCAAAGCAATCCTACTCTCAGTCTCATTTCCCACATGTACCCTGTAAGCATCCCAAATGGGCAATGCACAGCTTCTGACAAACTGAGGGCAGGAGGAAGCAGGAAGAGTGGGGGACAAGGCAAGGACATGGTTCCAGAACACTGCTCCAGGCTGATGTGAAACTTGTGCCTGATTTTGGTTTCATCTTTGCAGCCATCATCTCGGGAGATGCTGTGCAGCTGCTTCAAGCCTTGAAAACAAAAGGTCTTTCTTTTCATTATTATTATTTTATTTTTATTATTATTATTATTTAATTTGCAGATTCAGATGCTGACTATTAATAGGAAATTCCTGCATGGAAGGAGCAGCAAATGAAAGCTGCTGACAGACTGAGTGCAGTTACTCTGTGCCTCTCAGATGGCCCCTCTGCATTGCTCTCTGTGCTGGAGCTGCCTTCTCTTCCTGGCTCTTTTTCCATCCCTCCCTTTACATTTGGAAGGCAGTGTATGTTGCCTCTGATTTTCTGCAATTTTATCAAAGAAAGATTGTGAATAAACAGAGCAATCTGGAGAAAAAACAGACTCAGATTAGTTTCAGTTTGCCTTTGCCTGGCCATTTCCCACTGGTGCTCTCCTCACCCACAGCCTGTGGATGTCATTTCTCCCTCTGGAGAAGCAGCAGAGCTGCTGGTCTGGTGCTTTTCTGTGCTCTTGGCAGATGGTTCCCTTGTGCCTCTGGGAGCAGCCCCTGGGACAGGGTGAGAGAAAAAGGGAGATTTCTGTAAGTGCCAAGCTTGGAATAAGGAGCAGAGGCTGATCCCAGATGTTCTCCAAGGGCAATCAGGGTTCATTAATTGCTCATCTCACCCAGGACTGTCTCCAAATTCCCCAGGTACCTCCCCTGTCCCATCTCAGGTCCATCCCCCAAGGGGCACCAAGGCATGGAAGGGCGGGAGGAGCCCCCAAAACCCCCAGCCCCAGGGACAGCATTGTGTTCTCAAAGGTACAACTGCCACATTTCCCTGCTCTGCTTGGCACCCCCTCGGGGAAACAGCCCTGGAGCACTGCAGTGGGACCCTCACACCCAGCTCCCTCTGGGACGTTCCCACATCCTCTGCTGCACATCAGTCTGGGCTTTGCATTTGGGATTGCTGCAGGAGGTGCCATGGACAGAGGCTTCTGATCCATGGCCAGGCCCCCCAGGGAGTCACACACCCCAGATTTCTCCCAGAACAGCTCTGCCATGTCATGGGGACGCAGCACTTGGCCCGGTGCAGGAAGGTGCTGGCAGGCTGCCACAGCCCTGTCCAAAACCACAGACATTTGGCCTCAGAGTGCTGGAGCATGAGCAATCTCCCAAGAAGAGCAAAAAAGTCAAGACACTGATTTGCAGATACTGTTATGAACCAAAGCCCAGAGCTCTGCTCATTGTAATAACTGACATAATCGAGGTCATTATTTATACAGTATCTGCATGAACATTTGACACTGGGAAAATACTTGCAGTTCCTGAAAGACTGGCAAATTCTAGCACAAGTGTTTTTATTCATGCCAGAATCTAATCCAGAAAGTCACTTTTCTTTCTCACAGGATGTTTTATCTGATGAGAGCACGGACAGTGATGGGCAGGCAGAGCTCAGCCCTCACCCAGCTGAGCCACACTGGGAGTGCCTGCCCACTGGAGATGCCTGCATGGGTGGTGGGGATGGAGATGATGCCTCTCATTTATCCCAATTGCCTCAAAGCTCCCTGATCCAGGGAAATAGCCTCTAGAAAGTCCTGTTATTTTCCCTGTTTGTAGGATGAATCCATCCCCTGTAAGGAGAAGAAGAGGTACTCCTGCAAGTCACAGCCAAAATGGCAGTGGGCAGCTGAATCCCATCACCCCCAGACTGATGTTGCCAGCAGTGATTTACTGCAGGGAAGATCCTCAGGGAAATAAATAAAAAGAAGGAGACGGCCCAAAGGTGAGGAAGAGAGAGCTGACATCTCTGCCAGAGCCCTGCACTTTGGATAAATATTTGAAGTCCCTGTAAACAAAGATCTCACTCGGGAATGAGGAGAAGCACTTTCACTTCTCCCCCGGCAGGCTGGGAAAGGCGAGCGCTGGCCAGCAGCCAGGCAGGGGAGCGCCCCGTGGGACACGCACAGGCAGGGATGGAGGTGACAGCGGGCAGGGGCCACCAGCAAACCCAGCTCTGACCCTCCTGGGGGAAATCCTTGTGGTCTGGGGTGGCCCTGGGGTGATGGGACCCTCCTGGGTTGTCTCTTCCAGCGTGGGAGCACAGCCCAGCTCCTGATGCATCCTCACCTTCAGCCTGAGACAGGAGGCACTGAGTGAAAACCGTGCCCAGTGCAGAGCAGAGTGCAGGGCTTTAGCTCTGTGCCCCTGTGAGCCTTCACACCCCAGTGAGAACAGCCCCATTTTCCTTCCCCTCCTGCCCCCCACCCCGTGCCTTTGGCCCCTTTCCAGAGCAGGGAGTTTCCACTGCTCCTCTCAAACCACAGCCCCATGCTTGGGAACCTGAAACCTGTATTTGCTGGAGAGAAGAAAATCAGATTGTAGGAAATGCAGCACATGAAAAGAGACAGGGGGAGAAGAGGGGGGGAAAAGCAAAGCCATTTTTTATTGCTCGTAGAATCTGTCCATTTTCCATGGCTGTCACATCCCCCTTCCACAGCCAAGACACAACGGAAAATATGTTTGATTTTTTTTCCTGGCAGGTACCTATTTCTGTTGGTTTTTTGGGTTTGTTTTTTTTTTGTTTTTTTTTTTTTAAAGGCACCATCCCTTCTCCCCAGCACCACATGACTTCTCCAAGAGCCCAAGGCTGGGTGAGAGCTGGGGTGTGTGGAAGGGAAGATGAGCTGCTTGTTTATTGAGGGACAAGGTAGGACCTGGTGGGTAGAGAGGGGACTCCCAGCCAGAAGCACTGGTTCTGCCTTGTTTTCCTCCACTTTCCCCCCTTTAAAGAGATCATGTAATTGATAATTAATCATCATTATTTAATTAGTTATATTGCTTAATTAATTTTTTACACTAATAATTAATTTTATCTCATTCTGCCTATCCAGTGGGAGCAGCCAAGGTGTCAGCACTATGACACCCAGTCCCAGCACGGCTCAGGAGTGGGGCAGAGCTCTCAGAAGGAAAAAACTCCTGCATACCTTTCAGCCACATAAAAAAAAAAAAAAAAAGAGAGACCAAAAGGTGTGCTTGCCACGGGGTTTGATGCTCTCCCTGGCAAGGACCAAGAGCATCCCCAGCCAGGGCCACTGCCAGGCTGCCTGTCCACACACAGATGGGTCCAAGCCGTGGCCATGAGCACAGACTGGACCTGAACCCAGAGAGGAGAGAGACTTGTCCTGCCAAAACCCAAATTAGAACAGACAAGCATTGGGAAATGGCCTTTGAGGAGCCAGGGTGGAGACAGCAGCACTGAATACCAGCCAAGCAGGAGGGGCCGGGAAGGGGGAGGCAGCAGAACCCCAAGTTCAAGGCTGGACCAGCCCCACCAGCCTCTGCCTGTGTTGAGGGGCCTGATAAAAGCACAGAGAACATGGGCACATCCTGCAATGGGCAGGATCAACACCCAGGAAAGAATAAGTCTGGAAAAGGGTGAAACATGGGAATTGCTGAGACATAAAGCACAAGGTTAGAGAGGGCTGAAGGTGGGAGCTGTGTCCTGGGCAGAGCAGTAAAGGCAAAGAACTCTGTCACTGTCCCTGTGGGGCTTTGCCAAGAGCACCTGCAGTGTCACAGCCCTCGATGGCCCCAGCAAGGCCACTTCTCCAGGGTCCCCTTTCCAAGTGACCTAGGAAGAGGTGGCAGAGCAGAAGCCATCCAATGAGACCTCACTAGGAAGAGTTGAGGGTGCCCTGGCCTCAGAGCCACCAGGATGGATCTGTGGATTGTTCCAAATTCAAAAGCTTCAGCTGCTATTTTTTAAGGAAAACTTAATGTTCTTCATGGAAAGCAGCTGGATTTCTTTTGATTTAAGCCAAGCCTCACATGTGGGATAGCTGGCACAACCAATATCCCTACTGATGCTCAGAAACAAGCATAAGGAGGAAGAACAAGGTAAAAACAAAATAACAGATTTTGAGTGTGGGGTCACCTTGTTTTGCTCTCTTCCCTTTGCCTTCCATTTCACAACTTCTGGGTGAAGCTGGGACCTGCCTCCATCCCTGGATATAAACATAGAGGTGATGATGTTTCAACCTCCGAGTAGTCGAGTAAAGGGAAGGACCGAGCTGCTCAGGTTTTTTGCTGCTGAGTTGCATTCGGGAAGACCACGTGTAACGGGGCAGGGTCCGCCGGCGGAGCGGAGCGCTCCAGAGCAGCGAGAGCCGCTCATCTGCCGTGCAGCTGCGGGGAGCGCCGTGTCCGCACACCTAATGCTTGGAAACAGCGGCCAGGAAAGCTGCGGGGGCTGGGGCCGCTTGCACCCTGCTCATGTCCTACAGGCAGAGCCCTGCACAGGCACAAGGATGGTGCTGGTGCTCGGGCTGCCTCAGCCGAGCTCCCCGCGCCCGGGGTGAGCCCCGCTGCCCACGCCGTGCCAGCCGCTCTCCATCCTGCCCCAGCCCTGAACACCCTGCCCATCCTCTCTGGGGATGACAGCGGCACTTGACAGCAAGCGAGGAAGCGAAAGCTTTACTGTGCTTTTCCGCCCTGCGCCGATGGCCGGGAGTTGCGCAGCCCAGGCGAGGAGGGTGCCAAGATCCAGCGCTCCCAGGCCGGCCAGATGGGCCGGTTTCGGGTTTCAACCGCAAGCCACGCGAAGGAAGGAAAAAAACCAAGGGCCAGTGAGACCATGACCTGAGTTCAACTTTGGGGGCTGCTGTCTCTCCAGTCCTGCATCCCTCCTTCGACCCTCCCCATCCCACGGCGGACCCTCGGCCCTGCGAGCAGGACGCGGTGCAGGAGGCGGTGCAGGAGGGTCTCTGGGACTCCGTGGGCTTGGTGCTGTCCCCATCCCGTTCCCACAGGCTGATGACCCAGGGAATGCTTTCATTTTAAACAGAGCAAGGCCCTGTCTGAGGCGATTCCAACCCAGCTCCCACCCTGAAGAAAGGCTTCGATCGATTTAATCTTCCAATAAAACCTCCTGCAATCCTTTTCGGGTTTTTCACCGTTTCCTTTCCCGTTTGAGCAAACAATCAGATCCGTGTCTCGCCAGCAAGACACGGTTTCCCTTCCACCCCCATAGCTTTGCTTGTGATCTGGAGGTTACCAGCAGCAAAGGGATGCAGGGTAACAGCACTGGTCCCTTCCTTTGCCCTTGTCAGTTACCTGGGGCTGCTCTAGCACTGGGGAGCCGAAGGAAATACCTGACATTCCTTCTCCATGCTCTCATTTCTCAGGCAGACCCCGCACAGGCCAGCTCGCTGTGCTCCCGTTAGATTCTGCAGGGAGATTTTCTCTTTCCAGACACGCCACCAACTCTGCCGGTACACCCCGCGCCGAGCCAGGCAGGCGGCTCTGCCCGAGGGGACCCCGCAGGCACGGCCCGGCTTTGGGAGCTGGCAGGATGGACCCAGGGGGATGCCGGGGACACGGGAATGTCCTGCTGCTGTGCTAGGACCTGCTGGGACAGAGGGACCGTGCTGGCAGGGGAGATGGACTTGGGTGCTGGGAGAGGAGAGGAGAGGAGAGGAGAGGAGAGGAGAGGAGAGGAGAGGAGAGGAGAGGAGAGGAGAGGAGAGGAGAGGAGAGGAGAGGAGAGGAGAGGAGAGGAGAGGAGAGGAGAGGAGAGGAGAGGAGAGGAGAGGAGAGGAGAGGAGAGGAGAGGAGAGGAGAGGAGAGGAGAGGAGAGGAGAGGAGAGGAGAGGAGAGGAGAGGAGAGGAGAGGAGAGTTTCAAGTCTTTATTTATATTTTTCCCTCTGCTGCTGCTGGCCAGCAGCTGTGCACAGCTCCTCCAGCATCTGGAGTCTCTTGGCCACCGGCTGGGGCTCTTGGAGGACGTGTGCGCTCGTGCACACGCTGAGCTGCGGCACGCCGGGTGAAGGGAGGAATGCGGCCCCGGCCGGAGCCGAGCGGGGCCGTGCCGCCCGTGCGCAGACAGCGCCTGCTCAGCAGCAGCTCCAGCTCCATCTCTCCTTCTCCTGCCTGGCAGATGCTGCCCGGAGTTGCCTTCGACAAGGGGAAAGGTGCCAACATCTGCTGGGGGTTTGGTGCAGTCCCCAGGCCGGCTGCAGGGCTGAGGCAGGTGAGCCAATGGGGCCAAGCCCAAATTTCCATCTCCGGCCCCATTGCTCCGCTCATGGTTCCCAGATGTGGGAGGCAGTGGCCAGCATGAGGAGCATTCCTGCAGCAAGGCTTGGGAGAAGCCCAAATCCCAGGGAAAAACACAGTGGGGAGAGTGGCTGCTGCTGGCAGGGTGTTCGGAGGTGGAAAATCTCCGATTGCATGTACCAAGCACCTGGGAAAATGGGATAAATCCTCCAGACTTGTGTAACAGCCATCATGACAGCTAGAAAGCAGCTGGGTGCTGAAGTCTGGGACCCTTCTACCCTTCCAGACAGAGCACCACCCATGCCCACCTTCTGTACATGTGTGTGGGGGTGTTTTGTGGCCCATGGCTTGCTCAGCTGTAAACAGCAAAATGTTATCCCAATCTTTAGAAGGATTTCACACCACCTGAGCCGTGCTGCCCTTCCCTGCCCCACAGGGCCCTTGGCTGCTCTGCCCCTGCCAGAGGGATGTGGTGCAGCTGCCCATGGGCACTGGAGCAGGGCAGGAGCCACTGGGAAACCGCAGCTCCCTCCCAGTGCTGGCGCTGACCGAGCAAACCCTGGCTGTGCTCGCCTTGGCTGGGACCACAGCCTATTTTTGGAAGCTCTTGAGACTTCCAGGGATGGAGCCGCCTTTTTTTTCCCTTCATTCACAGACGGGGTCATTTTGATTTGTTATGTGTTTGTGCACGGGGTTTTTATTGTTGTTATTGTTTATGATGTCCTGCCTTTTATTGATGGCATCAAAGAAGCAGAACTGAAACGCAGCAGAAGAGGGGAAGCTTTGGACTTGCCTGTCTGGGGGAGCAGAAGCAGCCAGGCTGCCAGCACAGTGGGGACATGAGTGTCTCTGCCATGAAATGTCTGTTCTTCCTATGCTGCCAGTGGCACTTGCCAGATCCAGGGGTGCAGAGGGAAGGAGAAGAGCCGGCAGGTTTCCACCTGGGCCCCAGCCTGGTTCCAGGCTGCCCGCTGGGGATGCTGTGGAAACTGTGGCTTTCCAAGAAACCAGGCTCAAGGCTGAGCACTCCAAATAGAAAAGTCTGCCTCTGACTGGGGACATTAGAGTACTGGTTCCCTTTGCCACCAGCTCTAAAGTCTCCCAGCCCTGAATGTTTCTTGCTGGGGTGCTGCCTTCTCCCTGCTCCAGGTGCCACCCAGGTCCCATTTCTTGGGAAATCTCTCCAAAACACAAGAGCAGCTGGTTTTCCCAGGATGCAGCAAAGGACCCAGAATGAGCCAGGCCACAAGAGACCCAGCTTTGAGTAGAATTTGACCCTTTCTTTAGGGTGTGGATCAGACCTTGACGTCTCTGGTGACAGCAATGGAGGGCAGAGACATCCACCTGGTTTGTGACCTACTGCAGATGGTGACACTAATTTGGATGTCCCAGGAGAGCCAAATCCTTGGCCTGCCTCAGAAGATACCTAATTCCACTAGGGATCCATGGAATGCTCCCAGGATTGTGATTCCTCATGCAGCCTTGGTCACAGCTCCTTCATCCCTGCTGGGCTCTACAGCCTTCCCCAGGAATGCCCACCTCCCTCAGGCACATGTGGGGAAGGCAGGAGGGCCAGAACCTTTCCCATGGGATCAGGTCTGACTGGCTCTGCAAGCCCCAGCCCTCCTCCTGAGCTCTCCCCATGGAAAGGGTTAATGCAGGACATGGCATCACCCTGGCTGGTGCACATGTCCTGACCCAAGCCAGGAGAGGGACACCGGGAGACTACATCAGGTTTTCCTCTTCCTGGGGCTGGCTTGCCCTTTCTTTGCACTCCCTGCATCCAGAGGTGCTCGGAGGGCCTTGCAGTTCCCCGGGGATCAGATCCCCCACCTCAGCCAGCTCAGCAGGGTCACGGCCAGCGCGGTGCTGGGCTGTTCTGGGCTGCCTGGGAGCCGAGGCAGGAAACATAAAAACAGGCTGGGCTGTGCTTGCCAGGGCTGGAGCTGCAGGGGCTGGGGACTGCCACGTCTGTGAGCAGAAACAACGGGGCCTAAATATGCTCCCTCCCCCTTGCCCCCCCTCATCCTTCCCTGTACGGCCCCTGGGCTCACAGGAAAAGGGAGGAGGGGGTCTCGGGGAATGTTCTGGATGAATCTCAGGGGCACAGAGGCTCAAGCTCAGCCAAGGAGCAGTGATGGACAGTTGGGATCCCACAGTGAGAGGAGTGGGGAGTCTTGGGGGTGTCTCTGCAAATATGCTCCCCTCTTTGCTGCACTTGTCTCCTTGTCCCTGACCAACACTCCTGCCAGGCATCCAGCTCATCTCCACTCCCAACTGCACATGGTGGGGACAGTCCAGCACCACGTCCCAAAACCACAAGGTTTTGTACCTCCACAGAAATCCTGTCCTTGCTGAAAAGTGTCATCAGGGTCCCTGGGAGGGGAGCACTGAGGTTCCTCTCAGCTAAGGGGATTGGAAATGGCAACGGAGCAAGCTGGGCTGGCAGGGAGACCAGTGGGGGCAGGCGCTCCACAAGGAAAAGCAAAACTCCCAAGCTGTGTCCGCAGGGCTTCGTGACATGTGAAAGTGTTTATTTCATTGGATGGGGATGGAAAAACAGAGCCCCAGCAGAGGAGGTGGAACAAAATCTCCTGCAACAACCCCTGGCTGGGAGCTGCCAGCTCCCATTCCTGCAGCACGCTTCTGCTTGGGACCCGGCGCCGGAGGTCCGTGGCTCCCAGGCCCTCCGGGGAAAAACAAAGACCAGGAAAGGGCAATAATGAGTCTGCCAACAATTAACACGCTTGGGGCCAGGCTCTGCTCAGTTCACGCAGTGTAAAGCTGTGACTGGTGGTGTTTCTCCAAGGAGGCTTCGGTCTGGAGAAGCAAATGCAATAAAATAGTAGAAATCTCTCTAAAATAGTGGGTTGGAATGGACACGGGGCAGAGGGGACCAGCAGGTAAATCCCACAGGGTGGCATTACATGAAAGTGCCTGTTGAAGTCTTTACAGCTGATGGAAGACTACACGGAGCATCTCTGCACCTTCCACTTCTCCAGATGGGCTGGCAGAGACACTGGCACAGGACACCTGTATTCCCATTAAGGGACATCAGACCATGGAGCACTTGCAAGGCTCTTTCCACCAGAAGAGCTCAAGGTGCTTGGCGTGCACTCTGAGGTGAAGCCTTGATGAGGAGGAGCCAACTGAGGCCCACTGGGCTGGGCTTGCACCGCCCCAGCAGCCGCTGCACCAGCAAGGAAGAGTTACGTGACTTTCCCAAGCTCCCCAAGTGACTCACAGGCAAGGCCAAGCCAGATGTCAGAATCCTGACTCTGGGACTGAGTGGTCTTGGGACCTCCCAACTCTTTGAAAGAGCAGATGTGCTGAGAACCAGACTTGGTTAGTGTCCAGCATTAGTGTCCAGGCTCGGGAGGAAAGAGAGGAAGGAGGTAAAAGAGAGATAATGCAACAGCTTTGAGGTGCTGAAAGGGCCCATCCAGGGTTCAGAGGTCGGTTGTGTTTCTGTTTTGCCTTTTGCACATGAAAGCAGTCAGACGGAGAGGCTCCAGGGGAGATATGCAGCCATGCTCCTTTCAGCCTTCCTCACATAATCCCAACACTCCAACCCGGCAAAAAACTCCTAGAGAGGAGAAGAAGCAGTTTGAGAAGACGTCAAGCACCTTCATTGCCTAATAAATTCCTGGCTTCTCCTCTGGGAGAAGACTGGGTCCAGTGGATGTCAGCAAGGGGGAGTGTGGGTAATGTGCAGAAAGGGAACAAGGCTGAGAACAGCCTTCATTTCCCACCGGCTGCAAAACAGCAGCTACGGATGTAAATATATGTGTGCATACATCTATAATGTGTCTGGAAACTCACAGGGAGATCCGGCCAACATGGCTCCACATCACTCCACCCGACACTTTACAGAGAGATCTGCACTGTAAAACTATGTGGAATGGGATGGGACTGGGGCTCTCAGGCTGAAAAACACTTTTTGGCCTCACCAGGCTCCCAGCCACTCCCCTCAAGGGCCACCCATGCCTAAGCAAGCAGATGATCTTGCATTCCCAGCTCCTGCACAGGCAGGTGAAGCTCAGACCTGCCTTCCCTGCCCGCTGCTGTCCTCATTTAGGAGAGACAAGGGAAACCAGGATAGAAGGTGAGGAGAGAACAAGGGGTGATTTTCAAGGAAGACATTTTTTCCAGTGAGGGTGGTGAGGCGTTGGTACAGGTTTTCCAGAGAGGTAGTGGATGCTGGTCCCTGGGAACACTCAAGATCAGGTTGGTTGGGGTTCTAAGCAACCTGATCTGGTTGAAGGTGTCCAGGCCCATGACAGGGAGGTTGGACTAGATGGTCTTTAAATGTCTCTTCCAACCCAAGCTGTTCCTTGACGCTAATGGAGCTGACCAGAAAAACATACAGAGCCAGTTTTACTTTCTGATGTTTGTTTGGAGCAAACTCCTCAAGAGCACCAGATTTGTTGGGGTGCAATCCCTGAGACCTGGCACTGGCAATGAAAGAAGTTTGTCCCTCTGTGCACTGCACTCCCAGAACAGAACACATTCTTTATTTCACAGGTTAGCACAGCCCCCTCCCGTGCCTGGTGCACATTCTTTGCTCAGCCTGAGAACTTCCAATGGATGGGAGAGGTTGGTACCTCAGTTTCCCTCTCGATGCTTTGGCCATGAATCTTCTCGGTTCCCTTATGGCCACAGGGTTGGGAAGGGAAAGGTGGGGTCCTGGAAACATCCTGGGGATGGACAGAAGGCCAAGAAAGTTTCCAAGGTGGAAGCCATCCAGCATAAATATAAGCGTAGGGCATGTGTGTGGTCTCCATATATTAATGCTACTAATTGGCTTTAAGGGGACATTACAAAGACCATGGTCAGGCCCCACAGCCAAAGTGAGCCCACATGATCTGGGTCCAAGGGAGGCCAGTTCCTCACTGCCCATCACTCACTGGAGGGTGAGCAGCCAAGAAAAATCCTTCCTGACACCTTCTCCAGAGATTTCCCTCCTGCTCCCTCCTCAACACCCTCCAGTGATATCTGCCCTTGTCAACACACACACACTCATTCGAAAGCTTGCTTGAAAAAGAGAAAAATCTCTAAAAGTAGCAGGTGTCCTTAAGTCCTGTCAAAATCCATCAGCGCTGTCTCTGGAGCTCGGCTGGCCCTCGGAGCCTGGCCTGACCCCGGATCCAGCCGCGCCAGGCTGGTCCCTGCAGCAAGGCTCTAATTAGGGCTTGGGAATGAGCAGCACCAGCAGAGAGGAATTTGCAGCACCAGCAGAGAGGAATTTGCAGCACCGCTCACTGCTGTTGGCTGCCCCATCCCGGTGCAGGCAGGGGTGTGTGGCAGCAGGGCACCCAGCTCCCACAGGAGCATGCCAGGGATGCTGGGCTGCCAGCACGGCCCACGGGGAGCAGTGGGTACCTGAGCAGTGGGTGGTTGGCAGACGGGCACCCCCAGAGCCACGGGGGCCTCGAGGTGTTGGTGGGGCTGCAGAGGTGGCGGGGAATGACGGCGAGGAAGGGGCTGAGCATCCCCCGGGGAGGGGAACGGGACGGTCAGACGGATGTCTGCAGGGCAGCTGTTTGTTTTCTCACCCAGAATTAAAGGAGCACGATGTGTCAGGGAAGATCCCTCATTCAGACAGAGTCCACTGTAAATCTTCAAGGGCTGGACTGCCAAAGAGATTGAAAAGGGGTTAAGCACTCGTTTCTCTGAGGCTGACAGAGTTCAGCGCATGTAGCCTGGAGGTTCTCCAAGTAGCCTGATGTTTTATGTCTTTGGGATGTTTTTGTCTTCCTTCAGTTGTATTCAGTACTGGTATTGTGTTTATATCTGCAAAATTCTGGATTATTGCCTCCTTTTTTTTTTTTTTTTTTATTTTAGCAAACATCTGCTGCTTCTGCTTGTAGCTCATTGTACCACTGCATCCTGCCAGTGAGGGGAAGCTCCAAGTAGGACGTGGGTGGCAAACCTGATGCTCCATGCCAGGCAGAGGAGTTCAGCAGAGCTCAGCCTGCCACTGTTCTGGGTGACACAAAACAAACCTGCTCCTTAAGAAAAGGTACTGCTGGGTTCAAGCACGGAATAGGTGAAGCTTCCTGCTCTGATGGATTGCAAAGCTGCAGGATGGAGATCTTGAGGAGAAATAGCTCTTGAAGTGCATTTTGGTAGGGTCCCAGAGGATCCCATGGCTGGAAACTTGGTGGAATCACAGCCCAGAGGAGAGGGACTGGGCTGGCAGGTGGTCGTGTGGCATCATCCTGCATGCTGATCTGCTTGGAACCAGGCATGCAAGGAGGCACTGCTGCATTATTTTACACCCAGGATTTCAACAAGGGCTCTCCAGGGACCTGGTGCCTTGCTGGGAGACGGCACAGCTTCATCTGCTGGGGCTCCCATCCCCATGCAGCTTCCAGTGCCAGTGCCACGCCTCCCAGCTCTCCTGCCCGATCCTCTGCACTACAAACCCCTGTCGCCTCCCCCTCCCAGAGCAGCTATGGGAGCATGAAGCCACCAAAAGCCAAAGGAGCCCATCACCCCTCCTGGCCACACGCAGCACCCTGCTGCCATCCCCTGATTTGCATCCCGAAACCGGCACATGAAGAGGAATGTGAGTAAACACAACTGCCCCAGCCCCCTCCCATCCCAAATTCCACTGAGTGCCAAAGAGAGGCCGCTGGTGAGCAGGAGCAGTTTCAGTCAGCTCTGTATTTACTTATGAATTCCAGCCAAAGGGGCGACAAAGGTGCTGGAGACCTCTCACCAACCAGGCTTTTCACCCCTCACACCCCAGCATCTCCTCCCACTGCCCAAAGGAGCAGCTCCCTGTGTCCCAGGTACAGTTTCCCTCTGCTCAGTCATTTTCCCTTTGCTCCTGTCTGACAGTGCCTCTCCTTGCCTGCCTGCCTATCTTTCTCTATTCCTTTCTTTCTGCATTTGCTGGATAAAGGGTTTCTACATAAAAGAATGCAATCAAATCAGAAGAGAAATGGAAAGAAGCAACTTAAAACTTGCTAGACGGACGTTTTTTGTGCAAGATCAAGGGCCAAATTCTGCTTTCATCGCACTGGATGAAAATCTGGACAATCTCCCCTTGAATTAATGGCATTCCTTTGTAAGGGGAACAGAATTTCATTCATTTGCACCTCGTACAGCAGCAGAGGGGCCATTAATCCTTACGGCTTCCAGTCACGTCTGCCCCAGTTCACAGCTCCAGCCAGTCCTGCATGGGAAGTCCCAGATCATTTTCTCGCATCCTTCCTTGACTTGTCAGCTCATGATGAACAGCATCTCATCCGGATCCCAAATGTACAAGCACACTGAGTGATTACATCACCCCCAAACCCACTCCAATAAGATAAAGTGTAGCTTGCATCCAACTTGGATAACTCCACATTCCCCAGTGGGCTCTCTCCTCTTGTGCATAGCACTCAGGAGCCAAAACCTGGTGTCTGCTGCAAGGCGTTCAACCCACCACCATCCCTCCCTGGAATTTGGGGATTATTGGTCCAGACTCCTGCCAGAATCACTGCTGGGGGAGCCCTATTGATGCTCAGAGTTGCTTCTGGGAAGAGAGGCTGCCCCCACTCCCTGCCAACAGCAGAGCCCTGAACCGCCTTCCCAGCACCAGGTCACAGCCCTGGGAACAAAGTGGGTGAGTGCTGGAAACTCTAATTTTCATCTGTGCTATCTATAGGGAGAGGGACCACGCTCCTTTAAGGCTGAAGATGGCATCCAAGGCTTGGAATCTGACCTGTTAAAGCAGTAGATTTTCTGGTGCTTTCCAAAGGGAAGCTCCAAAACAGACAGCAGACAGGTACTGTGCTGGCTGGGGGCACGTTGGAGTGATGCCACTGACATGAGGGAGTTTTGCCCACGTGTTAGGCAGGTGCTGGACATGCTGGGCAGGTGCTGCAAGGCCACACAAGACTCAGTCTTGTGCTCTTGGGAGGTGTCTGACCCCCTGGGTGGTGCCTTCAGCCCACAGCTACTATGGACGGGAGCACCAGGCCCTTGGCAATGTTGGCTCCTTCACCCCAGGAACATAGAGATCATCAATTAGGAAATATGGCCATGGGACACAGAGTATGTGAGAATGAGCCCCACACCCAGCACAGAAGGTCACTGGGGAGACCTCTTCCAAAACCTTGCTCCAAGCCTGCCCTGGGCATATGGAAGGAGCCAGGCTGGCACAACCAGCCCCAAAGTCCCACTGATCACACCTGAAACCCCTCTGAGATGGCTGCACTTATTTACTCAGATCAGGGGGCAGCAAATCAATGATGATTTTATAACGTGGACAAACACTTAAATCTCAGCGTGTCTGCACTGAAAGGTCAGCAAGATGCTGCCAGGGAGTGAGGAATTCCCTCTTAACACCTCTGAAGAGCCTAACAGGGAATGCAGCAGGCCAAGCTAGCATCTCGGCAGTACAGCTGCCTTTCAGGACTTCCCAAAGCATTGGAGTACCTCAGACCTTGGGAGTGGGTGTGGGATTAAAACAAGGGCAGGGGGATCTGGCAATATCTGGGAATAATGGCTTTCTGGGCACTAAAATGAGCTGTGGAAGGGGAGCCTGCCAGTCTTTGGAGGGGGCTGGGGTGCAGATGGGGAGCAGGCAAGAGCACTTCCTTGCTTTACATCTCTGGGGCTGCTGAGAGCCCCTGGGTGCATAAAGCTCCAGCTTCCTGCCAGGTCTTAAACCTTTGCAGTAAGAAACGTTTTTAAAATAAGCAAATAGAGGGAAATCCTGCTGTTTGCTGTCTTACTGCGGGAAGTGCTTGGCATAGGAAGGAGCAGGAGCTGGTGGCAGGCCAAGCTCTGCTGCAGCACGGACCAGAGGAGCAGCTCTGCAGAGAGGGTGAATGTTGCTGCAGGGCAATGGAGCTCAGTGCCTGGCTCAATGCTCTGCTCTGCTTCTGCACCCAGGATTTCTCTGTCCTGCAAGCAGGAGGCCAGGGAACAGAGGGGCAGAAGTCCCTTACCCCAGAAGCCATCCAGCTGAACCTGTGGAGATGGGCTCCTGTGCTGGGATAGAAGGGGCTAAACGGGCTTTGGCACAGCACCTCACGTCAGTTCCCCCATTTGGAGCAGTTTGATGTTGACACATCACTGCAGATATGCTATAAAATTAGAGCAAGGGTGGAGGACAGCATCCCCTGAGTCCCACAGCATTTTCCTTCCAGAGCACAAATTTGGTTTGCCTTATTAGAGTTGGGGATCTGTGAAAAATGAATAAGGAATAAGCCTGACTGACCCACTGGAACCCAGCACTGTGCTGGGGGAGCAGGAGCCAGCGCTTTTAGGGCTGCAGAAATGCCTGTCCTGAGTTCAGTCTGATGTGGCACAGTGATTTTTCTGCCCTACAGAAATAGTCATCTCAGGCAACAGCCCACAAAATGTCTCTTCTCACAGAAGCCCCTCGGGGTATTAGCAGATTTGGATGGGGAAGGGGGTCCTGGAGTTCTTGTTGGGTTTTCATTGTCCTCACAGCTGGAATGACCCTGTCGATTTACACAAACTTCTCCAGACACATGCTGGGGTTTATGCTCTACTGGCATTTACATTTCTACGGTCTGGACTCAGGCTGGGAACTTTTATTGGGTGGATTCTAGCAAAACAGAAGGCAAGGAATAAAAATAACTTTTTCTGGGCTGTGTTGATTGCTCTCACACCGGCAGAAATCCAGGTCAGCTCTATTGATTCTTGAGGAGTAACTGGGTTTATGCTGGTGTAACTTTGTCCCCAGAGCTGCATGAAATGTTCACAGCAAAACCTGAAATTGCATGGAACTAGCAGAGCTTCACTATTGGGGTTTCATTACAAATTTGAATTTCAGACCAAGCTTGTCAAAAAATTCCTTAAGGTTCGTGAACCTTTCAGTCAAGCCTTGGCCCAGAGTCAAACCGAGCCCAAGCTGATTTATAGCTTTGCATGGAAATAATGTGAAATCAGTGGGTTTTGTTTGGTCTCTAAGCTGAAGCTCGATGCTTGCAGCTGAGCTTGGCTTTTGAGAGGTCAGTTCTCTTTGAAAGATGAACTCAAACCTGAATCTGCAGTGGGAGCTGTAGGAGATGCTGTCGGGATTAAAAACACAGGCTGGATTTGCAAGGGTAATGAGAGGGGTGATTCCTACAGCCCTTGGAGTATGAAAGAGCTGTGCTGCTGCTCCATGCTCTGAGCTGGGCAAGGAATCAAATGCAATTCATTAGGACATAAGGGCATGTAAGGATCATTTGATTCAGCTGGCTGCTGAAGTGAGCTAAGTACTGTTAGTCCTAATCTCTGACAGTCCCTGCGACAGCCTCTTGGAGAGGCAGGAGATAGCAGTGCTCCTCTGATACTCCACTTCACACTTAGGGATGCTGCAGCTCCCGCTGGTTATATATTGCCTGCGGGATTAGGATCTGCAGGCAGCAGGGAAGCAGTTGACAGTGTGGTTTGGCAGCACAGGCCTCCTCCCCAGCCAGAGCCAAAAGCACAGCGCTCACGGCAGCCCCGGAGGAGAGGGAGAGAAACCTCCCTTAGCTGTGTGGGGCCACGCTCAGAGCACAGCCAGCTCAGCTTGCTTCTCCTCATGGCCATTTTGGCGTGAAGGAGGCCAGGAATGGGCCTTGTTCCTAGAGCTAATGTGGAAATGGCCATGGCTTGGTGGTAGCAGGGCCCAAGAAGGGCAGTGTGACCCACAGCACGGGCCAAATCCTGCTGTGGCACAGCTGGGCTTGTGTTTGACCACCTGCTTGAGAAGACCTATGGTCTCTTGGCAGCAAGTGAAGGAGCCTGGTGTGGGCTGGAGGGAGGGAGCATTTCTGCCCCCAAAGGAGAACAACAGCAGCCCTGGACTCATGGCACCATGTGGCCTCTCCTTGAAGGCTGGTGGGATGAGGAACGTGTCCTCTGAGATGTGCCAGTTGGCTGCCTGGGTTTTTCAGAGTGGTGGTGGTGGTGTTTTAGTGCTCTGGTGATGCCTGGGGCGCCCAGATGCAATGAGAGCCCTGCATGTCCCAGCCCTCGCTAGGCAGTGCTGTCTTGGCTGTGTCACTGCACTTGCCACCACAGAAGCAATTTCCCAATTGACTGGAAATTAGGAAAAAAAATCTTCATTGAATGAGTGGTCAGGGATTAAAAATTGTGAAATCACTGTCCCTAGAAGTGTTTGAAAACTATCTGGATGTGGACCTGGGATGTGGTTTAGTGCTGAACACGGCAGTGCTGGGTTGACAGTTGGAATTGATGATCTTAGAAGTATTTTCCAAACTAAACAATTCTATGATAAATCAGGAGCTGAGGTCTGCTGGGAGGTCCTGCAAAAGGCACTGGATACCCCAGGCAGAGTCTGAGGAGCCCCAGACAAGGAGTTGTAGTTGAAGAGCTGGGCCATCCTCACCTGCTCAGGGAGCTGTGGCCTCAGCAATGGAAAAGATCCCCAGAAATGGGACCCAGCCCTAGGGCACTAAAGGCAAACCTTCCAATTTCCCAGTCCTGTTTGGGCAGCACCACAAGCCTTCCTCCTGCAGGACTATTTACTTGGACCTCTTGGATGGCTGGATAAGTTCTCACTTACATTTGTTGTGGTTTTTCCTTTGAATATATGTGACTGCTGTGTCCTGGTGGGTTAAGAGCAGTCCTGTTGGAGCATTTTAGGGGCTGAGATTCCCTAGCAAAACTGTGCTTACCTAATCTGAGACTAGAGAGTAACATGTCATCTTCCTGGGCAATCACAGCTAATGAGTGCAGTTCACATGTTAACTTTTGGCCAGCCATGCACAGAGCAAACAAGCTAAAATGAGATTAATTGAAAACCAGTTGAAGGGACTTGACATGTGCTCACAGAGATGGCCCAAGCAAAACTAAAAGCGAAATTCAACGGATAAATAACTCATTGTGAGTTATTTGCTCGGCTCTACTTAAGTGGTTGATTATGTGGGTCTTTGGTTAATTGACTTATTGAGTGGCTGGCGTGGGTTTTTGGCTGCTCGCTCACTCCCTGCACGTTTTTGCTATTAACTCAGCTGTTTGATGGAACAAGTAGACTATTGTCTGTTTTTTGCTGGCTAGGTTGGTGTTTGGTTGGATGTTGGCTCTTGGGCTAATTGAACACATCTGCTGCTGGCTGTATGGTGGCTTGCTGGGTTCATCACTGGCTCTTTGTTTTGTTGCCTGTCTGATGTGTTGGTGGCCCAGTTTGTCACGGATCGGATGCGTGCCTACCTAATTGCCCTCCTAATTTCCTGCTCCTTTGAACTTGCAAACCAGGTTCTTGCTTTTCCCCGTTGCCATTTGGGGTTTCCACTGCCTCTTCCATCATCCTTGGGCTCCCAAGAGAGGACTCCCTGCCCAGCTGCACTCAGTGTATCATCTCTAGGACATCTGAGGATTGTCACTGGGAAGGATGGACATTTTCTGGAAGTCCATTCCCAGCTGTAGCTGTGTTCTGCAGCCCTGGCACGGCTCCAACCTGACCTTTTACCTTTTCCATTGAATTCCTCATCATGTCTGCTGGGAAATGTGGCACAGGAGTGTTTGGGTTGGAAACAGGTGGGATGTTGGCTTGTAGGGAGGCTTCAGCTAGAGCACAGAAAGGGGAGGGAAAGAAGGGGAGTAGAGAAGAGAAGAGATGAGACCTGGGCAGGAAATTGTCTCTGGAAGTCTATTAAAAAGCTCACTTGATTTTGACAAGCACTCTTCATGCTCTTCTATTTGTGTTTGGCCCTGACCTAACTTTAATTTTGGGGTGAAAGAATATTTTTCCACTGTGCTGAGAACTGCTCCTCAGAGTTTCATGCTGGGTAGGGTAGAAATTGGCATCATGCAGTGAAATGTATGTCTGAGAGCCAGGAGCCAGCTGAGGGGACATCATGAGGGACAAGGATGGGAAGGGGGGGGGAGAATTCCCTGGGCTCTTCCTCCGTGCCTTGCTGGAGCACCTGAAATCCATTAGCAGACAGGTCCCTGCGGGCAGCCTGGCTGGGCTGGGCTCTGGCTGATGTGGGAGGTGTTGACTGGAGCTGAAGCTGACTTGACAAGGCCCCAGGGAGACATTCAAAAGAGCTTCTTTACAGCTCTCCTGCTCTTTTATTTCATCTGCCATGCTAGTAAAACACTCTCATGGAGGAGATGGCAGTGTGTGTGTCCTGCTGTGCTTCCTGCTCCTCTGGGGAGCCTGGCAGGATGCTCGGCAGTGTGAGCAGCTGTGACACGTGATGCAGGTGTCCCCTACAAGTCCCAGAGTGGCCCTTTTGTATGTACCCTGTCCCTCAGGCACAGGGCGTGGAATTGGCTCTCCGGGTCAAGGGTAAAGTCATGGCCAGGGTAGGAATGCAATGAAATGTGCTCTGGAAGAATTCATGCCTCAGATGAATTCACCCCTGGGCTTTGCAGCCCTCAGAGATCTCATCCCTGCCCTGGCTCAGTGGCCCATCCTGAGGGATGCTTGTTGCTCCTCTTGGACACTTGATGAAACCCCTGGTGTACGTGCAGGACCAGCTGCTTCCCTGGCCAGGGACACAGAGGAAGAGCATCCTGCATGTCTGGGCAGTTTCTGCTGCCCCAGCCTCCCTCTGCAATGCCACACACAAGATATCCTTTGACCTTTTCTATCCTGTGCTCCAAGGCTGGGATTTTCCCAGTGAGCTGCAGCACTGGGTTTGTCTATCAGCCCTGGTGCTGCAGAAGGAGCAGTCCCTCTGCAGCTCTGATCTCCACTCGGGGACAGGAGACAAGTCATTTTCGTCCTGTGATATCCAGGCCTGGCTCCCAGCAGGGGAGAAGGATGTCTGTGCCCTTGGGCAATTCCTTGGAGGAAAGGGGTGGGATAAAGAGGCCAAAATTTCTGTTTCTGACCTTATCTTGGATTTCTCCAGCTGTACAGTGGCCAAAACCATCTAGGAGAATGTGATGAATGCAAATCTAAAACTTAGGAGTCGCCCTGAGCAGCCAGACTCACTGAGTGGGGAGAAGGAGCACATCTGGTATTGAGAGATCTTCCTCCAGCCATTTGGTTGCACGAGGAATGTGCATGGAAATAATTCCTACATTAGTAGTCAGGTCATCTTCTCCCCACCTGTCTCATTCTTTCTCTTTTTCCATTTCTGTGGCTTGTTCCCCAGCAGGCAGCCTGGGCTGGGCTGGCAGGAGCTGTCCTGGGGCATGACAGGGAGCAAGGAACATGCTGCCTAAAGCTCCCTGAAGGTCACCAAAAGGTAAGGGAAGAGAAATAGGCCAAATTCTACACATTTTTGTTGCTGTCTGAAGTTTCTCCTGTCTTGGAAAATGCCTGCAGGGCTGTCTTGCTGGAAGACCTCAGAAAAACACAGGGCTTTGGGAGGGCAGATGAAATGAAGG
Source organism: Vidua macroura (assembly GCF_024509145.1). NCBI lineage: Eukaryota > Metazoa > Chordata > Aves > Passeriformes > Viduidae > Vidua > Vidua macroura. Next base: position 5,925,542 of record NC_071587.1, read on the forward strand.
TGATCCAGGGGGGTAGATGTGTTTGTTTAGCTTCTTGGAGAGGCAGCAAGGAAGAAAAAGGTGAGTGATGGGGTGATTTCCACTTAATGTCACTTGAAACAGCAAAGAAAGACAGGAGAAGAGAAAATGGGAAGAGGCTAGAGCAGCAATGGGTCATGTGTCTGTAGTCTTTGAACTTCAGAGGGTCAGACACGTGTCCTGCAGAGCTGGTCCTTGGCTCCCACTTGGAGCCATCAGAGGCACCAGAAGAGTGTTCCCATAGGAGTAATTCCTGGGAGTGAAGCCCTTGGAGAAGAGCCCTGCCTGTATCCCACGGGATAATCAGTTTATTGGGGAGTACTGATTAGCATGGAGCCCTCCAAAACGCTGCTGCAAGGACTGCAGCAGCTGCTGCTCCTGGGTGGCTTTACTGTGATCCTTTGTGCAGATTAAAATAAGACATGACCTGCCCAAAGCCAGCACCCCAGCCACTGGAACAGCCAGGATGCAACATCTGGATCAGCTCCACAATGTTTCTGCAAGCTGGTGCTTCCTCTGGTGCTGGTACCTCTGTCCTCCCTGGCTTCCATCAGCCCCTGGCAGGATGTGTCCTTAGCTGCTTCCCCAGCACAAGCAGCAGCATGTGGCTGCTCCACTGCAGCCCAGCTGGACTGGCTGAATTAAGCAACGAGCTTCTCCATAAAGCTAAGAGCCATCCTGAAAGTTCTGTAAGGATGGGGATGCAGGAGGAGACCAAAGGGGAGCTCTGAGGTGTCCTGGAGCCAGCAGGGTTTGTGAGTGCTCAGCCCAGCACAAATTTCATTTATCCTAAGCTTCCAAACTGAGTTTTTTAGCCCCAGTGAAGTGAGGACAAGTATTAATGTGTGGATTTTTGTTCTATAGTAAGGAAGAATTTTCTGGATGAAAGCTTTAATTAGATTTGTTTGGACCATGTTCACATGCCTCCTGAGTTCACTTTCTCTGAATACTTTAAATAACAGTTTTATTGGCAGGAACATTTGTGCAAACTGCAAATTTGGGGTCAGCATCTCAGCTGATATCAATCAGTGAGGGCCTCTCTGAGGTGGTGGAGGTACACAGATTTACACCACAGAAAGGCAGACTCCCTAAACGAATATTGAGAAATTAGTCTTGGAACACAAACTTGGAGAGAAAACCTCCAAGTGTTTGTACTGGAAACCCTATCCTGAGGCTGCAGCAGCTTTTGAATTGCAGCAGGGAGCATCAACCACCGGTCAGGGGGGATCCTGGCATTCTCCTGCACCTCCTCACCTCCTCTGTCTCCCACACTGCAATGCTCTGCTCCCAGCCAGCCTTTCCACGCTGCTCACCCTCTTGCTGCCACCATCCAGGCTGAGCTCCACAGTCTGGACTGGTTGCTCCAGCTGCATGGAGAGCCCTCACCCTTCTGGGACATGATCCAGCCCAGCTCCTCACTGGGGGCTTTGGGGGTGTTGAGTTTGGAGGCTTTGAGGGATGGAAAATTGGGGGGGCTGGGACTGAGCCTGGGGATGGCAGGAGAAAAAGGAGGTGAGGGGCCCTCTTCTTGCTGCCTCCTGGAGGAACTGGAGCATGCCCAGAAACAATAAATGTCCAGCAATGATTTGATGTGAGTTAGGATGGAAAAGCATCACAGAGGGTGCGTCTGAGACAAACTCATTTTTAACTTCAGTGAACTCTTGAACAAATTATTGTGCCTTTGCAAAGCTGTGTTCCATATGGGCCAGGAATCCTTGGAAAGGGGACTGTTCTCTCCCTGGGATGCAGAACCTGCTCAGGACACCTTTGGCTAGTCCTGCAGATGGGGAAAGGTGAGGTCAGGGATGGCTGGGCTGGTGCAGGAGCACAGGAGGGAGCAGAGGTGCTGGATGTTGTTCAGAGAGGATATGCTGCCTTGGCTCCCTGTTAGTCCAGGGGGCATTCAGGACCAGACCCAGCAGGGATGAGGTCTAAATATGGCATTGCTGGCAGAATACTTCACTGGGTGCAACAGTCTTTGCACCCAAAATATTCTCCAACACATCTGTCTTGCATGACACAGCTATATTGTAATACACTGCATATATTGTAATGTACATACTGCAATATATTGTAACATTGGGCTGGAAACCTGGAAGAGGCAAAAGCTACTCCCAGGTTACTGCAGGTAAAATTGGAGACAACCATCACAGAATCATGGAATATCCTGAGCTGGAACAGATCCACAAAGATGATAGAGCCCAGCTCCTGGCCCTGCACAGGACAACCCCAAAAATCACATCACGTACCTCAGAGCATCGTCCAAGAACTTCTTGAACCATGCTCGAGGTCTCTGTGGACTTGCTGTACACCACCTCTCTGGTCCCACACTGTGATGGGGACAGAACTCCCAGTCCCAGCTGGTACTGGCCACTGCAGCAGGACTGGAAGAGGACTCAGGTGGGATTCAGGCACCTTCTGGGAGCAGCCCTTGCAAAGCCCCCATTTGATTTCAGCACCCTTGGCTCAGCCATGGGGCTGAGCTCTCTTGGGAAGGTCCATCTTCCTCAGGGCAGCAGGGCAGCCCCTCAGCACTGTGCCAGTCTTGCAGGGGCATCACAGTTTGCTGGCTCTCACAGCCCTTTTTAGGCAAATTCTGCACATCTGGCTGGAGCCCCCAGCTCCAAAACCCCCTGTGTAGGACTGCAGGTGGACAGAGGGTTTTCATCCTTCACTAACCCAAGCAGATTATTCTTGCTTCCCAGGCCCAACCTCTCGGAAAGGAAGGATGACATCAGGTGTGCAAAGCAGGCATAAATGCCACCCAAACCAATTAATTACCTTGCTGATCACCACTGCTCTGCACGCAGGGCCAAGGGGAGCTGCTCCCTGACTCCCCAGGCAGCCAGAGCCACAGGGAATTATTCAGAGAAGGGAAAGTCCTGTTTTGATGAGGGGGGCTGAGAGGGGCATGGGGAATCCAGGCCAGGACTTGTCCATCACTATCCATCCCCAGAGCTGAGCCCTGGGGTCAGGCAGGTAAGGGGCTCTGGGGTCTGTGCACTCACCTGGAATAAGGGGAAGGAATGTGCAGAGACTGTGGCCTCGCTGAGGGGCTTTTGGGTGATGGGAGTTAGAAGAGGAGGGAACAAGTATCTCCTGGGGCTTTGCAGGGGGCCACTGCCCGTCTGGGAATTGGCTGCCAGTCCTCAAAATTAAAATGCAGCAGAGGGAAATGCTGCATCCCACACATCCGAGGTTTGCCTCACTCCCGGGCTCAGCAGGCAGCACCTGAGCAGCCCCAAGGCCACCTCACAGAGCAGTTTGGCTCTTTCTCCCATGGCTTCCATGCAGGGCTTCCACAGCACCAAGGGGGTCCTGCACACCAAGGGGGTCCTGCACACGAGTACATCTGTGCAAAGGTCCTGGCACGCACAGCAAAAAGTATCCCAGACAAACAGGGTGAGTCCCCCAGCTCCACTCCAGCATGGTTTTGGGGAGGGAGTGGAGGAAGGCCGGATGTGGGCAGCCCTGCCCTCACACCCAATAAAGTGAGCCTGTGTCTGGTTTGTATCGAGGGCAAAATTAGAGAGAAAAAGCCTCTCCAAAATGAGATTCCTTGCATGACAGCATGCTGACATGCTCCGGAGTGATTTTGGCAAGAAAGGGGAATACTAAGCAGGAGCTGGGGTTTGTAGGACTGCCTACAGGGAGCTTGGGGAGGGCTGCTGTGCTCCCCCCTCCCCAGCCCTGCACCCTCCTGACACCTCTTGCTCTGAAGCTGCCACCCAACCTTGGTGCTGATGTCACCAGGGCACTGCCTGGGGTTTTACTTTTTTCCCCCGTTTTTCTGTCCCTATAGTCCCTTCAGCTCCGGTTAAGCCTCCAGTGAGGGTGCCCAGCACCCCCGAGCTTTGCAGACTCTGTGCTGGTGGTGCAGGTGTGTCCTCAGTTGGTGACAAGTCGAGTGGGCACATGACGTGGGTGATGCTGCCCCTATCCATGGGGGAAGGGAGCAGAAAAACATCAGTGCAAAAAGTCTCCCTGTAACTCCATCATCCCCCGGACTCGGAGGAGCCCTTTGCATTTCACTCTCGGACAGCAGACCGAGAGGGAGCAGGCAGTGCGCTCGGGGGAGCAAGTGCCCACAAAACCTGGGTGTCCCGGGAGCGGCTGCATCCCCTCTGCTCTCTGGGAATGTCCCTCCAGAGCCATCCCTGCGCTTTAGGGCATCGAGTTCCCAGCCCGCAGCCCCTCAAGCCGTTCCTCATCCCGCGCCGGGTACCCGCAGGCTGGGGAGCGTTTCGGCACCGCTCTTGTTTACGAGCTGCCGGCTTTGGCCCTGGCCGTGTCCTGTGCCTTATCCGCGGGGATGGAGCTCGGCAGGATGCGGCCAGGGACCGCGGGCGCCGCTCCCACCGACGCGCGGGGGAATTCGCAGGCGCTTTTTCAAGCATCTGGTGGTTGAATATTTATGAAGTAGGAGAGCAAACCAAACACGGGGAATCAAAGGAAACTGAACCTAATACGTGCAGTTGCTAAAACAGTCAGGAACCAGTTTCTTCCTGCCGGCTGGAGGGCAGGAGCAGCGCGTCCCCCCGGACAGGGGTGGGAGGGAGCAGAAGAACCCATCAGCCAGCTCCATTCCAGCAGGGCCAAATCGGGCTGCTGAAACCGGGCACAGCTCATGGCAGCCACGCTGACTTACACCCCTGCTGCTGCTCCAGCCTCAAACTATCCATCTCCTTCAGCAGGAGTCTTCTTGAGAAATCCAGTGCTGTCTCTGCACGGGTCTGGTGCAAAGAAATGCCTGTTGCTTCCCTGCCTGCAGGCAGCTGGGGGCAGGGACAGCCTCATCCAGTCAGGAGAGGAAGAAAACTCTGGGTGCCTGTTCCTACCTGGGCTCAGAAATTTTGGGATGTCTGTGCCACAGCCTTGGCTGCCATGCCAGCAGCACCAGCACAGGCAGCACTGGAGGCTGGGACTTGTGCAGCCAGGATGTATTTCTTCAATTTCTCTGCATTTATTTGGTTTGATTTATTTTTAATTATTTTAAATTTATTTTTAAATTATTTTTAAATTTTGATTTTTTTTAAAATTATTTTTTCTGAGTGCTCCCTGGGGCCTTTAGTCTTAGTTAGGGACTTGAGCAAAGCTGGAGCAGAAGGGAAATATTATCAGCCAAGCTGGGATTTCTACCACATGGAGGGGTTTTGTGGCAGCCCCATGCCCATCAGGAGCATCCACCCACACTCACACACTGACAAAGCCAAGGAAAGGGTCTTTTCCAGCCACTCAGCCCTGGGAGCACAGCCCTAGCTGGCTGCTACCTTTGTGTCACCACCAAAGCTTTGCTGGTGACCTGCCTGTGTCCCTGCTCTGAGGCCATCAGGAGGACACTGGGGAGAACCTGCCCACCCATTGCAGGAGGCAGTGCAAGGGCTAGTCATAACTTTATTCTCCCCCACAACAGAAAGAGGACCTCAAGCTCAAATATCTCACATTTCCAGGCTTCTCCATGCTGATGGTTCCAGCCCCACCCTGCTATTCCCAAGGCTGACAAGCCTCACCCCCAGTGATACAGCAGCACCTTGGACACAGAGCCCACGCTGAACCATCCCTGTCCACCTTCCTTGCTTGCCAAGCAGAGCTTTCTAAAAGGCTTTTGAAGATGTGCCAGAGTATCCTACCCTTGGAGATTTCATTATTTAGAAGTGCTCTAGGAGCAGGGGATATCTCTTACCACTCCTTGTCTCTAGCAAGGAGGATGGAGGGAATCCTGGAGCTGCTCAGCAGTGGTACCCATGGCCCTGGCAGAACTCAGTGCTGTGCTGTATCTTGGCAGCTGCTGCTCCCAGAGTTTCAGTGGATCCAGCACAACCCCCAGCATTACCTCTTAGAGGGTTTCCAGCTCCAAAACCTCGGGATTTCCAGCACATCTAGGGAGGGGTTTGCTGGGATGAGTTTCCAACAGTGCCCATAAGCTTGCCCTGCCACTGCTCCCATGGGATGTGGAGGGAAGGTGGGCAAATCTTCCCCACATCAGGGGCACTACTTTGGGCTGCTTGCACATCCCCAGAGGAGGCAACACCAGGAGCTGTGGGTGTTCCCTCCTGCAAAAGGAATCCAGCCAAGGAGCCCAGATCTGACATCATCCCAGGAAAACAGAAGAGTTTCAACATGTCCAATGGGAATGATGCAAACAAATCCACCTGTAGGAGCCTTTGATGAGTTCCCATCCCACTGCAGCTCCCATCCATCCTCCTGTCCAGGGCTGGGCAGTGCTGGGTACAGGTCTCATCACTGGGGTGGCACAGAGCAGGAGGAGATCAATAAATCTCTTTGCCAACAGGAGAGGATGTTGGAGGGGCTCACACAGAGGCTGTTTCCTGGGAATGCTGTCAGGATGGCATGGAATGCTGGAGGCACTGCCAGCCCCAGCCCTGCCAGCTGCCTGCTCCTGGAGGGACTGGGCTAACTGGGAGAGCTCTGCAGCAGCCAGTGCTCCCAGGGGATGGGATAGGTTTGGGTCCAGGGAGTCTGGCAGGGGGATCTTGGTGGGGCACAGAGTGGGATGGGAAGGGGAGGACGAATGGCTCTGCAGAGAAATCCACGTTAATAATTTAATAAGACCTAGGAAAAAAAAAAAAAAAAAAAGTCTCCCAGCTGGGATTCATCAGTGAGAGCTTTCCAGGAGTAATAGTAAGGAAAGCAGACTCCTGCCAGCACAACAATACCTTCGTGCTGGCTGGGTGAAGTGTGGTCCTGGGAAGGCAGGTTGGGCAGCTGATCAGCTGAGTAGGGAGCAGGGGTGCCTCTGCAGTGGGGCAGGAGCTGCCAGGCACAGAGAGTCTTGAAGGGCTGTCTTGGAAAGCCCTTTGCAGGCATTTAGAGCAGGGACTGCTTCCCTGCAGACAGCCCCTCAACCCAAAGCTGGGCTGGGGAACAGGCTCCTGTTCCTTCCCAGCACTGGCGGTATTAAGCCTAAAAAGGGAATTGTTGGAATCTTTACCAAAGAAGGAAGGCCGGCTGTGCTGCTGGCAGGCAGAGCTGGGGGGAGGGATGCCACAGCCCAGCCCACAGGTCTGGGGGCTCACTCCCCTGCTTGTCCTGGGCTCCTCCTGGATGCACAGGGGCCAGATGCAGCCCAGAGGTGCTGCAGAAGCTGGTGCTGTGCAAGGGCTGCCGCAGGGAAGGAGCTGCCTGGACCCTGTGCATCGTGTGAGCAGGTGTTGGGAGGCAATGGGCGATGAGAGCTGCACTTCCCTCCATAGATTCACCCCGTTCCTTCCCTGCCTGCACAGGTTTAAACAAGGTTCCCACGGGGGGAGAAGGAGTCATACCCCAGCTTCTTCCTCTATGCTCCACCTTCCACCTATTCTACACGCTCCAGCCTCAGCTTTCCATCCTCCACCCTCCATCCCTCACCTTCCATCCTCCATCTTCCACCCTCCACATTCCACCCACCATTCTCCACTCCCCATCCTTCACCCTCACTGCTCCCTCCCCCAAGCTCCCTAGCACCAGGTGGAGCAGCAGAGGAGAGCTCTGCCCTGGGTGTGCAGAAACTTTGCACTGCCCTACACCCCACGGAGGGGCCCTGGCCCTCCTCCCCAAGCTGGCAGAGGTATTCCATCTCCTCACCCCTCTGTCCTTGTCACCACCACCAACCAACTGAAGCTCGAGCAGAGACAGGCAAGACACCCTGTGGCTGCAGGGCTGTGCCACGAGGGCAAATCCTGCCCTGATCAGTGAGTGCTGCTGTGTCCAAAGGTCCCAGCAAGGAGCAGCCAGAGGATCTGGGGGTGACACTCCCAAGCTATTTTATAATGAGGGATTGCAGCTCTTGATGGGCTGCAGGTCAAATTCACAGTTATTATAACTTAGTAAATGTGGTTTTAACAACCATCTGGCTCTCCTTTTATATGCAATAACCGTCCCATTACATCGAAATAAAATCCACATTTAAGGCTCTTAATTGCACAAATGGCCTTTAGCTTTTTTTCCCCCTCTCATCTCAAAGAAAAAAAGAAAAGGAAATGTCCCATTTCCATCTGTCATAGCAGAAGAATTTGGCTGAGAGTCTCCAGCCTCCTCCTGAGGCTGGGCTGGTGCATATGGAGTGTTTTAGCCCTGGGAGAAGGCACTGCAGCCAGCCAGGCTCCCCATGGCCCCTGAGGATCCTTCTCCCGGGGCAGTGGTGGGGTCAGCCACCCTGCAGCCTCCCCGAGGGGTCCCAGCATCCCTGGGGATCGTGTGGCCATTGCCTGATGTGGGCCAGAATAGGGTGAGGTCAAAGACTCTCCTGATAGCTCGAATGGAAGAGAAATACCATCTCACAAAGAGTTTCGAGTTCATTTTAGTTTGGTTTTGCTCCAGTTCTGGGCAAATCATCTTCCCCTCAGCCCATTTTGTCACCAGGAAGGGCAATGGAATGGGAAATGCCATCTCAGACAGCCAAAATGTGTCATTTGGTTACTGCAAAATGTGAGGTGACACAAACCCAGCCCGGCAAAAGGAAAGCGTTTCCTCAGACAAAACAGTAAAATCAGGCACACCTATGCAGGGTATTTTCTTCCTTCTCCCAGGAATGCTGACAGGATTTTGCACTTCAGAGGAGCTACACCTCCCAAGGGAGACCAGGACAGGAGTAACCCAGTGCAAGGGAGCACCCTCTGCATGGCACATGTCAAAGCTGTGAGCATCTCCTGCTGTCTCAGGCACGTTCAGGCTCGATAATTGGGGGATTTAGGTGAGATTGGTGGTTCAGCACTGTGGAAACCAACCTGTAGGCAGCACATCTTGCCCGGGGTTTAAAAACTACCAGGGAGCCCTTCCAGAGCTGACATCTCATCACTCTGGCACAGAGGGAGAAGCAGGGGCAGAGCAGGGCAGGCTGATTTCTCAGCAGTGGCTTTTCCACATTTAGCAGCTCCATGGGTCCTGGCTTTCCCCCAAGAGCCTGTCCATGTCCAGCTCCAGGTGAGCAGGGGCAGCAGGGTGGGTGTGCAAGTGGGAGCTGCACCGGCTCCAGGGGATCTTTCCCAGGAAGTAGAAAGAACAAGTTCCCAGTGCCCTCTGCAGGAGGAATCACGACCCTTTTCCCCAAATTCTGGGGCCTTCCAGGAGGACAGTGAGCAGCAGGATGGGTGTCTGTCACCCATGGCTTGCTGTGTCCCCTGTGGGGACAGGGACAGGGAGGCCCATCCGCCCATCCCCAGGGCTCACAGGGAAAAAGCCATTTTGCACCCTAATTTGTACATTGCTTTCACTGAAGGAACTCCAGGACCCTGAGAGCGTGGTCATGGCCATTCCCAAGAGCCACCTGAAATAATCACTGTTATTTATTCCCACAGGGAATCCAGCTTGGTTAAACGAGAGGTTTGGGTTGTGCCCAGCAGAGCTGGGGCTTAACATTACACTTGCTTTTTTGTCTCTTTTTATTTGGTACTTAAGGAAAAACAAGGGAGAAGAAATGAACAGATGGAAAACAAGATTCAGCACTACATGGCCTGTGGCACAGGATTGTTGTCCCAAGCACGGGCTTGTTCCCCAGTGTGCAGCACCAATCCACACACCAAGGGGGGGTATTTTTGGGTTATTTTCCAATTTGCACAAAGTAGGGAGCTGGGTGATAATCCACAAAAGGCTGGCTCCCCACTCCTCGAGACTTTACATAATTTATACATTTTAACAAAGCTATTAGCATTCATTGGTTGCAAATATCAGAACTTTTTGTTAATTAGTATTCAATCCCTTACTTCCTAGTTATGTCTCTCATGTCTCGTGCTAATTAGTCCACAGGCAGGGTTCTTCCCTCCATTTGAGCCTTGAGTTTGGAGTAGGCGGCCAATGAGTCAGTGGTTGTGATCTCCCACTTCCAAAATTACCTTTCCCTCAGTTACTCTTCAGTCCCCTGACTTCACTCCTGGCAGCTCTCAGCCAGACAGCCCACTCCTATTTTCCTTAAAACAAAAGACTGGAATCACAGAATTAGAACAGAACACAGATTAGAATATTGTGAGTTGGAAGGGACCCATCAGGATCACGGAGTCCAACTCCTGGCTCTGCACAGACACCCCAAGAACCCCACCGTGTGCCTGGGAGCTCTGCCAGGCTGGGACCATTCCCTGCTCAGTGCCCGGCTGTGGTAATCACACATCCCCTGAACAGAGAGGGATAGCTGACCCAGGATTTTCCTGGGAAGCTGTGAGAAGATCAGAGAAAAGAACGAGAAACAATTCTTATCTCCACTGGCTGCACCTGTTGCTGTGCACATGTAGAATGTGTGATGGAGATTTGTTTACCAGTGGGTGGTTTCTTAATTAGCCAAGGGTGATGGTGTTTGGATTTCAATTAACCAATCTGGTCTGTCTGTATTGGACTGTCTGTAAGAGCGATGACTGTCTCTGTATAGTACAGTATAATGTTATAGATGCATATTATATATTGGCTTTTTGCAAATATTAAAATGAATACTATATGTGTTATGTTGCAAAGTTATGCTGCATTAATCTCTTTTAAGTAGTGTGGTAAATATAGTTTTTGAGCTATAGCATAATATTAAAAGAGAAACTATGTGATCTAAGATACTTTTTGTAACTAGCTCAAGAAATGGACAAGATAATCAAGAAATTCTTTGCATACTGACACCAAAAATTCCAAGAGAGGAATTACGACCTCCTTATTGGGACTGTTCAGACTTCTTCCAGACTTCTAGGAACCAAGAAATCTATTTACAAGATGAAGGGGGGGGGGGGGGCAGAAACTAAGGAGAAGACATCCTTTGTTTGAAAAGAATGTTTGCATCATGTATAAGATAGATGAATATGCAACAGGCTGTTTCTTTTAAGGGGTAATCCTTTGTTAGCGAGCCATGTTTTCTTGAGGAAAACCATCCGGACATCCGTAATTCTTTGCTTTTTATTGTCCTCTGATTGTCCAAATTCTTATTGCTCTAATTTTTATTACTGTGGGTTTTTTTTTTAATAACTATTTTATTACTATTGAACTTTTAAAATTTTTAAACAAGTGATTGGCATTTTTCAGTATAGTACAGTATAATATAGTACAGTACAGTGATTGATTCTGCAATCATGGAGTCAATGCTAATTATTACCTGGCGGGGACCCCAGCTAGCACGGCACGGCACGGCTGCACACAGGGTGAGAATATGGGCACGGCATGGCACGGCACGGCATGGCACAGCGTGAGAATATGGGCATGGCATGGCACGGCACGGCATGGCACAGCGTGAGAATACTGGGGCATGGCACAGCATGGTGCAGCTGCACACAGCGTGAGAATACAGGCACGGCATGGCACGGCATGGCACGGCATGGCATGGCACAGCTGCACATAGCGTGAGAATACTGGGCATGGCATGGCATGGCATGGCATGGCACAGCATGAGAATACTGGGGCATGGCATGGCACGGCATGGCACGGCACGGCTGCACACAGTGTGAGAATACTGGGGCATGGCACGGCACGGCACGGCACGGCACGGCACGGCACGGCACGGCTGCACACAGCGTGAGGATATTGGCACGGCACGGCTGCACACAGTGTGAGAATACTGGGGCATGGCATGGCACGGCACGGCACGGCACGGCTGCACACAGTGTGAGAACACTGGGGCCCGGCCCGGCCCGGCGCGCCAGGACTGGCACGGCCGCGGCCCCCGGGCACTTTCCCGCCGCGGCCCCTTTAAGACGCCCTGGCCAATCAGTGCAGCCCACATCCCCGCCAGGGGCCGCCCCCGAGGCCCGCCGGGAGGCCCGTACCACTCCCGCCACGCGGGGGAGTCATTTCTTCCCGTGGCCTGGCGACCCCGCTGCCGCCGCCGGGCCCCCGCCCTGTGCCCCGCCCGCCCGGCTCGGTTCTCTCTCGTTCACAGTTTCTCCGTTGTCGTAGCGGGCAGCAGGGGAGCTGAGGGACCCTCGCATAATACACCGTCCGTCTCACCCCCCCCATGGCATGATGGCGCGTTCCGGGGCGGGGCGGGGCGCGGGGCGGAAGCGGCGCCGTGGCGCGGGAGGGGGCGGCATCATGGCGGCGCCGGGTGAGGCGAGGGCGGCAGGGCCGGGCCGGTATCGGTACCGCGGGCATGGGGGACGCGAGGTAACGCGTTTATCTCTCCGCAGGCCCGCGGCTGCGTCTGGAGGCGGCGCTCAGCTTCCTGCTTCTCCTCGCCGGTGCCCAGGCCCTTGTCCCCAGCCACCGTCTGGCTGCCCGCGACCTGGCGCGGCTGCGGGCGGTGCTGGAGCGGCCCTTCACCGACGTGCGGGCCGCCTACTACTCCATCGTGGGGCTCAGCAGCCTCGGGGTGCGGGTGGCGGACGAAAAGGTGAGCGGGAGAGAGGGCCCGGCTGTCGCTGCCCGGCGGCGCTTTGCTGTCTGAGGGGCTGTGAATAGCAGTGAATGACGAATTATTAACAGAATACGAGTTTGTAGAGAGAGCACTGCTTGGACAGGGCCGTGTGGGAAATGTGAAACGTTTACAAAAGCGTTATATCCTTAGTAAGTACCGGAGTATCACTGGTAATTGGCGAGTCTCGTGTTATTTGGGTAGATTGCATCTTTGTACCGTGGCGCTGGTTCTCTTGCACTCGCTGCCTGTGAATTGGTGGCTTCAGGGCTCGCTCCTGCGCGGCCCTTTGTGATGGTGCTGCGGGTATCAGTTTGCCTTGTGAATAAGTTCCCTGCCTGTGGCACATTTGGTGGCCTGTACTGTTAAATAGAGTTCTCATTAGTTTCTTTCAGTTCAAGTACTGAATTCAGGCACTACAATTTTTATGTATGATTAATTATATAATTTCAAGGCTGGTGGTATCAACATAATTCTCATTGTGCTGTGTCTCTAAGCATTTCTAGTTTAAATATTGCAGGTTGTGCTTGTACAGCCTCGTCACACAGGCACGCCTGCTCATGTACATGTGGATGCTTACCTGTGCTTCTGAACTGTAAATAAAAATTAGTGCCTTCCTCATAGATTCATCCAGAATTCTAAACCCTTTGGTCTTGGTTTCTCTTTGAGTGCTGCACATAAGCCATTAACTGTGAGGCTCCTGAAGATGGGGTTCATCTTGGTGCACCCCTTGCTGTGGCCAGTTACTGCTCATCTGTGGGCTACCCTGGGAATTGCTGCTTTCCTTTGTGTCATCGTGGCTGGATTTTTTTATCAGTTCCTAGTTCTGGCAGTGACAGCACAGCCTTTGCTTCTGCAGGGAAACAGCATTCATTTATTTATTTTTTTTATTTCTCAAGGTTTGTGGCGAGACATTTTTTCTGCACAGTGCACCTCTTCACGGGGTGTGGCTATTTAAAAGGTAGAGGCAGTAAAAATAATAGCTAGGTATAACACTTGAACATCTGTTGTGGAATGACCCACCCTCAAACGTTTGTGTGCACTGCCAAGCTCTCCTGGAGGCTGAACTGTCCCAGCTCCCTCAGCCTTCCCTCCTGGGAGGTGCCCCAGTCCCTCATCACCTTCACAGCCCTGCAGCATGTCCTTGTCTGTCGTGGGCTGGGGGGCCCAGCACTGAGCACAGCACTCCAGATGTGCCTCAGCAGGGCTGGCAGGAGGGGCAGGGTCACATCCCTGACCTGCTGGCAGTGCTCTTCCCAATGCACCCCAGGCTGCCACTGGCCTTCCTGGCCCCCAGGACACTCTGCTGGCTCATGGACAGCTTGTTGTCCACCCAGGCTTATCTCCTGGAGCACTAGCCCATTGGTTAAACATGAGTTCCCCTTGGTGAATCTGTGTTGGCTACTCCTCATCACCTGCTTTTCCTCCACATGTTTTGAGATGAGAGCCAGGGTGAGCTGTTCTTTTCCAGGGCTGGGGGGAGGCTGACTGGCCTGTGATTCCCAGTGTCCTCTTCCTTGCCCTTTGTGAAGACTGAAGTGGCACTGGCTTTGCTCCAGTCCTCAGGCACCTCCTATTTTCCATGAGCTTCCAAAGATGATGGAGAATGGCTTAGCAATAATATTTGCCAGCTCTCAGAGCACCTGTGGCTCCATCCCATTGAGGCCCGTGGATTTATTTGAGGGTGTCATGTTTTATTAAGTGATCTCTAACCTGATCTTCCTCAGCCAAGAGAAAGTCTGGGAATATTCCTGGATAGTGCAATCCTGTCCTGCTTGTAAAGGCCTGTGATTTCTGTATGAGCAGTTAAATTCTTGGTTATTTTCTGGTTAAAATGCATGCCAGTGATCCATCTATCCAGCTGTCAGTTAACACAAATTAACAAGCAGTCCCATTGCTTGCCTTTATGCTGTACCTGCTTGCCCCACTTTTCTCTCTGCACTCTTTGAAATTCTGTATTTGTATCCATTAATGATGGTGTGATATACAGCTGGAAAGGAAGCTCACCTACAGAACTTCTGTTCATCTGTTCTCTGTCCTGGAGGATTTGCCCTACTAAATACACCTGTTAGACTTTAATTTTGATAGGCTTTATAATTATACTCAATTTAGGTTTGAATTATGGTTGCAGTAGAACTTATGTGAAAATTCCTTATGTCTTTTAGGAGGAACCACCCTTGTTTCTGTGCAGCACCTGGCAGAGTAGAATCTGGGGGGTATAAAAATGCACAGTGTTCATGGAGTTGTCTTAGAGTATCATTTAAATCTCCTCTCAGTGGTTTAAGTTAACTTCTGTTTCTCCACAGGCTGCATGCAAGTTCATCAAATCTCATGTGGACTCCAGCAGTGTTGAATCCCTCTTTTATGCTGCCCAGTCCATGCAGGTCCTGTCAGGCTGTGAGGTGAGTGTGGAGTCCCGATACTACCAAGGAGATATTTGCCTTGATGTTTTTCTTGGGTTTATTTTATGCATAACTTTTACTTTCTTTTAGTGGACTACTCTCTGTTGTGCCTTAGGTAAATAAACGTTTGGGCGTGCTTTACACAAGGCAGAGTATAAATATGTAACACAAGTATTTGGTCTAGGGTAATTCTGAGGGAATGTTTTTTAATTAAACACTGATGGCCAAGAAAAAAGGCAGCACATTTTGTTAGAATTCTCAGGACTGTGTCAATTAGAAATTCTTTGTGTGGATGACAGACTGTTTGGGTGTTGGAACACTGCTGGATACAGGTGCAGAGCACCCTTGCTGAACTGGGGTGGGTTATCCAAGCCCTCTTTGTCATCAGTACCCCTGGCTACTGCACAATGAGGTGATGCCACATGAAAAGCAGTAGCAGGTTGCCAGGATACATCTGAATGGATTATCCTGACTAATTGATAGTTGACAGCAAAACTTAAGGATTTAATCGATTAAAGTAAAAACTAATGAATGATAAAAGGATTTTTCCCAGAAGCTTACAGTTCACCAATCTAGTGCTGCTCCAGGAGAGATCAGTGGTGATTTGAAGACCACGTGTTTTCAAGTGTGAATCGCTGTGTTCCCTGTGCTCTTCCTCAGGTCACCATTTCAAATGAGACCAGGGAGCTGCTGCTGGCAGCTGTCAGTGAGGATTCCTCAGTCACCCAGATCTTCCACGCTGTTGGTGCCCTGAGTGGCTTTGGCCTTCCTTTGGCATCCCAGGAAGCCCTGAGTGCTCTCACTGCTCGGCTCAGCAAGGAAGAGAGCGTGCTGGCGTAAGTCTCACACAGGAGGGATCTGTGTGTTTGTCCTCCAGGCTACTGGGTTGTGAATTAAAGGCTATTTTACTGCTTAATATTTGGAATATAGATGTAGTAGAGTAGGTGCTGTGTTTTCATTTGGTGTATTTATCCAGTTCATTATTGTTCCTCGGGGGAAGGAAATACACGTTTTGGGGCTATTTTTGTATGATTTTGTAAATTAACTTATATATTCAGTTTAGTTCAAGGACAATGGTCAGTAAAGGGATGGTACCCCAAAAAAGCCTCTTCTTAAAAGGATTGATAACACAATTATTACTTTATACCCAACCATGATTCTGTGTCATTTATGGTTGCAGCAGACTTAATGCTCTTTCTCAACCCTGTTTGTAGTTCGGGGTGCCTGCACTGTGAGCTGGAAAATATGTGCCAGTAAGCTGAAGGAATCCTGGCATTTATCACCAAAAAAATTTGTTTCACCATGAAACAAGAGAACAGAATGTCCCTTAAAGGCCAGGGAAGAAAGAGAAACTAAAACTTGCTTTGTTGACTAAAAAAGTGGATTCCTGGAAGCCTCAGTAGCAAGTCTGGGATCTGTGCTCTGCAGGGATCAGTTTGTTCTCTGCCTTTGAGTCTATGAGTTCCTTGCAGCACTGATACAGCTAAAGTGGCATTCTGCAATGAATGCTAAGTTCACACTAAATCACTTCAGATTCATTCTCTTGAGTGAACTGAAGGCAGTTTTCTATTTTTGTTTTCTATTCTGAATGAAGTGTAAAACAGCTGCTTTGATTTAAATGGTGTTTGGCTTTTAAGGAAGGAATAATCACACACTTGTTTGGTTTTGTTTGTTCTTGTTTAAGAACCATCCAGGCTTTGGAGACGGCATCTTACCTGTCCCAGCAGGCAGATCTAAGTAGCATTGTTGAGGAGATTGAGGTAGGACCCCACTGTGCTATCTAATTATTCAGAAATTTGCTAGATTGCTTTCAAACTAAAAGATGTATTAATGTGAAAAACAAAATGAAAAACCAGCCTTGCTAATTGTCTGCCTGCATGATGTGGCTTGGCTTTCAAGCAGATAATTCCTTGGACTTTTATCTGTTTCACAGTGGACTGTAAAATAGACAATCCTGACATTTACATATAATTAAATCCGCTAAAGGCTGGAGGATTTTCTTTCATCCTGTTTCTAAATAACTATTACAAAATATATCATTGATCCCATACAGATAATTCTTGATTAAAGACCTAACAGCAGAGTTAACTTCTGTGGATCCACTAGAATGCAATTTAAATTTTAATAACTCTTTCTGTCAGGATCTTGTTGCTCGCTTGGATGACCTGGGTGGAGTTTACCTGCAGTTTGAAGAAGGAATTGAGACTACTGGCCTGTTTGTTGCTGCTGCCTATAAGCTGTCAGACCATGTGGGTACAGAGCCAGCAATAAAGGAGGTCTGTACCTGCCCTTTCCTTCCTTGCACACTCCAGCTCCCAAAAAGGATCTGCTCAGTCCCTGTGGTGCAGTGCCAGAGCCTGGTGTAACTGGGTAGAACTTCTACTGCAAAAAGTATTGAGAACACTCAGTGAAAAGGGACATTGTGGAGGGAATGCTAGGAAACAGAGTCTAAGAGGAAATTCCAACTTAAAGATCACAGGCTGAATTTGTTGGTTTTTTTTTCCCTTTTCAAGTGTACAGAAGGAAATTGCAAGTGAAGCTTAGTTTTTCTTTGTTTATTTAGACATGGTGTTGAAAAAACCCCTTGTTTCAGAGTTTGTTCTGGTATTTGGCACTTGTAGCACTTTCCAGCATTTCAAGGTGTTTTGCAAATGTCATTTATCTGTGAGGAAATGCAGGCACCCCAGTTTGGGGTGCTCAAAAGAGAGACAACATTACCATGTGCCTGCAGGAATCCAGATGAAAAAACTTGTTGTCTAAGATGAAAGACTGCTGGAAATTCCTTTTGATCTTGGTTAAGCCAGAAATCATTACTACAAGCTATCCACTTGATTTTTTTTCCCACAAGTTAATGGAGTTAGATGTACTTTGGAGTGAGAATGGCAGCTCCCTAAAGCACAAGCCAAAGTGGCAGGGTTAAGACTGAAGCCAGTGTAAGACATCTGAGTTCAGCCCTGGCCCTTTTCCATACTGCTGACAGACTAATGCAAAGTAATTTTGATGTCATTTTTGGGGTGGTGATTCTGCCACGTGCAATTCAAACTGTCAGCGTCCAAACGATGCTTTTAAAAAAGACCAATTAAGGGAAATTTAGGGTTTTTTCAGAATTGTGCTGTCAGAAATGCTGCTGTTGAGGCTTGAGGCTTTATCTCTGTTGAATGGTGAGAGTGCCTTTGGAATGCCACAAAATTGTCTTTAAAAATGAAGATGTCATATTTGAAAAAATAACTCCCTGTTTTTTTCCCCCCACAACTTCAATGAGAGTGTCAGCTGCTGATTAGGGTCTGGAGCAGTGCCATGCCCTCCACAGACATGAAAAACACTGCAGGATTTGCACTGTGCAGGAGTTTTGTAGCATTTGTCTGGATGCTTTTCTAGTTGTGATGTTGTTTGGTGTTCACTGGTACAAGCAGAAGAGTGAAGATTTGAGATGCAGTGGATTTCATTTAGAAGTGTTCTTTGCAGGTCACTAAGCTGTATCCTTATTGTTTTATTTGGGATTGTCTTTCACTGTACTCATTCTCATTAGAATTTGGCCCAAAATCCTTGGTTTGGATCAAAGTACAGGTAGCCAGTCCCTCTGCTTTCCAGACTAGCAGGCAGTGATGGAAGAAGCTGAATAATGATGGCTAATGAATAATCTGCAGAGAGTGGTGCAGATGCCCTAACCCTACTGAGTCAGCCTGCAAAACCAGCTGGGGGGATGCTGTCCCACTCCTGCTTTGGAGAGAACAAATTAGCTTTGGCACATCCCAAATCCAGAGCTGGCTCTGTGCTCCTGGTGGTACTGCTTTAAAGCTAATCCTCTTAGCTTGAGGACACTGCTGAGCCGAAGGGGAAAAGCCTGCATGGGCCTAGACTGGCTCCTTCCAGAGCCATTGGGATGCTTTGTTCTGTGGCCTTCCCAGCCAGGACATCAAGCCTGGTTCTACTCCACGTATGAAGACAATTGTGCAGCTCTTGCAGCCAAATTGTCTTTTTGCAGCCACATACAGTCTGGGTAGTTGAGCTGCTGACATCTTTTTACTCTGAAACACATCACTTGCAGAGGTGGATCCATATTCTGCTTTTCCAAGTTCTTGAGAGAGTTCCAGCCATTGTGGTTGGAGCCTCCTAGCCAAGAATAAGAATGCATATGAAATTCCAAAGGTAGATAATTTTGGGTTGCCTCATAATTTGAACTGTTTTTAAAGCAAGTGGAAAATTAAACAGTCTTTTATGAATGATGTTTTCATTAATAACATAATACTGAGCCAGTTTGCAGTGTTGTGGGAAGCTGCTGGTGCTTATATGTGGTTGGCTTTTCCTCTTTCAGGATCAGGTTATCCAGTTGATGAATGCAATTTTTAGCAAGAAGAATTTTGAGACACTCTCAGAGGCCTTCAGCGTTGCTCGTGCTGCAGGTGCCCTATCCCAGAACCGCTTCCACTTGCCCATCATCGTTGTCCCTGATGGGCCTGCAGCTGTGTCTCATCACCAGCCCCTGCTCAGGGTAAGGCCTTAGCCCCAGATCTTGGCTCAGTCTGTGGTGGTGTAGCTCTGGGCTCACTGAAAGTGTAAGTCGATGTCTTCCACTTTTAGCTCTGTGACCGAGGCTCCAGCAGATCTGGGATTGTAGTGCTTTTGTGAAGTGATTCTTAGGAACCTCATCTTACCAGGGCTTACCAGGCACTGCCTCAAGAAGGCATCGTGTGGAAGTCAGCTCTTCACCTTCCCTGTTGTGTTAGAAAGAACAAGGGAGGCTGGGAGGCTGAGGAGGGGAGAGCTCTGGGTGTGTAACACAGAGGGGTACCAAGCTGTCTGTGCTCCTGCATTTCTTCTGGGACAATGAAGAAATGCTCACAGAAATGCTGGTTTTTCTCTCGTAGCTTCAAGTGACCAACGTTATGTCCCAGCTCCTGACTCAAGTTTCTGTAAAGCTTGACCAAGCCAAGTCTGTGTCTAGCAAAGCCACTGTCCTTCAACAGCTACCATTTACTCTCTCTGGGTAAGAAAATAAGATTATATTTATGTGTTATTTAAGCAATGTTGGACTTAGTTTTCCATAAGTGTTTTTCCACCAGAGAAATGTTTCTGTGATAGAAAACTCAAGATGCTGTGGTTGTGTTTTGTTAGTGTAGAGTGACTGATCACATTTGATGGTGATGGTGAATTTCTGTTGTTTTTTCTTCTGACTGGGAGTGGGAAATTCCAATGTTATTTTGACTTTGGTTGGCTTTGAAGAATTCTTTTCCTGCTCCACTTAGCAATGTTAGTTTTGTGCTGTGTTTGTTTACCTGTTTAATGTAGCATGTTTGGAGTCTTCTTAACACCTTGGGGCTTTTTGTTACAGAGATTTCTTTGAGCTGAACTTCATGAATGTGAAACCTGCTAGTGGATATTATGATTTCTCTATCAGTGTAGATGGAGATAAGCGATTTATTGCTAACAAAGTGGAGGTGGGTGTGCTCTTTGATGTATTTTCATTCTGTGCTTATTCACTGAAACAGCTTTTTATTTATACTTGTGAAAAATGTTGCTCGTTGTATGGAATTTTTATCACATGCTTTTCTGTATTGCATTGGATTTTGACTCAGGATTATGGCCAGTAACCAGATTAATACATGATCAAAAGGGATTTGTGTAAATTTCAAACCTGTCTTATCATTTAGAAGCTGATCTGACAGCATATGAACAAAGGGTAACAGTGGAAGTGTTTATATGGCAGCCCTAAGTCGATATACAGAAATGATTACCAAGTGTTAGTTCTTCAGAGCATTCTAGAGTTGAGCCCATAAATCTCAAGGCTTGGCTGTCAGTTGTCTGGGGATTGCCTGCTGTGTGGAAGCTGAGCATTTGTTGTTGTCTGTTTGTATAAGCTCTAGAGCCCTAGAAGAGAGTCGGGGGGGGGGGGTGTCTTTTGGCATTTCCAAACTGTGTATGTGGTGAAGATTTTGTAGTGGAGAAGCAGTGACCAAAGCAGATGAAGTCTTCTTTTCATGCATACACAGCTCTTTTTTGGTGGCAAAAGCTCTTAGACCTCACCTTTCTGAAGAGCAGTTTTATATAAACATTTGGAGTTTTCCTTTCCTCAAGTTTGTAACAGTGAGAGGAATGTGACCTCTCTGACTGTTCATGTAGTCCCCCCGGTGTCAACAGCTGAGAATGCTCTTCTCCAAAGAGGTCCATTCCCAGGGTTAATTTGTGCCTTCAATCACCTATTTAAGGAAACAATTAGCATTTCAAGTCTTCCAACGTACTTCACTTGGAGTGGAGGAAGACACAAGTGCTGACCTTTACTCTGAGATTGGCTCTGTCAGTGGAGCAGTAATGGCACTCAGGGTGTCAGAAGGGGCTGGATTGTCCTGCTTAAGCCGGGGCTGGCACAGGGAGGCACCGGCAGGAATGTATTAGCTCCGGCAGCTTTGTGGGAACCGCTGCTAATAAGACACATTGTTATGGGGGAGGACTGCTGGGGAGCTGCTTTTTCCTTACTGTTATTAGCATTAATTGTCCTTAATGCACCATCGTTTTGACAGTAATGAGCTAAACCAGTGGGTTATTACTCAGGCAGAGACTACATTTCCTGGCATTAAAATATTTGAGAGATGTTTGTGTACTGTGCAGTTGGAGGGGCTGTGTGCAGCAGATCTGAGTTGCCTTCACACAACTTTTTAAAAATTTATATTTCTTAGTCCATCTTTCTTTACTCCCATCCTGGAACAAATTAAGGCTTTGCTAAAGTTAGCCTGAATCATCTGCATGTTAATGGATCCATTTTTGGAGGTAGCTTCTTTCTTAAATTATACTTTTTGTTGTAAAGGAACAGCCAAGATAATTGTGTTTGAAGTCTGACCTGCATAGTTTAGTTAATGTTTTTACATATTTTTCCTACAGGTTCTCTGTGAATTATTTTTCAGGCTGAGGGTGTGGGGCTGGCTCACATGAGCAAACCTGTAATAACAAATGGTAGTATAAGATGAAAAATGTCTTGGCAATGAAACTTCAGTTCTCTAGGGAAGCATTTATAAGCTGTGAGAACAAATGTGCTAATTAAAAACTACAGACTGCAGTAACTGCTTATGTTTGAGAAAAGAATTGAAATCAGTCAAACCCACTCGGCTCAGTGCCTGAATGGGCTGTGGTTTGGGGCTGGGGAAAGGGCAGGAAATCATTTCTCTGCTTGGGGTTTATACTGCACTTATACAGAGGAGTGTGATAAATGGCAGGGCCTTGTTGGCTGCCCTGCACTAAGGGGTAAGTGCTGTGACTCTGCAGGAAAGCTTGCTGGACAAAGTGCAGGTCTGCAGGAATGCTTTGGCATTTGCCTGCTGGTAATAAAATCAGCAGAAACCTGTTGGGCTTTAGGAGCCAACAGAGGCAGAACTGTTGCTGTCCAGAGACCTCTTGTCTCAAATTGCTGTCCAGAAAGTAGAACACGTGCACAGGCAGTGTGAAGTTGTATCATATGTGATGTAATCTTTAATAGCTTCTGCTAGTTCAGAAGGAAAACTAGTTGGATCTGGGTAGTTGGACTGTTTCATTCAAAACAGCTCTATCAAGGACAGCTAATTCCAGCGTGCCTGAGAAGTTGGTGTTTGCAGAGCTGGCTGCTTGTGCAGGGAGGAAGGGGATGGGTCAGTGACTGGTGCTGGAGCTTTGCCAGAAGGTAAATTGCTGTAGATCCTTCTGTGCAGGTTAGGCTCTGACTTGGGCTTTGTCATAAGACTCTCTTTGGGGAAGAGAGACTGAGGAGCTAAAGCATCTGCAGTGAACTTGGCCATAATTGGTGTGTGTAGTGTGCTCTGAAGAATTTTCTGTTGTGTTCTGTTGCAGCTGAAAGTAAAAGTTTCCACAGAAGTGGGGATTACTAATGTAGATCTTTCTATCGTGGATAAAGATCAGAGCATTGCACCAAAAACAACCAGGTAAAATGGCATGGGGGTTGGCATGGCATGGAGTTCAGTCCTTGATCCTGGAAGGACAACTGGCTCTAGACTAGAGCCTTGGCTTCTCTGGGCACCAGGCCTTCTCTTGCAAGATCACCTCAGTTCTGTGTGCTTTTTTTCCTCCTAGGGTAGCTTACCCAGCCAAAGCCAAGGGCTCATTCACTGCTGACAGCCATCAGAACTTTGCTTTATCCTTCCAGCTGATAGATGTGAACAGTGGAGCTGAGCTCATCCCTCACCAGGTTAGGACAATTTTTGTCATTGCTGTGTTACCAAGATGTTCCATCATGAAGCATCTGAGGTGACAGTTGCTCTTGAAAAGATTTGATAGGTTTTGAGAAGCCTTATGTTTCTGACATGTACTGTGAAGATCACTGATCTCACTGGATGGGAGATTCACTTCATTTGTTTTGTCTGTCTGTTAAATGAAACCTCTCCTGGCTCTGGTATTTTGTCGTATTTAACTCCACAGATTGAGTGCACATAGCCTGCCCTGTAAAAGCACACTTCTGATTTTTTTTTTTAAGGTAGATTGCTGGCTGAAAAGTCCTTGAATGTTATGATCTTCCTTGCAGACTTTTGTTCGACTTCACAACCAAAAGACTGGCCAGGAGGTGGTGTTTGTTGCAGAACCAGACAGCAAGAATGTGTACAAATTTGAACTGGATACCTCTGAAAGAAAGACTGAATTTGACTCTGCCTCTGGGACCTACACTCTTTACCTGATCATTGGAGATGCCACTCTGGAAAATCCAATCCTTTGGAATGTGGTATGTAGCTGGAAGTGGGGTGAAGTGGTTTTGTCGTTACTGACAGTCTAACAGGAGGGCATGGTACACGCTTGGAACCAAAAAGCTCAAATGTTTTGTTATTTTTAGTGACTAGAATCCTTTTGACTATTTGTGGGCTCTGAGATCTGCTGTTCTTTGCAAGTTTAAAGTAAGCATCAAAGAAAGACAGAAATAAACATTAATTTTATCATGTGGTGGTGCAGAAGTTTCAGAAGATTTATGGGTTTGATGCAATTTCATGGCAGGCTCTTGAGGTTGTTTCTCTGCTGGAAATAAGTCCAATTCTTAATGATGGGTGAATGATAATACTGCCCCTGTTTAGGAGAGGTTGCTTCTTTAAGAGGTTGTGATTTCCTTTTAAAATTATGTGAATTGTAGATTGTCAAATAAGGAAGTAGAGCACAGTAATGGAACGGATTTTATGCTTTTAGATCTAAGTGCATGAAGCTGCACGATTTCATTTCAGGCTGATGTTGTGATCACATTCCCAGAAGAGGATGCACCATCCACAGTCCAGTCCAAGAACCTCTTTGTTCCCAAACCTGAAATCCAGGTACAGTCAAGTTTATATGTGGAGATGAGGGCTTGGTGTTATGTGTTCTCATCATCATTTATTTGTAAGTAATGTAATTAAAGGAAGACCAGAGTTACTGCTTAATGGAAAGAAATTTGTTGGAGTTCTCTGGTGTATGAATAAAAAAGCTGTGTGTTCTAGCTATGAGGGAGCAACTGGTGTCAGTGAAAAGACTCAAACATGAAAACGTGTCTAGGTAAGCACCACAGAAAGGTCTCTGTTTCATTCCAGCCATCTGGGCTGATGTCAAGCTAACCAGTGCTTCTGTGAGTGCAAGCAAAAGTTAACTGTGCAAGAAATCAAACATGCAGAGACTGGGATAGACACTGTGTTAATGAGTCAGTCTTTGCCTTAGGAAGAATGGCCCTCACCCAGAGGAACCTTTGAGAAGAGCACTAGGGCTGCAGCTTGGGAGCAGAGGAGCTCTGTTGGAACACTCCTGCTCATGAGTTGGTTTGGTTTGTTTGCAGCACCTCTTCAGGGAACCTGAGAAGAGACCTCCCACAGTGGTCTCCAACACTTTCACAGCACTGGTTCTCTCCCCACTGCTTTTGCTGCTCATCTTGGTGAGTGAACTGGGTCACAGAAAAACAACACTTCTTCCCATCCAGTCAGAGTCACTTAGGAGGTTGGACAGCTCAAAACTCTTGGTTAATCATGACTGGCACAACAGTGCTGGAGTCACAGCTAGCAGCTGTCAGTGCAGAGCACTGGTCTGGTTTGATTTTTTGAGGTTATAGTCAAAGCAGAATAGCACTGCTGCCAAGTTGAAGTAGGTGGATGAGTTTCTTCAATGTGCTTCAGCTGAGGATGGTGAATAACAGTGGGCAGATTAAGTTACAATAACATTAGACTTCCACAGGGAAAAGGCATTTATTCTGCCTCACATGTAATAAATCCATCACAAAATCTTTGTTGCTTAATCCTATCAGATTGAATTCCCATTTATGGACATTTGAGTATCTGTAGTTGAAACATCCCTGCTACTCACTGTTTCATCAGGTCAGTGCTTTGAACTTAATGCAATAAAAAACTCACTGAGGCAAGTTAAATTATTTCTTATTTGGAATATGAAACTGATTCCAACAGTAATTTCCCATTAGCCAGTCTCAGTGAAAGCTGCCATTCAGGCAATTGTGTCCTCTGGTCTATGGAGTTCACAGTATACAAGTTGATGACACTTGAATGAAAAAACTCGTTGTTGCTGCTCCTCTTTTCCACCCTTCATGCCTTTATCTTTTGTAGTCAAAAACTATAAATGTTACTGTGAGCAAACATCTTGTATCCATAGCTGTTCTTTGGATGAGTCCAAAATGAGAGCATTACCTTTTTTTTTTTATTTTATTTTTAATGGAAATTAATTCAAGTGGGTAGAAATAGCAAAATCTATTTATTTTTCACTATTTAAATTTGGAGCGGTCCTCTCTCATCAGTTTAAGATATTTGAGGAACTGCATTGGGGCAGTCAGAAGTAGCAGGAGACATTTCCACTAAAGGAGCTCAACAATGCTGCCTTTAGCAAAATTACTACTGTCTCCTCTTGCAGTAATAAACAAGGACTTTTGTAGAGAATACACTGAAGATCTTAAACAGGCTTGAAAAGATGTTGAAGCTTAAAATAAAATCTTGTGTTTACAAGGCTGTTAAATTCCAGTTTTGTTTCTTTTCCTTTTTAGTGGATCAAGATAGGTGCCAACATCTCCAACTTCAGCTTTGCTCCCAGCACCATTGTTTTTCACCTGGGACATGCTGGTAAGTGTCAGAGTGTGTGTTTGACCTCCTCACCTGGGAGTTACAGATGAGAGCCTGTGGTTAATGGGCTCGTGGTCTATTAACTCTAATGACATAACAGCATAACACTTGTTCTCTTGTTTCCATCTGCCTTCCTGCTTTTCATGATTGTTAATATGGTGATAAACCTGTTTTGGCCATCAGCTTATAACAGCCATCATTATCTGGGCCCCTCTCTCACTCCATTTATCTGTACTTAATAGAACTTTGTATTTCCAGAGGTCACACTTTATTGCATGTTTATCCTCTGAGAGTGAGGAGGTTCTGTGGGGATTGAGACCTGCAGGACTCTCAACAGTGAAAAGCTGCATCTTTTCTTTAAAGCTCTTCCCATAAAAGCACTTCTGGTTCTTTGGCTGAACCAAATTTTTTCATCAATTTTATTGTGTCCTTGGTTACACAGTTATTTATTGTCTTGGTAGAATTTCAAAAGCATTGCAGGTTGGAAGAACATAGAATTGATTTCCAAATGTCACTATGTTTCTCAGTCCAAATCAGGTTACTTGGAGGCTTTATAAAGCTGTAAGCCCTTACAGATGTGTGAGGTTAATATCCCCTATTGAAATCCAGAGTATCCTCCTCTTTTTAATAGCCCTTAATGTCTATAATATGTCCATAATTCTGCCACAGGAGAGTTGGTTGCAAGCTGTCAGTGTCACAGTTTCACTCCAGAATGGAAACCCAGATGTCTTCATTCCCTGGCAATAATATGTGGCCTTTAGAGCTGCCATTCAGAGCTTCAGAAAGGAGATAGGAACCAAATGCTTAGGCCTGGCAGTACAGTTGTTCTGAGGATGACAAATGGTTGGTCTTTGAAATGCAATTTCAGCCATGAGCTGTCTCTTTTTTTCCCTTAGCAATGTTGGGGCTCATGTATGTCTACTGGACTCAGCTCAACATGTTCCAGACTCTGAAGTACTTGGCCATTTTGGGTGGCATCACATTCCTGGCAGGCAACAGGATGCTGGCTCAGAAAGCTGTGAAGAGGTAAGGAGGGGACAGAGCATCAGTGGGGAGGAGATCACAGGGTGCTGCTGTGTGTCAGTGACCAGTGCTTTGGGCTCTTGGACTTTGGATGTTGGGCTGGGCTGCTCAGCCCCACTTCCCTGCCTCTTGAACTGAGTGGGGCAGTGAGGAGCTGTCCCTGGGAGCAGCTCCTGCAGAGAGAATTGGCCATGTGGCATGTGCTGAAGGAAGCTCTTAGAATATTGTCAGATTATGGAAGCCACTGTAAATGTAGGAGAGGCCCAACTATTTGGGAGTTCTGCTTGTGATAAAGGTTTTAAGAGAAGGAATGTAAGGTGGGAGTAAACCACTGCTGTGTTCCTCTAGCTAAGGGGTGATTGTAGGGAAAAGGGAAGCAGCTGCTTATCATTTGTGCAGCAACAGACAAGAGGCAACTAACACGAGCAAACCCAGAGAAAATTCTGCTAGGTATTAGGGATACAGCATTTCTTTCTGTACTGGATTGGATTCATTCTGCACACCTGTGTCTTCTGCCACACAGTGTCTCGTGACTGCCCTGGTGTGGGCAGCCAGCAGTTTGCTGACCCAAGCTGCCAGTGCAGTGCCGTGGTTAGAGGTCACACCATTCCCTCTCCTTCACTTCTGCCACAATTTTCATGTGAGACTTAAGCTTTTGTACTAATGTAGCATTTGACTTTGAAGATGATTTACTGACCTGCTTTGCCATCACACCTGTGCTTTCCTTACTTTCCCCTTTTTGAGCTACTGGATACCTACCTGCATAGATATCCCTGGGGTCTCACCTTTTTTATTACACTCTATTAAAACCAGGACAAGAGCTGTAAAAAAAACCCATAAGAATATAATTTTCAGGAGGGTTGCATTGATTGGTTTTCTTTCAAACATTTCTACATTTATGGCTATGTCCAGGAGGATGATTAATGTAATTAACCATTTTCATGCTGTCCTCCCACCTTTCTCAGCCTTGCTCCCTCAGATGTCCAGCCCTCTCCACTGTGGCCTTTTATTGTGTAGCATGACTTCCTATGGGAATTGTGTTGCCCCTGGGACTGTTATGTCATTTAATAATGTTTCCTTTTTCATTGAAAGAGTAATGAGACATTATTATGAAGTGTAGATTGCCTAGGATACAGATTTGGGGGAAAATAATACAATGAAGCAAATTTCTAAGTGTCTTGGCTCAACCAGGGCTTCTGTTAGCACATAAATGCAGGTGGTTGGTTCCTGCTTCAAACCACTGCAGGGGGTGTCCGTGTGCTTTTTCACTGTAAATGACACGAAGCTGCAACTACAATGGCAAATTTAAAAGTAAAACTTCTCTCTGAGGCTAAAGTTAAACCCTTTGTACACGACTTTAATGTTCAAAAAGACATCTTCTTGTGAAGGCAGTGCCTGCCTGTCTCAGATGCTGAAGTGCAGTGACAATTAACCAGATTGCACTTTGAGGCAAAGCTGTGGAGGCCAACAGCAGGCGTGGGAAGGAGAGGGAAGGGGGCTGTCTGTATAAACCATCTTGTTACAGAAGTTACCAGAAGGCCTGGTTTTGCTTTTTGCATTTCTGTCACTGGGTCTGGTTCCTGGAACAGGGCTGCTTTCTTCCTTCCTGTCTTCTCTGAACCTTTCTCCCTCTCTCCTTTTGGCAGGATCGCTGCAGAGCAGAGCAGTAGGTTGGCAAAGTATAGAACGCTGCGGTAAAAGGGGGTTTGCTAGTGACCAGCTCTTCAGGAAGTAAGGGCCTTTTTGGATTTTGCCTTTCCCTGGGCATGCTGCCTGTTTCATTTCACCTCATCACTCACTCCTTTGACAAAAAATATGTGAGCTGAAGCTGCATCCCCCAGCATTGCTTAGTGGGCTTTAAAATTAGTCCTTGGGTGCCCTGGCTGCAGCTGGGTTGGGCATATTAGCAGGACATGTTCTCTGAGGCTAAATTGCATTTGTGTGATTTCCTGAATTATCTGAAGTCTGTGTGGTGATATGTGCACATGTAAATATGCTGTTGTGGGCATCAAGCAGCTCTCAGGTGATGAAATAAAACAATATTATTGCTCCTATAAATAAATTATTAGCAGTGTCAGCTGGAGGAGACCATGATCAGTGGCTGACACTGGGGCTGTTCCCGCTCTGCCTGCTGAATTACATCCTCATTTGGGGTGGTGAGAGCTCTGTGCAGCAGAGCCAGGTCAGCACCACCTCTGTCAGCTGAGGACACGAGCCAGTCCCAGGTCACCCTCCATTAGACTGAACATGATGGTGAGCCATGGCAGCAGCAGCTCCCAGCCCCCTCCATTCCATTCAGTCATGTGCTGGGTCTCCATTGCCATTTGCCAGGAGAAAGCCCTTTGTTTCCTTTCATTCCAAGAGGTAAGGTCCCAGTTTGCTCTGTGCACTGTGGTGTAGGAGGCAGGACTGCCCAGTTCTGAGTGTGTGTGCATGGGGCCTTCATTCCTTTTCAGTGCACTGGTTTGTTGTGGGGAAAGGAAGAGTTTGTGTGATGGGTCCTGTGGTGACACAAATCACTGTACAATGTGCTGCACAGGTACATCTGAGCATCTGCTTCCCCTCACATGCACAGTCAGTGCTCCAGGCACGTGGGGAGTTGAATGGAGCCCAGTTTCTGTGGTGCAAATCAAAACCAGCACTGGGAGGTTGTGCCACACAAATGGTGTGCACTGTGGTGAGAGCTCCTGTCTGCAGATCAGGGAGCGTGCAGGATGGTTGCATGGAAATTACCTGTGGAAAATGTGGCATCATGTCCCTCAGAAAAACACCCTTTTGATGTCTTTTCTCTCCTTGGAGTGTTTTGAGGTACTTGAGCACAGAACAAACTACAGCAGGTTACTGGAAAGGAACTGGAGGTGGCTGTCACTTGTCCTTTTGACTGCTGTGTTTGCTGTTCAGGCTCCTGGATGCTTCTCTTTAACATCACTTTGGGCCAGTGGTTTGCAGCTTTTTAGTGGCCTGTTACCAAGTGCCTCATGAGTGTTCTCCACAGCCTGCATGTTTCCTGTTTCTCAGGCTGGTATTTTAACCCTTCATTCCTTATGGGCTGAAAGTAGTCCTAGACTACAGACTGCTTTGGGTTGGAAGGTCCACTAGTTCCAACCCCCCTGCCACAGGCAGGAGCACCATCCACTAGACCAGGTTGCTTAGGGCCACATCCACCCTGGCCTTTAACAAATTCCAGAGATGGGGCAGCAACAGCTTCTCTGGGCAACCTGTGCCAGTGCCTCACCACATTCTGAGTTTAAAATTCCTTCCTAACATCCAATCTAAACCTGCCCTCTTTCAGTTTAAAACCACTGCCCCATCTGCCTGTATAAAACATCCCTCTCACTCCTTTTCATAAACCCCCTTCAAGTCCTGCATGGCCACAGTGAGGCCTCCCTTGGGCCTTCTCCAGGCTGAGCATCCCCAGCTCCCTCAGCTTTGCCTCAGAGCAGAGGGGCTGCAGCTCTCAGAGCACGTCTGTGGCCCTAAGATCTTGCAAATAAATGAATATGCACAAACCCTAAGTTAGATTTTGCTGCCATGTGCAGTCACAAGTATTTTTCCTCATGCTGAGTTTTCTGATGCCCCAGCCATGTCAGTTAAGAGTGTCATGCCATGTGTGCCTGTCTGGCATCGTGGAAGGCAAAAGGACCTCAAAAGGTTGGGTTTGCTATGCTAACCCTGCTTGATCTTCCTGGGGAGATGAAGATCTTTGTGTTAACATGGACCAAGGATTGCCAGCAGATGGATCAGCCCTGTTCAGAGGAGAAGTTAAGGTACTTGCAGGCTTTGCCTTCAGCCTGGGTTGGATTTGTTTTTTTGGGTTTTTTTTTTCAGTTCTGTAATTTAATAGACATTCATCCCTTTTGCACCAGAAATTAATCTACATTTTCTCTGACCATTTCCATGCTCCTTGAATTCCATCCCCCATTCCAGAGCAGTACTGGTTTATCACTCAAATAAGCTGCTTTGGGGAAGTAGTTTGTCCAACAAGCTGCCTTTGAGAGAGAATGAAGGGTTTGAGGACACTTGTACTGTACAAGCTAGTGCTTTGTTGCCTGGAAGAGTTAATTTTTTTTTTTTCTTTCCAGGACACACTAGTACCAGAAGAATGGAAGAAATGTGGAAAAACAAAGCAAATGCCTTCAGAGCAGAAGCAAATAAATAACTGAAAGTCCAGAAGAAGGAAGGCAGAAGATAATTCTTTTTTATATATTAAGTCAAAAGGGTGCCAGTTAAACTTTTTTTTAAATCTTTATTTTCATCATTGTGTTCATGCTACTGGAGTGCTTTTCATATGAATCTGGAAAATATTTTCTTCCCTGGATCCTCTCCCCTTCTCCCAGGACATTTGAATTTCTTTTTGAGAAAAAGAAAGAAGAAAATACAAATTGCTTTTCCCCAGGTGCCCTTTCCTCATCATAAAGATTTGTGAATAAAGAGGAGGAAAGGATGGTCCCGAGTGTTGTGTTTTGGCTGTCTCAGAGGCTGTGATTGGAAGCTGGGTTCACATGAGAATGAGAAGAGCTTTTTCTGGTGGGTAATTTTGTGTGTGAGTCATTGCTGAGTGTGAAGCTTCCTGTTCTTTCATGTCCTTTCCCTGGGGGCTGTTTTTATTGGGGGTGACTTCCCTCCTGCCTGTCCCTTGGGTGAGGCTGTGGCTGCCTTTCTCCACTAAAGGCTTGTCTCTCCCACTCCAGGCTGTGCTCTGGGCCCCTGGGGTCAGGCCTTGTGGAGCCAGCTGTGGTGCTGGTGTGCCTGGCTGTGTCTGACCTGGCAGCTTTGGGGGTCCTGTGGGGGCTTCACTTTCTTTCCAACCTCTGGCAGTAACCTTCTCACTCCAAATACGAGTTTGATGAGATTGTTGCTTCTGGCCTTCTATGAAACCAAAAGCCAGGTGTCTGCTGCTTGCCATGTGGCCATGTTTGAGTTACTCAAACTCTCATTTCCCATCTAATTCCTCCCTTCAGGACCACCAAGCAGTGCTGAGGCAGCAGCTTTGGCTGTTACTGAAGGACTCACAGATACTAATAACCAAAGGCCTAAATCTCCTTCTGATGTGCAACTTTCAGATGGAAAACTTAACAGTTGCTCCCTCCCCTGCTCCTGTGCATCCTGTGTCAAGGGTAGTTGCTCTAAAGGCCTTTATCAAATGTCTTCTGGAAATCCAGGAAAATTACATCAGCAAGCAAGCATGTGGATAAAGGGTGTGGAGCTCAATCCTCCAAAGCATTTCACGTATGTGAGACGTGACCCCACTTTATTAAATCCACCTTGTCTCTTCCCCATGCTGTTGCTCACACTTAGCTCACTGTTCCTGCTCTTTGCAGCTGTTCCTACCTGCTGGTTCAGTGTAAACATTAGGGTGGGCCCACAGAGGTTTAATGAACTTCTTTGACCTCCTCTGCACTCCTTCAAACACCAGATCTCAGGCTGCATTCAAGTCCTCTGGGGCTAAAGGAGTTTTAGACAAGAAATAACTAAGCTACTCTTCATAGTCATTTACCCTGAAATACTTTTTTTAGCCTCATGTTTTGTTACTGCTTACTTAGAAGCTTTGTTTTTTAACTAATTCTTTCTGCTGATGCTTTGTGCTAGAACAGAACTTTCCCTGTGCCTGTAGAGCTGCAGCACTATCCAAGGAGACCAAGGATGCAAAAGGAAAATCCTGGAGTGCCCCTGTGGTGTATTTTCTCTAAGCTGTGTGTGTTGCTATTGATTCTGCTATTAATGCATTAGGAAATACTATGTTTATTATTTTGGTCTTTTAGTCCTCAGATATCTTTATTTGCTTTAATATCACAGAGTTTGAGCATATATTTCCTCATTTTGAAGCAAACTGAACCTCCAAAGGAGTCTGTTTTATTCCAAATAGCTACACTCACCCATCCATTTAATCACAAATGGATTTTCTGAAACACCCAAACACTTTCTGAAATGTTTTTGAAAGGGCTTTGATTTTATTGGCAGTATCCAATCCAGAGGCATGTGCCTTTTATGCCACTTAAGAGTTTAAATTCATTTTGCTACTATGCCTACTTACTACTTTAGGAATCTTCTTCAATTTTTGTAATTCCTTTCCTTGGAGGGACTAAGTCTTAATGGCTTTGAGTTTGTTGTTACAGAACAGGTTTACAAACCCATTTTGAGCTACTCAGGTAATTCTTCTTTTGTGTATTTCTGCACTGTGGAGCAGAAGGATGTCTCTGACAGCTGCCTGCCCATGGAAGGGTAGCAGTTATCCATTAGAGCTCCTGCTGCTGTCACAGCTTCACTGATCTCACTCAACATCCTCTGTGTTCCCCATCCTGCTGGGTGGTTTGTATTACTTCCCCAGTGCTGGAATTGTAAAACCTGAACAGGGAGGGCTGTAACAGGGAGTTGGTGCAAGGATGAAATTATTTCCATGCACACTGGAGCCTCCTATCCTAAAACATGTCACCTGGTGATAATAACTACTGCAGACTAACAAGGAATTGTTGGAGTGCAAGGAGGGAAAATCTCATAGGCCTTAACACACATTTATATATCATTGTGGTTCCAGCCTGGTGTTATTATTGGTATTGGAGCTGGTGCCTTTGTTAGCCCAGTTTTGAGTCATGCTTGGTGCACTTGACAACTGTCTCTGAGGAGCATCTTCCATTGTGGGCCCAGAATCAATAAACTAAGGTCTCAACAAAAGAGCCATCTTGACCTGCTGTTGGACAGGTTTATTTAGAACAACTGTTATTTCTGGCTGCTGATGGGAGAGCAGACCCCATCCTGGTGTTATTTACATTTCTGAAGACATGATTATTACACAAACAACAGGGGGATTGGGGTGAGAGGGAGGAAGGAGATCACTGGGTAATAATTTACTCCTTTTACAACACTTACGGTGTAACTGTAGCCACGGTGGAGTTCAGAGCCAGGGGGTGGCACATAACAGGAGGCTGAGTTGAAACAGTGACAGCCCAATCTGATGCACAGGGATCTCCTTTAGCTCTGGCAGGGCTGTAACTTCAGCTTGAATTCCTCAAGGCCGAGCAGGCAGCGTAGCTGAGCATTTTAGAGTTCATTCTGCTGCCAGGGCTCTGTGTCAGGAAGACAAGCAGCAGCAGCCCTGGGCAGTGTTTCCAGTGAATGGGAGACGTGTGGATTCATGTCTCACCCAGATCCTTGCTGTGTGTGGTTGTGCCATCAGCATCAATTTAGAGAACGCTGTAATCAATTTACTAAGTTGCCTAAAGGTGCCTTTCGGTGGCCTCATATTTATTAATCAGGCCCTCAAACAGAAAGATGACTTGGCAGAAATTTTGCCACACTTTGTGATTTGAAACCTTAATTAGTAGACAGAATGTCCCCAGGATTACAAGTGTATCACTTGTTTTAGTCTCTGTGTAAAGCAGCCCGAGGTTAAACCACAGAGGTGGGGTTTTTCTGATTTAGTACAGAGCAATATTTCAAGAGGGGAGTTAAATTGTAAAGACTGGAGTAAATTAAGTAGTGCTTCAGCACTGCATTCCTTTGATCAGATCTGAGGAGTGTATGCATCAGTTTCCAGCTGCTCACATCTGGGATTGTCTTCAGTGCTGTGAAGGGCTCACTGTACAGTCTGGTCCATGAGCTCTGAATTATTCTAGACACAAAGAGGAGGAAAAGAGAATTACCAGAAAACTTCATAAGCACACACAGAATTCTTTTCATCCTTTGGAGGCTTTTCCTGACTGACCTTATCTGTGGAAAGGTAACCAAGTCAAGCATGGCAAGAGAGATGCTGGAATATTATGCTCTCCCAGCTGAATCCACACGTGTGATTTATGTAGAGTTCTGATCTTCCCTCTCTTCCCCAGCCCCTCTTTTGCTCAGTGTGCACACTGATCTCTCCACACCCCTTTGTATTGTGCTGGCAGGATTGGACAGGCTTAATTTCTGTGGACAGCTGATCAAGTGAAGGTATTCCCAAGGATGGACAGTTTGCTGGCTCTTATTCCTCCAGGAATGGCAAGACTTAGAGCATAATTCAAGTCCCAGCTGACTGTTTTCAGGATTGAGGGATACAGAAAACAGTAAAACTTTCTCTGCTGCCCAATGCAGGGAAAATCTGACATGTCCCAGGCGCCTAGAGACAGGTTCTGCTGCTGGAGAAGCCTTTTGTCTGCCTTTAGCCTGGCCTAGACCCTCAGGCACTGCATCTCAGATAGCTTTGCAAGGCTGCTTTGGGTTGCTGCAAGCCTGTTTCCAGACATCCACATGCAGCTTCACAGCACTTGTGTTCTCTCTGTTCAAACTATCAGGGTTTTAGGTACTTGGCAATATTGATTGGGAGCTCTTTCCCCCCCTTAAATTGCAGCAAGCACCTTTTTTCTGGACAGCAGTGGGAGCTGGCATCACTGAAGGAGAGCCTTCAAGCCTTGAGCAGTGCAGCAGCAGTGAGTTATGCACAGGACTGAGCAGGGAATGGTACTCACCAGAGCATGGGGAGATGGAAAATGGAGAAGTATTTACATGAGCTTAGCCAGGGTGCTGGGAAAGCCTTCCAGCCCACTGCTGTCGATGTCCTGAGGCCTGTCAAGGAAGAGGACAGGGATGGCATCATTGGGACCAATGAGAAATTCTCTTTTCTGCTATATTTTACTGGATTACAAGGCTGAGAAGACAGCAGAGTGATGTGCTGCTGTGTGGTGCAGGCTGGCTCAGGACAGGCTGCACCCTGCTTGTGAGGTCAGCCTTATTCTTTCCCTGAGTGTTCCTGAAATGACAATTCTGTAGGTTCACACCTGGAAGGCAGGCAGCAATAAGGACCTGGGTGTGTTCCTGCAGTGAGCAGAGAATGAACTGATTCCCACCCACCTGTGGTTCTGCAGGATGGCTCCCAGGAAGTCCCTCAGCACCATCTGCTGCTGGTACTGGCTGTCC
Source organism: Vidua macroura (assembly GCF_024509145.1). Taxonomy (NCBI): domain Eukaryota; kingdom Metazoa; phylum Chordata; class Aves; order Passeriformes; family Viduidae; genus Vidua; species Vidua macroura. The sequence goes on from NC_071587.1 coordinate 5,961,229, forward strand.
ATCAGAATACTGTCGGACTGGCGCCTGGTCAGGAATTCCTGCACCCCTTCCCCTGGGCTGCTCTCGCTGCTTCTGTTCGGTGAAGATGGGAAACCTCTTTGTTTCTGAGATGCTTTTTTGTCCCTCACTCAAAGTTGGGCTCAGGCTGAGCAGCACAGAAAGGGAACCTGCTGGGACTGAGCCTAAGGTCATTATGCTTAATTTCAACAAGGAATTGGTCGCTGTATTTGCTGTTTTGTTAGAAGATGGATTGGGCTGGCTTGCATCTGACCAGTTGGCCTTGTTTAGTGGCAGCCAGTGATCTAAGTAGCCAAGGATAATGGAGAGGCTGTTTCCTGTGTTCAAACCAGGCCAGGGATAACTGTTCCCTACCAGTGAAGCATCATTGCAAATATTACCAGCAAATATTATTGCTTGTTGGTATTGCAGCAGAACTCTCAGCTGATCTGATGCTTACAGCCTTGGAGGAAAGCATTAATTAGGCTGCTTAATGATAACTGTGATTAGGTGTATCCAAGACTGTAGGGATGCAGGATGCCCTTCGGGATGTGGACCAGCAGGAGAGATTGCTTCTGCTGCAGTGAAAGGCAGCTACTTCTGCCAGGTGTATGGAGGACACTGCCCAGGGCAATCGGCAAAACCCAGCCCTAGGGCAGCAGGGTGCTGGGGCTTACCCGAGCCTCTTGCCAATGATGGTCTGGAGGAATTTTCGGGCGGAAATCTGCCCCAGGAATTTCCTGTAGTTGTCAGTGAATATGGCGTCAGCGTGGCGCTGCATCCTGGGGGAAAGGAAGCACAGTGTGCTCTTTGAGCTGTCAGTGAGAAAAATCTGAACAGCCCAGGTGTCACAGGGCTGATACCAGGGCAGGTAACCACAGCAAACACCTTGTAGTGTTGGACTGCATTCCTGTTGGAGGGTAAAAGGATTTGAGGGAGCTCAGTCCTGACACAGAGGCAGCAGGCTAAATAAAATACCTAGGGCAGGGCTGGGCTGGGATATTCCTGTGCTCTGCAGCAGCACCATCACCTCCTGGGAGGGCTGTGTCTGGGACAGGTGACAGGAGCCTCCAGCAGATCTCTAGCCTGTGGTTAGACCCAGGCTCCAGAAGCACAAACCACTGGGCTGGTACCACTGTTGTAAGGACAAGTCCTCTCTGCTTCAGACAGAAATAATGATCCTCTGTCTCCAGGCAGAGATGGAAAGGAGAGGCTCTAGCATCCCTGCAGATTCCCAGAGCTCAGTGGAAAATTCTGTTCCCTGCAGGAGCCCTGCTCCTATGGGCCTGCCCCATCAGTGTGTCCTTGCTGGTGGGGACAGCAGGACGTGGCTCTGGACAGGGGTGATGGTTTGGGACTAACTGAGCTGCTCCTGGGCTGGGGGGAGGCTGTAACCAGCACACGCTGCAGCAGCAGGGCTGGCAGGTGAGGTACAAACCTTTTCTCTGTGGGGTCTGATAAAAAACCCTCCTCCTCCTGCTCCTCTGCCAAGGGGTTTTGGCTCTGCAAGGAGCTGCTGTGCTGCAGCTGGAAGCTCATGGCCTTGCCAGCAATGGGCCCTGGACTGTACCTGCAAGAGAAACCCCAGGCACAGCGTGAGGTGTGCTCAGATGCCAGCTGGGCTCAGTCTTCTTAACCATTATTCCCTACTCTCCTGCTTTTTCTTTCTCCATTTTTCATCCCATCTTAGCAGTAACACAGTGACTGTCACTCTCCCCAGCTAGAAGCTGCCCTGAAGCTCTTCCAGCAGTGAAAGGATGGTTTATAGAGCTGCCTCAAACAAACATCCCCCTCCCTGAACTCCCAACATCCTTGAGCAGAATCCCACTGTTTCTGGTGTCTTTGTGCCATGGATTTGGCACAAGGCTAAAGCATTTTCTATGGGACATTGCAAATCCACATTAGAAAAGCCAATGCTCGAATTTGGGCTTCTGTTGAGTTGTAGAGGTACAAAGCAGTATTGCAACTTCTAAGACCCAACACGGAAATACTTGAAATATTAATAGGTATCTGTAGATTTCAGGTACTAGAATATCTGCAGTTGTGACTTCAGTCAGGTGCCCTGCAGCCACAATGTTTTATCAGTGTTTGGGCTGGAGGTGCTGCCTGCTCTGGAGATTGCCAGATTTCCCTTTATAGAACCCAGCATTCAATTCTAAACCCAACTGTTTGGGCTGAAATATTCCATCAGGTGCCTGCCTTCTTTGGAAATCGCCCCTAGGCCAGCAATGTACCCAAAAAATTAAGACAGAGCAGAGAAATAGGCCTAGAAACACATTTAGAGCTGATCTGGCTTTCAGAAGTGCTGGCAACTTTAGTTTGGCACCTGCTTCTTTTGCACGAGGTCAGAGATGAGGCAGAGTGAGAGTGTGCATAAAGCACTCAGCACTTACCTGAGAGCTGGGTAGAGAGGGGAGGAGATGGAGCATGTGACTAAATGCAGGAACAGGAGCAGGGTGGCCTTATCCAGCATCTTCCACCCCTTGGAGTCACCTAAAATGCAGAGCAGCCTGAGTCAGGGCAGTGAGGGGAGGCCAAGTTCCACCTTTGTGTTCTCAGTCCCTCCGCTCATTCCTCAGCACAAAGGGACTGGAAGTGTGCCTCTGTGGCTGTGGTGCTTCCCAAGGCAGAGCTGTCTTGGTGTGGCACAGTGTCCCCCGTGGAGGGCAGTTCCTGGGGGCAGTGGCTGTGTGTGATCCCCTGGAGCTGGGGTCTGCTCTGTCAGGGTTTGATGCTGTGGGAGCCCCTCACTGTCCTGTGCCACTGCTGTGGCTGGAGGGGAGCTCTCTCTCGGGCTGGTGTGAGCCCCAGGAACCCCTGCAGGGGCTGTAAAAGCTCCTGGATGAGAGCAGCTGTTGGCAGGGATGTGAAAGGAACCTCGCTGCCTGCACAGAACCATCTGCAGCCTGCCCTGGCACCTCTCCTGCCTGGCTGTGTCTGCTCACATGGTCGTACCTGCAGGGCACAGGTGTGTGCCTGGGCTGCCTCACTGGCTGGTCAGAGGCTGGGGAGAAACGGGGAAATCCAAATAAAACTCCTGGGCAGAGGGGTAATACTGCACAGAGGTACTCCTGGCAAAGTCGTTTATCAAAGGCTTGATTTGCCAAACAAAACACAGACTGTTCCTTCAGCGGGGAGGGGGTGGAGACGGGACTGGACTGAAATGTGTCCCTTCGGAAGGGCTGAATTGCTGCTGTGGAGAGCGGCTCCCCCAGCTGCCCTGAGCTCCGGCGCTGGAGCAAGGGGAGCTGGGCTGAGCCGTGTGTGCTGCTCCAGCAGAGCTTCGTGTCCTGGGCTTGGCTGAAGAGCTGAGGATGACTCAGGCCAGAGTGGCCCGAGGTCACCCACCCTCGGGAGCTGAAGAGCTGAGCTGAATACCGCGCTTTTGTCCTCAGAAGCGAGCAGCAGTAGGAAGGTATTTCAGTGAATGCTGCTCTTCCTGAGTTTCCATTGATAGCCACTGATCTTTTGCTCAAAGAAGATTCTTTAAGAATGTGGATAGGAACCTTTAAAATACCAAGTTTCCCCGTTCCCTATCTTATTATACACAAGAAAAAGCAGAAACATGTTTGATCTCCCAAAGAGGAGGGGAAAAGATCCCTTTCCAAATGTATAACAATACATCCTTGTAAAAGGAGCAGCTTCCAGATGGAAAGGGTTTGCTTGGACTTCTGATTGCTCGAGTGAACTTTCAAGCAGTGGGTTTTACAGATGGGGGGGCAGGGAGGCTCTCTGATGGAAAACATCATCAGTGAGCTCTCTTTTCTGCTTGGACAGAGCAGGTCAGCACAGAGAGGGGGAGGCTGAGTAAGGACCTGAGGTCTTGCAGGTGGGTCTGATGCTGACACCAGGGAAGTTAATAACAGAATTAGTGGCAGTGCCAGAAGTGCACGGACAGACATGGAAAAGGTGTCACTCTAAGAAATCTCATTTCTTATCACAAAGTCGTTCTCACCCAGTCTCTGTTTCCAGTTACTTGTGCTCCCAGACGGGACCAGCAGCTTCCCCAGCATTTCCCCTGGGAATAGCACCGTGGCTCCTGCAAAGCTCCTTCTGCTCATGGGTGGCATCTCCTGCCTCCTGCACAATCACTTTGTCCCCCCAAAGAGCCAAGGAATGCTTAAAGGGACTTTGATAGACGTACAGGACTTCTGCTTTTAGAACAACTCCCCTGCTTCCCTTTCCTTTTTGACTTTTTCATTTGAACTTGGAAAAACATGCTGCTTCTGTGCCTCTTCCCTGAATATCTTCAAGAAAATCCCAAGACATATTTTTCTAGCGAAAATTATCTAAGGCATCTCTCAGTGGGTACCAGCAGACTGTGGCACCAGCATCTATAGAAGTGCCAACCAGGAGATTTAATCAGCATTAGAGCAACTTCTATGTGAACTGAGAAGTGCCAATGTAAATGAAAACCTAGCTCAGCGTTGTCTGCTTCCTCTTCCTAGGATACAGCCCTAATTATCACTTTCTTTCTGTCTCTGGCTTCTCTTCTTTAAATGCTGAGTTCTTCTCTACGATTGCTTTTTGAACATTTGAGATTCTTTTTTTATTTCTCTACTATTAGTTTATTTGCAATTTTTTGTTTGTTTCTGGCTTTGCCCTTTTTCCCCTATCCTGCTTTGTCTTTTCCCTTTGTTACAGACTGCTTCCAGATTTTTGGGTATGTCTGTCTCCCTTTTCCCCAGAGGAATAAATCAGAAATGAAAGTTCTACATCCCTTCCCAGATGTGTCTGCCATTTCAGAAGAGAAGCTGGGAAATGGAAGTGTCACCCTGTGTGCAGGCAGCTTGACAGCTCTGCAAAACATTGTCACCTTCGAAATTCTCCTGAGGTGAGGGACACCTTCCCTTTCCATTCTGGCAGCATGTGAAAAAATGATTAATAAATAAATCCCCCTTAAGATGAAGAGCTTTTAGCACAATTCCAGCAGATGAAGCGTAATAGCTCTGTTCCATCCTGTGCAGTGGGAACAGCAGCATTGTGACAGGGATGTTGGAGAGCTGGGTAACTGCCTCTGGCCAATTCTGAAACCTCAGCCTGAGCAGTCTTCAAAATACCTCTGTGTAGATGAAATGAAGCTTTTGCCATGCCTGCTGTTTTATAAAGCCAAAACTTTCGTACCCTGAAATGCTGCATTAGAAAAGCAGAAATCCTTTTAAGTGCCTCCCTGTGCCTCCTCGTGGCTGGATTTGCATTACCTGCACCACAGAGTTGTGGTTCTCCTCACACTTTGGTTTGGCTCAAATACAGTTTCATTGCTGGGTGAGTAAAACACCATTCATTTGCCAGAGAAAAAGAAACTCACATTGACATAGCAAAAGAGAACTGTGCTACAGCTGGTCATCATCTAACATGTTTTATAAAGCTCATCTATAGTATAATTCCATTGGTTTGCACTTATGATGCAGCTCGATTGTTGTTTCATTCTGTAAGTTGGTACAAAAACATATTGGTACAAATCTCTATATGGTACAAAGGCACCTGGCAAAGCTCTTTCCTGATGCCAGCTTTGATTGCATTTCAGTGGAATTTAATTGTCCCCAACTTCCAAACAGACATTATCTTGTTAAATGCACACAGAGAGGCTCCCACTTACCGTTCCTGGAGAAAACAAGCTCTTCCTAGATCAGCTCCTGCCCAGGTGCTCCTTCCCCTGTTGCAAATCCAACTTCTCCTCTGGAGCTGCCTCCGTGAGCCCGCCGGGTCCGCGCCCCGCGGTGCCGGGCAGGGAGGGCACTCCCGGACCTCCCTCCCCAGTGTCCTCTGGCTGCCAGGGAGGTGCACCTCCGCTTTTATACCTGAGCTCCCTCAGGAGTCCTGTGGGCTTCCACGCGTCAGAGAATCAATTATCCTCCTGAATTTCAAAGGCTGTGTTTGCATCCTCTTTTTGTGTGCGTGTGTGTGCGCGAAGGGGGCTGTGCCCGTAGCCCAGGGTCATTTGCACGATTTCTCTTTATCCCTCTAAGAGTGAAGAGCAAATAATGGCAATAATCTGGCAAAGTGAATGACAAATTCACTTTGCTTGGTAAACTTCTCTTTTCCTCTGCAATTGCATTTTTTCCTTCTAGTCCACAGTGAGAGTGAGTTAACCATTAGTACTTTCTCACACTGCCTGAACAGGAGGGTTGATCTTTTTTTGCTATTTTATTTCCCTTTGATTATCAGCCTTTTCCTCCTTCTCCTTTATTACTCACACCTGCATCAGGGGGGCAGTTCACGCTTCAGTTCCTCACAAACATCACAGCTTCACACCCAGCAAGCCCACAGAGCCACTGGAGAGCCCTGCTCCATCCATGTGCTCTGGAAAAAGGCAGGAGTGTTCCCTGGGGTGCTGCAGCTGTGCTCATCCCTGGAACAAGTTTCATGAAAGCCCCATTAAAACCAATGGAGCTTTCACACCAAGAAGACCAGGACAGTTCAGAGGAGTTCAAAATGAGGTGTCAGCATGAGCTCCACCTGCCAGATTTTTCATATTGCCTTTACAGTGCCCAGAATTGATGGGGACGCAGACCATCCTGTCTGAGGGCTTGCATGACTCCATGATGGGGAGAAGTTTCAGCAGGTGAGATGACTCATGTCTGCCTGCTGCCAAATACCTTCACCTGGCACCACAGTGGCATCACAGCTGCTGGTGGCAGAGAGGGACTGCAGGGAGGATGGTGCAGCTGGGGTGCACGTGGGTGCCTGTGTGTGCAGGGGGTCAGAAGCATCCAGTGATGGTCTAACTCTGTTATTGCCTCTCATTGCTTCTTGCAAATCAGGCAAGTGTATCACCTGTGTCATCCACTGGAGACACTGGAGATGGGGATTTTTCCTGCACAGAGCAGGTTTTCCAGAATCCTTGTCCTTGTGCACACAGCTGCATGCAGTCCCTGCAAGCTGGAAAGGGATTTTTGTTAGCTTTTTTGAATCTATTCGTGGTCTCTCATGTGTGAGGCTGGTTGCACTAATTTTTCACAATGACTTATTTTTCTTCCACTCTCTTGGTGCTGCACTGGCTGAACAGATGAATCAGATCATGCTGTTAAACCAGCCAAGAGCCAGTGCAATTTCAAGGTATTATCTTATAGCCTGGTCTCGAGGTGATTCTCCATCCAGCTGGCCCCTTGCCTTACACAGAGCTGTATATGATACCAGGCAATATTTCTCTGATCGGGGAGAATCAGTCTATAACTGACTTGTTTATTGCTGCCTGCTGCCCAGCCTGGGTTAGGAGAGCTGTGATCTGTGTTCATATCTCAAGTGAGCTGCTTTCACAGAAGGCTCTATAAAGCTCCATCATCCCAGGGCTTTCCTTGTGCTTGCCATGCACAGCTGGACCCAGCAAGACCCAAAACAACGGCTTTGGGTTAATTGAAGGAGGCAGCAGAAATTTCTAAAGACCCTTGAGGCTCTGTTGGGTGCATCCAGCTTAGGAGTTCTGCAACAGCATAAACAGAGCAGCATTTCTGTCCCTGGGATTTCCAGTCCCAGCTTTAATCAAAACCTTCCTGTCTTCCCAGGACCCAGAAAGGTCATTTTTGGAGCTTCTCCACCAGGCTCTGCAGGCTCTCCCTCTGGCTCATGTAGCTGCTTATGCAGCAGAAATGTCTGTGATCCCCACTGCTGCCTGGATGAAGATGCTATGGACTGTGACAGGATCCAGAGCTGTTTGGAGCCACTTTTGCATCCATCCCTGTTGGTGTTGCAGTGTGTGTTGGAACTGGCAGGGACCATAAGAACTCTGTTCTCATGGTCGTTTTTTCAGTAGGGCTGTCACACACGTAGAGCTGGTGGCCCCTGCACGTGCCAAGGGGGCTCTGGCTGCAGCTCTGTGCTCCCCACAGCCCCAGAGCTGCCCCCAGGACTATCAGTGGCATTCAAAGTCTAAACAAGCTGCCTGTGTGACAACATTCCTCACAGGAATTTCACTTCAGGGTTAGTATCAATAACAGTTTGGCACAACAGATGACACATTTGATTTGCAAAATGAACAGCTTTTTCTCTTTAGAGTACCTCTTAGTTTGTTCCTAGAACCTTCCCAGTTTCTCTCCATCTCTCCTCCCTACCACAGCAAGTGCTGTGTCAGCATCCACGGGCTCCCAAACCAGAGGTTTGTAACACTCACTGCCTCCCACAGATCTCCACGTTAGCAGTGAGTATCAAAGCAGCGACCCTTGAAGGGGGAATAACCCGCTCTGACTCCATGTTGCAGAAGGCTGAATAAGTTGCTTTTATTAAAGCAATTATATTACATTTATACTATACTATACTAGAACTACAGCATACTAAAAAGATAGTAAAGAAAAACCCGTGACTGTCTCCAGACAGTCAGGACACAGCTTTGACCCAATTGGTCAATCAACCCAAACATCCATCACCAGTGTCCAATTAACAAATCACTCTTGGGTAAACAATCTCCATAACACATTCCACATGTGCCAAACAACAGAAGCAGCCAATAGAGATAAGAATTGTTTTCTTCTCTCTCTGAGCTTCCTCACTGTGTCTCACAGCTTCCCAGGAAAAATCCTGGGAGAGAGAATCATGTCTCTCTGTTCAGAGAATGTGAATATCACAAACGAGCAGTGGGTAGCTCTCAGTTTGCCCTCTAAACCCAAGCCTACACCAGTGCAAGCTTGATGGAATCTACGGCCAGGTAGAGCTGCCACTTCAGCATCTGGAACTGCTGGATTTTGGAGTCACATCCAAGCAGACCCACCCTCCCCACAGCCCTTGGGTGCAGCACATGCCAGCTACTCTTATTTCAGTGCCAATCCTTTGCTGACAAAGGACACAGAGTTAGGATCCTGAAGCAATTTCCCAGTATTGATTTCCTCTCAGCTTTACCTCCCCCGGTCTCCATGCCATGCTTTAAAAAATCACCCCTGTCCATTCCAGCTACATGACCTAACAGCTTCAGATAAGCTGAGCAGTGTGGGAAATGGGGTCCAGCCTTGTAGGGCTGAAACTAATGGCAGTCAGAACTCATCAAATGGCAAAAAAACCATCCTGGGTTCTCAGCTGTCAAAAGCTTTTCTGCACTTCTCCAAAATGTCACACAGGGTGGCTTCTCCACCCTCTACCACTTCCAAGAGAGCCCTGGGGACAGAGCTGTTCCCTCTGGTTTGCTTTTACTTGAGTGAGGGGTGAGGTGGGGACTAACTTGTGGCAAATGCCCTAATGGTGAATTAAACAGAACTGCCTAAGACTAAAAGTTATGGTTTTTGCCTGGGTTTGCCACCATAGAGGTAGGATGGAACCCGTTTTGGTTTAAGTGTCTTATCCCAAGAGGCAGAACTCAGGCACATTATAATAAATTCATAATCATTTAATTGCAGCGTTCATCACTGCTGTGTTCACAGTAACTTTCATTTCCAAGTTCTTTGTAAAAATCCAGACATTTCTGTGGAGGGCAAGCAAACTTAAATGAGATGAGAAAGACAAGATTTAGCCTGTGATACTGGTTCCTTCTGAGGAAGAAACAAAAAACCCAAAACTCCAACCCAGCGGGTGTGGTGAGACTTGCCATTAGAAAATTATACAAGACTTGGTTTCTTCTTCTTGGAAGGATAAAGTGTTGGGACTTGGATCTTCAGATCCTCCAGACTCAGCTCTTTGAACATCAATAGATTTCCTGAGCAGAATTTTTCCTGGAGGAATTCAAATTGGTAGAAAGCCGAATACAAACATCTATCAAAATAATCTCAAGGAAGGAGACACTCTGGAGGAGAGCACTGCTTGCACTCTGAGAATGAGTCTGAAGCAGGGGATCAGATTAAAAACAGACAAAATAAATCAGAAATTCAAAATGTGCAAGAAGTGCTGTCGGAAGGACTGTCTCGTGGTGTTAAAAGCCTGCTTGAAAAGCCTGCTTAATCTTCAGACATGAGCTATCCCTGAGCCTGTACAACAGAGCAAACAGCAGCAGCCTGTGAGATGTGCATCTGTCAGGAGGCCCGAAGGGCTCTGCAGGTGGGATCCATTTATAGAGCCTGTACCTGTCTGGCTCTGTTTATTTCCTAGCAGAGCTTTGGAGCATTTCAGCATCGCCCAAGTGAGCTGCCAGGAGTTTCAGCCAGGCATCAGCACGTTACACTCAGCTGTAGGCTTGAGAGTTACTGATTCCTGAATTTCTGGCTCTCTAAATACCATCTCCTTCCTCCTCCAACCGTGGCAGACAGAGCTGAGATGCCAGCAGTGAATGTCAGTAATTAAGGAGCTCATCTTTAGTCTTACCACTCTCATTTCAGTTTGGAAAGGAGCCTTGGCTAGAAGGTTACAGCCAGGATCAGTGAACAGGGAGAGGCAGCTTCAATCCTTTGAAAAGCCACTGATAAAAAACTGAATAAGAGTGAGATGTTACTGGCATAGAGAAGGCAAAATGTGGTTTATGGAGAGGGAATGAGGAAGGCTGTGTTTCAAGTGAGGGATGAGAAATGAGAGCAGTAATGAGTAATTTTTTTCCTGGCTGAATACAAATGTGCAACCTGAGGATGACAAGACATTGGAGCACAAGGATCACACGTACAGTGAGTGGTAATAAAGAGGCCTCACCGCAAAGACAAGCAGGAAATACCACAAGGAAGAAATGTAGAAAGGACTAAAAAAAGCCAAGGATTGTTTGGATTTGGAGAAAGACTTCTTGCCCAAGCATTGTCCCTACTTAGAACAGAGTGCTGACAAAATTGTCATGTCCCCTTGTTTAATCAATTTTAGCTTTGAAACCCACTTGCATCTGGTAGGTATTGGGAAAATCTTCCCCTTTTTTTAAAATAAATGGCTTCCTCTTTTTTTGTCATTTCCCAGTCAGGTGCAAGGAGTGGGTCAGTGTGATGCTGGTGGAAGGTGGGGAGCCACAGTGGGCTGGGGCACTCCTGGCCTGGAGGGTTTGGTGGCCTTGGGGTGAAATAGAGTGGGAGAGGAGGGGCAGGAGCTGCCTAAAAACTGCACACTTCACCTGCCCAATTCTGCCTGGAGTGAGTAGTGCCCTTTCTGTTGGGGAGAGAAAAAAAAGAATAAAATATACAGTAACGAGGGTCTTTTTCCCTTTGCCTGCAAACTCCATCTGTGAGGACTGGAGCCTGTGAGAAGGTTTGTGGGTAGCAGCACCAGCACATTCAATGTACTGGTAATACTGGGAAGAATTTAATCTGTCTGTTGATCCATTCTGGTAAGATCCCTCCTGATATTTTCAATAATTATTTCTTCCTTCTCAGTGGTTTTTTGTTTTGTTTTTTTTTTTTTTCATCCCAAACATTTAGAGTTGGGGAGGTAAAAAGGTGAAAGAGCAGAATTTACTGCTTTCCTGAGCTCTGGCGTTATCCCTTAGTCACTCACCAGGGGCAGGAAAAGCTCCATTTAAGAGTAATTTTCTCTTAGGATTATTATGCCAGAAGAGTTGCTGTGTGTAAATGTCTCTGGCTTCTGCCACTCATTCATCAGTGTTCTCCAGTTGTCTGTAATGTCTTCTGCACTGAAAGACATGAAGGATTATCTAATCCAATTGCTAAGAATCTTTGAAATCGTTATCATTAATATCCACTTAATTCAAATGCTTGGTAACAGCCTAGAAAATCCTTTTATTACAAATGCCATACCTTACTTCCTCAGTAGATAAGTAACTGATTAGGTTTTCCCCAAAGTGTTTAGGCTCTCTGGTAATAAAGCTCTGCAGAAAAACCAACCTGGCACTTCTGATAGTTTAGGGTTAGGAAAAGGGCAAAACAAATCAGATTCTTTAAATACCACAAACAAGCAAAACAGAGCCCAAGGCATTTCCCCCTTTGTAGCTCATCCTATGGAGACATCTCCAGTTCAGAGCTGGAAACTGGACAGGACATTAAAAATGAAGTCTTGTCAACAGCAAAGCCAGAAGCACATCTTAATTGATGCTGCCAGAGTGTGTCAAGGGAGCAGATGAAACCCTTGTGGATAAAGAGAAACCCACCAGGACTGAAAGGCCACATAATTGATGGTGGGATTAAAACCCTCACAGGGATTTAGGGGGTGAGTACATTAAGCCTGAGCTGTAAAGACCTGGGGTGCTTCTGCCATGAGCTCCCAGCCAGGATGAGAGGACACAGCCTTCAGCTGCACCAGGGGAGGCTTAGGTTGGATATCAGGAGGAATTTCTTCACAGAAGGGGTGATTAGGCATTGGAATGGGCTGCCCAGGGAGGTGGTGGAGTCACCATCCCTGGAGGTGTTTAAGGAAAGACTGGACGTGGCACTCAGGTGGTGTTGGGTCACAGGTCGGACTTGGCGACCTCAGGGATCCTTTCCAACCTTACTGCCTCAGGGATTCTGTGACCCACCGGGGGTGGGCACCCACAGGCTCCCGCAGCTGGGCTGGGGCCCACGGACCATGAGGCTGATTGGCCTCAGGGGGCTTTTGGAGGAACATGGAGTGGAGCCCCAAGCCCCCGCTACCCCTGATCCCCCAGGCCCTGGACTGCCCTTAGGCCGCCCTGAGCAACGCAGTGCACAGGGGGCTGGGGGTGGTTCCAAAGGGCAGCTGATGGGGCTGTTGCCAGGGGCTGTTGCCAGGGGCTGTTGCTAGGGGCTGTTGCCAGGGGCTGTTGCCAGGGGCTGTTGCTAGGGGCTGTTGCCAGGGGCTGTTGCTGGGGTTGATTCCAGGGGCGGTTGCTGGACAGTTGCTAGAGACCATTGCTAGCTGCTGTTGCCAGGGGCGGTTGCTGGGATGGTTGCTGGAGCGGTTGCTAGGGATGGTTGCCATGGGTGGTTGCTAGGGCGGTTGCTGGGATGGTTGCCAGGGTCCGTAGCTGGGGCGGTTGCTAGGGATGCCAGGGTTGGTTGCTGGGATGGTTGCTGAGGCGGTTGCTAGGGACTGTTGCTGGGATGGTTGCCAGGGTTGGTAGCTGGGGCAGTTGCTAAGGATGCTAGGGGCTGTTGCTAGGGATGGCTGCTAGGGATGGTTGCTGGGGCGGTTGCTGGGACGGTTGCTGGGATGGTTGCCAGGGACAGTTGCTGGGATGGTTGCTGGGATGGTTGCCAGGGATGGTTGCTGGGGCGGTTGCTGGGACGGTTGCTGGGATGGTTGCTGGGATGGTTGCTGGGATGGTTGCTGGGATGGTTGCCAGGGATGGTTGCCAGGGATGGTTGCTGGGATGGTTGCCAGGGACAGTTGCTGGGATGGTTGCTGGGATGGTTGCTGGGACGGTTGCTGGGATGGTTGCTGGGATGGTTGCCAGGGATGGTTGCTGGGATGGTTGCTGGGATGGTTGCCGGGGCGGTTGCTGGGATGGTTGCTGGGATGGTTGCCGGGGCGGTTGCCGGGGCGGTTGCCGGGGCGGTTGCTGGGATGGTTGCTGGGATGGTTGCTGGGATGGTTGCTGGGATGGTTGCCGGGGCAGTTGCTGGGATGGTTGCTGGGATGGTTGCCAGGGACAGTTGCTGGGATGGTTGCTGGGACAGTTGCTGGGATGGTTGCTGGGATGGTTGCTGGGATGGTTGCCGGGGCGGTTGCCGGGATGGTCGCTGGGATGGTTGCTGGGATGGTTGCTGGGATGGTTGCCAGGGATGGTTGCTGGGATGGTTGCCAGGGATGGTTGCTGGGATGGTTGCTGGGATGGTTGCTGGGATGGTTGCCAGGGACAGTTGCTGGGATGGTTGCTGGGATGGTTGCTGGGATGGTTGCCGGGGCGGTTGCCGGGAGCGGCGGTGGCTGGGCCGGGCCGGAAGCGCTTCCAGCGGGCGGGAGCCGTTCCGGGGCGGCGCGGGCCGGGGAGCGGAGCGGAGCGGAGCGGGCGGTGAGCGGGGCCGTGCCGGGTTCTGCGGGCAAGGGGCGCTGGCGAGGGGCAGCGGTGGCTTCAGCATCGCCCCGGGAAGCGAGTGCAGAGCCAGGGGGGGCTCGCTGGTGCTGCCGAGGCCGGACGGCACCGCGGGAGCTGGCCCGGGAGGGAGGAGGATGGAGGGAGGAGGAGGGAGGGATGGAGGGAGGAGGAGGGAGGAGGACGCCAATGTCCCCGCCCTGGGGCTGCACCGCTGCTTCTGCCGCAGCCCGGGCACGGCTGGCCAGCCCCCGGGCCCTTGTCCCACAGCTGGGCTCCTCGGCCATGGATTCAGCGGTGCGGGTAGGAATAGCCGGTGGAAATTGCCCAGGCTCCCTCCCGGCACCTGCTGAGCCAGTTAAAAATTCCAACTTGAGCTTTTTTTGCCTCGTCCTTTGACGGAATCTTTCACTGTACTTTATTTCCACCCCAAGAAGAAGCTGATATATATTACTTGAGCTGTTCCCGTGGCTTTGTCCTCTGCCGGTTATTTATGTAGTGCCACATCAGCTGGGAAACACAGTGCAGCAAGAAGAAAGGTTGGAGTGTCTCCTGGCTGGTGTGCGGCCCTGACCCTGGAAATATGTTGGTTATTTATCACAGGGGCTGGTCCTGAGCCATGGGGAGCAGCCACATCCTCTTTGGTGCTGTCACTGAGCAAAGCAGGAGCTGCAGCCCCAAGGAGCCCCTGGCTGGTTCTGTGGGGAGAGGAAGGATCTTCCCACTCCTCCAGCTTCCCTCCTCCTCCTTCCCTCCACTCCTCCAGCTCATTCACTGGGCATCAGATCTCATCAAGAAACTGGAGGGGGCAAGGGCAGCTTCCTCTCAGGGTCTGACAGAGGAGCATTGTTCATTAAATGCAATTGAAGAAGAACTGCTCTAAGTGTGGCCATGGTGAGATGGTCTGAGGAGAAAGGCAGTTGACAACCTGTGGAGAAGAAGAGATGCTATCTGAGGAATAAATGGTGAAACTGAACTTTCTGGGAACAGGGAGGAAGGCTCCACCATCCAGGGACCTGTTGGTTTAGGTGCAAGGTGGAGGCTTTGGGCATTGTGTGAACCACTGGAGTTTTTTAAAACTGAGGAATTTTGCTCAGAGTTGGGCTTCAGTTTGGAGCAGGAAGATCAATGGTCTGAGCGTGGGTTGCCTGAGCAAGCAAGGACACTGCTGTAATTAGCTGGAGCACAATGCCAGGTTTTTCTGACCATGTTTCATGGGGTACTGCTTCAGATGGTGGTGGCAGCTGCTGCCAGCCTGCAGGAGAGTTCTTGGTGCTGGTCATGGCACCTGGATTTGTTAGAGAACTACTAATGCCTTCAGGGGAGGTGAGCTAGAAAAGGGGAAAGGAGGGGGAGAGTTGTGGAAGATGAGGACAGAGATTTTTTTGTTTTCATTGTATCTGTTTCCTTTTCCTGTTTATCTCTGTGTTGTGTTTCAGGTGTGAGAATCAGGATTATCAGCAGGAGTTTGTCCTGAGAAAACTCCAGGTGAGGAATGAAGGAACTTCCCTTCCTGCTGTGTTTGAGAACAGGGCGGGCAGCAATAACATTTTCAAAAGGTATCCAAATGAGATAAATGCAACTCAGAGGTGATTCTGTTCCTTGCTTAGGAACTGCTGCCTTAGTGGGTTGGGAGAGGTGATTTAAAAGGCAGAAGCAATTGGGATGAGGCACATGCATGCAGGCTTTGTTCACAGCAGTGAGCAGCCTTTGGGACTGGCTGAGCCTGGCTGGGTCAGTGTGTGTCCTGACCTCACGTTCAGGTCCCACACAGCCCTTGCTGACTGAGTTTGAATCAGAATTTGAAACATTCTCTTTCACTGAAGTACAGACCTGAACAGGACCTCAAGGGATCACCTATTCTTATCTCCTGGTTCAAAGGCAGAATTCTATATACCCAAACCCATCCCAGGCCAGTGCTTATGTGATCTGCTCTTCTGAATCACCAGTGGCAGGGATTCCACACTCTCTATTCCAGTGGCTGGCAGTCTGTGCAGCTGGAAGTGTTCTTCTGTCTTAAAATGCAAAATAACATTCTGTGTTTCAACTGAATGAAAACTAAATAATTATTTTTGTTATTTATATACCTCTCCCTTTAGTGTGTCACCAAGTGATAGTTGCCTCTTGTGCAATGGCATTGAGTTGATTCTCAGATTTAACAACTGTAACTTCTCTGGAATTACATGCCACGTTTACCATCCTTCTGGACTGGGTCACATCTGCAGATTGTAACAATCCTCCCAGCCTGAGAAATGCAGAGATACCTCCTGCTTTGGAGATAATTCCTAGGAGGCAAACTCAGCCTACAAACTCAGTCACACCCAAGCTTTAGTGGTACAGAGAGTTGTAACTATCAGTGAGCAGTGCTGATCCAGGGAATGCACACTGGCATCATCCAGGTCAGGAGAACCGAGTGGGGCACTAATCACAGCTGAGTGTGATGCCATCTCAGACTAATTGGATTTCCCTTTGGGGACTTCCTGAGGCATACTCTAGCAATTCTGGCAGCAGAGCTCTCCCTCGTTGTAAAAAGCCATTACTCATTCATAGAGCAAATTGACAACTCCATTAGCAAAAGATAAAGGGAGGAAGGAAGGATGGTCTCATGGCTGAGAAGCTTGGGACCCAGGAGATCAATATTTAACTCTGCCACAAACTACCTGTGAGCCTGTTTTAAGTTATGTGGGGCTTAGTGTAACCAGCCACCAAAGCCACACTTAAATTTATACACATAACTCATTCCTCTGTCTTCAGCAGCTCTATTCTGTGTGGTTTAAGCAGTTGGGTTTGTAGAGCATCTAAAACAAGGCTGTGACCACATGGACAATATAAGTAAAAATAAGTAGTAATCGCCTTGCATGTGTGATCAGCTTCAGGAAGAAATGTATTCTTGCTTATTAAGCTTTTCCCTTATTGTTTCATGAACATGCTTCATATTTTGTTTGTCTGCTCCTCACCCACAAATGGCCTAATACCAGGAGTCGAGGGCTGTTTTTGTAGGCAGGTGACAAAAGACAAACACCCAAATTAAACACAGCTTTCCTTTTTGTTATTGCTCCAGTAGATCAAGAGTATCTTCAAAACTCCATGAGGGAATCTGTCATTTGTGGATAACAAAGTGAGTGCCAGAAAGGATGATGCAAAAAATTGCTCTGTATTTGCCCCCTTGCAGTAACCAGTTTTCTTGAGAGCAGTAGAGGAGAAGGGTGCACTGACAATGGCTGCAGAGTTGGATTTCTCCCCACCCGAGATCCCTGAGCCCACGTTCATGGAGAATGTGCTACGCTATGGACTCTTCTTTGGAGCCATTTTCCAGCTGATCTGTGTGCTTGCCATCATCCTGCCCGTGTCCAAGTCCCACAAGACAGTAAGTGCTGCTCTTTAATATTGATACAAATCAGAGAAAACAGGATGGGAGGGAATGTTGAGTAGCTAATGGAGACACAGCTGCCCCTGGGATTGATGACAGTTTCATTGTTTAATCTCCTTCCTTCCCTCTGGCTTTCCCACCTCCAGCTTCTGTTTTGTGATTTACTACCAGATAGGAAAGTCAGGAACAAATATCTGAGCCAGGATCTCCCTTAATATCAGTGAAAAAAGCAACCTGAAGCACTGACAAGGTGCTAAATGCATGTGCAGTTCCTGGCTGCAGGAGAAGGCTTTGTCCCAAGCCATATTGTCATCCTGCTGCTGATTTGCTTCATTAATTGCCAGGCAGGGCATCCCCTTTGCAGGACCTGCCTTCAGGAAATGACTCTGGGCTTGAGTTTGTGTGTGATTTTTGGAACCAAGATGCAGGTGAAATTTCTGGTATATCCTAAAGGTGAGAAAAGCAGTTTTCAGGACTGACATCCCATCCAGTGGCCAAGGCTCCTTTGATGCAGTTGGCACAGAAGTTGAAAGGGAAGGGTTGAGGTGAGCTGTTCCTCTAGACTGAGGGATGTCCTGCATCTGCCTGGCTTTTTTCATTAAAGAGAAAAATGTCTTTGGTGCTGGGAACAGGTATTTCAGTGCTGCAAGGTGATCAGGCTGCAAGTTTGGTGCTTTGATACAGATGTTGATGGTATATTTTCAGTAACAACTCAGCATGGAGAGTTCTGTTTCCAGACTATTTCCATGTTTGCTCCCTCCTGTGCAGAGGAAGCCTGGAAATTTTCAACCTCTTGGGGGAAGGGAATGCCTCAGAATGAGACACAGAGTGAAGGATAAAGTTAATGACCCAATTTTTCCACCTTTAACTGCTGGTGTGATGTGATGCTGTCCTGCCATGGGTCATGCTCCCTCCTGCTTGTCCTGCCACAGGAGCTGCAGCTCTCAGCAGGGAGATAAACAGGCAGTTGTTGGACACCATGCAGTGCCATTGCAAGTCTTAGAATCATTCAGGCTGGAAAAGACTTCCAAGATCAATTGAGTCCAACCTTTGCACTGTTACTCTGCAGCCACCAGTGCCTGTCTGTCAGAGTCCATCATTTCCCCAGCAAATTTTTGAGAAATACCAGGTTACCCCATTCTTGAAAGTTGAAAAGAGTGAGAGCTTTGGGCTGGAGTGGGAAACTGGAGACCAGCCCCAATTAAAATGATAAGGCTCAAGGACCTTTTACTGCTTACATTTGTAGTGTGCCTTGATGTTTGCATACTCTAGTTTTTATTTTCTCCGTATATAAACTGTCCTCTTGATGTGCTGTCCATATGACTTGTTTACAAGGCCATAAACACCATAGGCTGCCCCTCCAGATCCTGAGAACTGCAACTTTGCTGTCTCGGAGCCTCAAACTTTGAAGTCTGCCTTGGTTTGGACATTAGAAGGCAGCAGTGTTCACGTTATGGCAGCAGCATTCTGCATCCCTGAGTAATAACCAGCTCCCTGTGCACTGATCACAGCCTTTGGAAAGCCAGCCAAGTCTCCTTCCTTGGAAAGCCACACAGATGTGAGATGTAATAGCCCAGTAACTTGAGAGACTTTGAACCAAGCTCTTTGATTAAAAGGACACTGTCAGATGCTGCCTCCCCCTCCATTATCTGGAGTTCTGGCTTGGAAGCTTGGAACTCGCACGTCTTGCTCAGCCTTTTTGTGTGTGTCCTTTTCCAGTTGGCACACTCAGGCTGAGAGAACCCGAGATGCTAAAGCAATATTTATACTCAAATGCATTTAATGAAAGGAGGCAATCTGCATGTGTGTGCTTTCTCAGAGGAGACTGGCGCTGTTCCCTTGTGTTTTCACAAGATAACTAGATTTTATTTCCCATGGCTGCAATATTATCTCTCATCTTCTCTGAAGGAAACAAGCATCACATCTCAGTATTTTGTTAGTCCAGATGAAGAAAGCTTTGCCTGCAATTCCCTCCTCAGATTTTAGAGGCTCTGAACTTTATATTCTTACTGCTGCTTTGGGGAATATTTTTTTGTCTTGCACATGATAGTGATTAATGTTTCGCAGAAATGCCTGCTGACTATTTTCATGCATCCTGGTGATTATATGTTATCTTTTCCTAATTCAAATAGTTTTCATTTAGTGTTGATTTTCTTGCCTTCAAAGTTTTTCTTCTCCAAAGCCTGTTTTAGCTATTTAAGCTTTTAATGGCATCTCTGGTAACAAGCTGTTTCTGTGCAGAAACTCACACTCATCAAAAAGCAGATGCAGAAGGAGCAGAGATGGTGCTCAAGTCTCATTAAATGTGGTCTCAGTTTGACATCAATGTGTTCCAACAGAGATACCCAGCACTTGTTTCCTCTGGTTTATACTTGAATCCCCAAAGCAACCTGTTAGCAAATGGTAAAAAAATAGTTACTGACTGTTTCTTAATTGATTCTTTTAGGACTCAGACAGTTTTGAGCCTAAGAATTCAGAGACTGTGAAGAAGCCAAAGGCAGCTGCTCCACAGATGAGCAAGAAACCTAAGAAGGAAACCAAAAAGAAACGATAGAGGTGTGGCTGATGAGCCCCCAAAGACCAAATAACCACCTATAATCGTGCTTCCTCAGACACAACATCAAAGGCAACTAACTCTGTTAATGGTTTTCTGGCATTGCCATCTTTTACTTTTCAGGGGCAAGGGAGAAGGAACTTAGAAGAGTGGAAGGGTTGGGGTTCTGCCATAGATTTCTTACAAGCAAAGAGAACTTTACATATCCAGGACTTCATTTAACTTGATTAATGTGTCAGTCATCATTAAAGTGACTTCTTCCAGTTCTGGTGGGTGGAGAGGGCTGTTGGCCTGGCT
The DNA here is from genome assembly GCF_024509145.1 of Vidua macroura. Lineage (NCBI taxonomy): Eukaryota > Metazoa > Chordata > Aves > Passeriformes > Viduidae > Vidua > Vidua macroura. The sequence goes on from NC_071587.1 coordinate 5,981,221, forward strand.
CCTCCATGCTGGCTGGGATTTCTAGTGAAGTCCCTGTGGAAAGTGGAGCATGAGTTTGCTACTTTGGATACTGGTTTGTGTTGTGTTTTTTGAAGGCAGAGGGATCAAATGGATCAAGAATGCCACACTACACAGCTTTGTATTCATCTCTGTTGTCATCTAGTTTGAAATACATAGCTGCATTTTATGGCTTAATCATAATGCCTTTGTCATATTCTTTAATTCTTTAGGTAATAACTCACCAGATTCCAGACTACTGGAGATGAAAGCTTTCATTTCCCCAGCGTCGCTGCCTCTTGTTCCCCACCCATGCACTCTTCCTTTCTATTCCCACCTTTGAAAGCAGGTACATTTCAGGGAACTGAGGCTGTGGTGGGGATTGCAATGACTACAAGAATCAGGAAACAATTTGACTCTGGAAGGTGCAGAATTTAATGCCCATGCTAGGGGAGTTGTTCTTGGAAGCCTGGGAAGACCAGGAATGCATGCTGGAGAAGAGCTGCTGAGGGGGGAGTCTGGGGATGGTGCACTGGTGGTGTATCAGCCTGCACTGCCTCACTGTACCATGGATAAACCCTCCTGCCAGCTGGCTGAGCCCTGACCATGGGCCCTCTTTCAACACAGCTGGGGATCATTGCACTTGCAAATCCCTCCCAGCCTTCCCTGCCACAGTCTGCTCCATCTCCTCTGGCTGAGTTCCTCCTGAAGGTGAATACGTTCTCAGCCTGAGGAGATGTGGTATTTTAAGATCCAAGGGGGCACAGGCCAGCTGTGTACCCTGACTGTATGGCAGGAGACACACTGTGTTCCTTCAGGCTCTGGCTCTCCAGGCCCAGGGACAATCCAGGATTGGATTGAAATATGGCTAGACAGGACTGGAGGAGAGAGGTGGTGACGTAGCCACGGAGTCTCTGTCGAGCAGCTCGAGCTTCCTGATGCCAGCTCACATCTTGGTTTGTTTGATCAGGAGTGAGTCAATGGGAGGAGAACCTGCTCTCTGAGGCGCACCCAGGGTTCAGAGCAGCTTTGAAGGAAGGGTTCTCCCTGGCAGGGCTGCAAGTCTGTGATCCTCTTTGCATATACAGACTCCAACCTCGAGTCACAAATGCCTGGTGAGCCCAGGTGTGTGTTCTTTAAGAGAAGGTGAACAGCACATCTACAGAAACCATCAGTGCTGAGAACAGCCACGTCCTCTGCTCACTCTTGCTGTTGTGGGGGTGACAGATGGATCCCAGGACCAGTGTGACTCTGACTTCCCTGCTCCAGGCTCTCTGATGCTCTTAGCCAGAATGCTGGCACCAAGTTGCACTTCTTAAAATCCAGCTTGGAGTTCTGCTTTGAATTCTGCTTTTTAATTTTATTTTTTTTTTGAGCTACATGAAGGCAGTACCAGGAGTACAGAACAAAGCATAGGAGACATAAGCACTCTAAAGTTGCTTTAAGTTCTCAGTACAAAGAAATATTACAAAAAGTTCCCACACAAATAACAAAGAACAGTGTTGTGCCATGAGTTTCCATGATGGACCTGTGCTCTGTCTCTGATCTGCAGGGCAAAGAAAAGCCCTGAGTAGGAACTGCGGATCACTCTTTCCATTTTAATTCATGAGAATGGTTTTATGTAAATTCCAGCTTTCTGCAGGTTACCTAAAGCAGGGGATTAATGCTTTACACGTTATCCAAAATACAGAGTCACTTCTGCAGCTCAGAACCAGTTAGCAGTGGGCACTGTGTGGCTATTACCTGAAATAGCAGCTACTACATCAATGTCCACATCCAGCTATTTGCAGGCTGGCTCACTCATTGCTCAGTAGAAATCATGGATGTTGGGGGTTGGTTTTGTTGGGGGGAAGAGGGATGAAGATAAATTCCCCAGTCTGTTCCTGACAGCTTTATACCTATTTGAATGCTCTTGTTTGCTGAACTTAAAGTATGTAGAGATTACCAATAACCCATGTATTTTAGTTTATCCTGAAATGTGTAATAAATGCCATCAGAATCTTTGTTATAAAATAAATCTGTGTTTAAAGTTGTGCTGCCTGTTCCCTCACATTCACTGTGAAAGCTGCCAGAACTCCCAGACTATAGGAACATAGGGTCATAAATAACCTATTCATTAAAATGATCCATTAAGGGAAATCCTTTCAGATCCTTTAATCTGTGAGAAATTGGTTCGTTAATACTGTCAGGCATGTGTGCATCTGTATCTGTGTTCGACTTGGAAGCAGCAAACTATCTCCTAATACTGCTTCACCTTCCTGGAAGGAAGGAGAAAACCAGCCAGTGACTAAATCAATTTGCCCCCCGTGAGGGGCTCTAAGAGCCCCCACGAAGGTAGCCCCAGTGAAGGCATCATTTGTTAACGATGCAAGCAGGGGATTAGATGGGGATTCAAGCTGGTAAAAGGGATTTTCAGGAGCCCAGGTTTGCATGGCTGGAGCATGGGGCTGTCTGGTGGCTCTTCTTGGCTGCAGTGAGACCAGTGTGGTAGCCAAGCTCTGGCAAGTGTGTTGGTTCTTGGTAGCCAAGCTGTGGCAAGTGTCTGCTGGTTCTCTCACCAGAAAACCAAAACAGAGAAGGACTAGTGTGGTGACTCCTTTCATTCCCAAGCACTTTTCTCCAGGCTGTAATTACCATCCCAAAGGGAGCTGAAGACCTCATTAAGTCAATTTTATTGAAGGGGAGGTTTTCAAAGGTTGTCTCCAGGTATCTGCCAGTAGGCAGCACCTCTGCAGCCACACCTTGCTCTGCCACCCAAAGCCAGGCGCTGGCTGAGGGCTGGATTTCCTCTGCTGGTGTGTGTCACAAAGCTCCTGTCCCCCAGCAGGACATGCCTCAGCTCTGAAGAAATGTGGCTGGGAGTTGGGAGTTCTTTCTCCTGTTTTTGATCACGTTCAAGCAGCTCTGCCTCTCTGGCCACGCTCATCTCCAGAGCTGTGGCCATGGCTGTCCCTGGAGCTGTCCCACGCTCACAATGCATCTTTGTGCTCCCCCAGGGCCAGCAGCACAGTCCCTTGAGACAGGCTAATAAGTAGCTCGTGACTGGAGTTCCAGTTCACAAAGTTCAATTAAATCCCTGTTAATCTTGTTCAGACCTAATTTTCTTTCATTCTCATACCCAGGCCTCTCTCAGCAGAGGGGTTCTGCTGAGGTTCCCTGCTGACAGGACTGCAGAGCCCGAGGCCCATCAGACACTGATGTTTGCAGAGCAGCCCCTTGTCGAGTCAATAAGCTCAGATTATTTCCCAGCCCATCATGAAGAATGAAAACACTCCTTCAGTGCCTGGGTTTAGGGAGGGCCAGGCTATCTGGCAGTGCTTGAGGAGATGATAAGGAAGCTGTGGGAAGGGAGGACCTGCTCAGTATCTGCCCAACCATTCCCCTGTGTGTGTGTGTTAATTTTTGGACAGCTGGCAGCTGGGGTGCTGGACTTCTCTCCTGGGAGCGTCTCTTCCACACTGATACTTCTTTCAGGCAGAAGTTGTGTTGTTCACAGCCTGTAGCCTGCAGGGATTGAGATGACTGTATTGATTTAGTGGTTTGTTTATTAATCTCATGAGGCATCAGAGACTGACTGCAGTGAGAAAAATGGGATGAGGAATGGAGAGTGCTGGGGTACAGAGCATTGCTGTGTGTTTGATGATTAGCTTGATTGCTGGCCTTGGCAGTGGGAAGGGATCTGACCCTCCTCTTCCTCACGCAGCCATGAGGGATGATTTGTTTGGGAAGCATTCCCTTTCTCCCTGGCCACACATGTGGGCTGTAATCAGTGTTTGCATTCCTCCTCCAGCTGACAGTCACTGCAGGTCCAAGGTCCAGCTCTTCTCTGGCAGTTTGTGGCTTTTGAGTGGTGGTTTGTGGGGGTGTTTTCTGGCTTTTGGTACCCAGGCCACTGTGCAGTAGCTGCTCCAAGTGTCACTTGCTTGGGGCTGGCAATTGCAGGGCAATGGAATCGGCTTCCTGCCTCTCCCTTGAAATTCAGCTGATTTTCCCATTTTGTGATACTTCTTCCCAATTTGTGGCTTTTCTGACACCATAAATCACTGCTCTTCCAGCCTGTAGACTCATGTCCACTGCAGTAGTTCTGTCCTTGCAGACACATTTTACCTGCCAGTGACAGTGGGCATGACCTGCTGTTAGCAAGGACTGATACAAAGAAGGAACAGGTGCAGGAGCATCCAGGATGGAGAATGGTGTCCCTTTGTAAATTTTGGCCATGATTTTTTCAGCCAGCAGATGTAACAGCCAGGGAAGGAATTTTCCATGCCTTAGGAACCCTGGGTACCCCTGGACAGCTGTGCCAAGCACATCATCCCTCAAAGCCATGAGGAGCCAAACCCATCACACACCACACTTCTGAGCTCGTGATGAGTGAGTGCTGTGGTGCTGCCTGTGCCCCACACCACCCCTCAGATCCTGCTCCTCACCAGCACACACAGGATTTGTCTTGTACAATCCCAAACCTCTTGCAGTGCCCACTTCCCTCCTCGCAGCTTCCCCGGTTTCATTTACTGCCTGGAGGCCCCAGTGTGGCTTTGATGCCCCTTGCACTCTGCTTGCCATCCCTGAGAAAACACAGTCCAGGTGAGGACTCAGCGATGCAGAGCAGGGGCTCGGAGCACAGGGGCTCCTCCACGGTTTCAGTCCAGCCTTTCTGGCTGGTGGGTACAAGGTAAACCTGCTTTGGGTCACATCTCTGTTTTTTTAAAACATCTGGTTAATGTCTCTCGTGTGAAAGGAGCTCAGCTCCCAAATGGGGGAGCTGTGGCTGGAAGGGTTGAAGGGCTCTCACTTCTCCCTATCTCCAGCTCCAGGCAAGGAGCTGTGTCTTCAGCATCATGCTCTGCTGGAAGTCCTATTTGCACAGCATTCCTTTTGTGCAAAACCTGCACTCAGGACAGCTCCATGCTTCTTGCCAGAGGCTGTCCCAGCCTCTGAGCTGCCACCCCTGTGTCAAGTTCAGCCAGTCCCAGTGCATGGACTGGGGCCATGGAAGGCATCAGCAATGGCCTGAGACATTTCATATCTTGCCCAAGCTGCAACCCGGGTGTCCCTGGCTCCAAGGCTTGTTCCTGCTGCCTTCCCATTGGCTGCTGCTTGTGCAAAAACCATCCCAAGCTTATAAATTCACCTTGCCACGAGCCAAAGTCCAGAGTACAACAGACACCATCGAGCTCTGCAGGCAAAGCCGCTGCCGTGGCTCCAGGAATCAGCTCCAGACGTTTCCTGCTGTTATTTGTGCCTCAGCTCTGGCTGACGGGCAGGATCCATCTGGGGCTGTGCTGCTGGTGTGGAGCTTGTGGGGTGACATCCTTCTGGCTCCCTGAGGGCAGCTCTTGCCCAGTGCTCTAGCCAAAGGGCCAGAATGCAGCTGCAGGGAGGGGTGTGTGCAGGACAGGGTCCTCGTGGCTGTGGTTCCACGGAGCAGCTGCTTGTGATGCTGTGGTGGCTCCTGTGGTGAAGCAGATATCCCCCAGTGTCAGGCCTGGGCAGGAGGAGCAGATTTTGAGAAAAGCTGGAAGCAGTTTTCATCCCTACCTACCCCCTCACTTAACTTGTTTTAAACTGAGCTGGGATCCAAACATCACATGGTTTAAGTTTTTCAGATTCAGACTGTGGCCTCCTTCGCCCATCCCTCGCTCCAAGGACCAAGACTGGATGATTAAGGGGAAACACCCTCGTGTCTGCTCCGGCTGTGTTGTCTCAGGCTGCAGGCGGGCCAGCAAGCAGCTGGGTGCTGGCAGGGAGGGAACATCCCAGCCCTGGGGCAGGGTCTCCTGGATGAGGCTACCAGAGCTCTGCACCAACCAGCCGCCCTCTACTGCTCTGCTACCAAATCAAGCCAGAAGCAGGGCTATAAATCTCATCTACGTGAGCTTCCCTGAGTTTCTCTGAATTGCTCTTGTCTATGGATACTAAGACTGGCCAAAAAGCAGAATTTCCATGCTGGGAGATGCCAACATCTTGTGTGTGGCTTTCATGCTGAGCTGAGGCAAGAAGCAAAACGTGTCAGATTTTCGCCCAAACGAGCTATTCCAAGATACTTAATTCAGATTGTATCAAAGCATATTTTATCAGTCATAAACCTGACAGGAAATGTTGTGCCTTTATTGACCATGCAGATAATTTCAGCCCACAGCTGTTGAACTCAGTGCCTCCTTATTAAATATTTGCATGTCACCGAGTCAGTGGTTTCCCCCCCCCCCCCCCCCCCCCCGCAGCCCTTTCCCCCAGGGAATTTTGCAATGACACTTCCTGGCAGGGGCTAAGGGCCCCTTTTGCATAGCAGATTGTCACCACACTGAGGGACACAACAGGTCCTGAGCCCTCCTGGTAATTCCTTCTCAGGTGCCCCTTTTTATTCTGTAACCTGCAGGATGCTGGCAGTCACTGCTGGGCTCCTGCAGCCCTGATGCTCAGTGTAGGAGAGAATGGCCAGAATGAGCATTTCTAGCATGAAATATTGCCAAATGGCTCGTGCTGCAGGGTTATTCTGGTCAATCCCCCTTACTAAATCAGCTCCTGAGCTTGAAACTGCAGCTTCCCTAACAGGGCTGATGGTGCTGATCATTTCCCATCTCACACTCACTATTTGCAGGGCTGTAAAGCTCAATGATCATAAAATCTCAGGGCAAGAGCCATGGCTGCCTCTCTCTCAGGCCAGCATTTCAAACACAACCATTATATTACTAATAGTAATAATTCCTGCAACTGTATTTGCAATTTGCAGTGAGCAAAGCACAGCCTCAGGAACAGAATCCAATAGACAAAACTTATTCACGCGTGCCAAGGGGATGCTTAAAAATAAAGCTGGCTGGAGATGAATAGATGCTTTGTTGCAAATCCACAGTTACTTTGGGGAGGTCAGGGCTCAGATCAAATACTGGACCCAATGAGCACCCTCTTACCTAACAGGAGGATTTCAGGAGCCCTGTGGAGCAGTTTGATCTGCACACCTGGAGGGGAAGGAGCCACCACGTACTTACTTACTCATGAGCATGACAGCATCTGCCCACAGTAACTCTCATTCTTCTTGTTGCTGATGAAACTCGTGTAAAGGTCAGCAAGAAAACACAGAAATACCTGAGCATGTCTTCATTTCTTTTTAAAGTATCATTTCAAGACGTCCTGTAATAAACGAGCCACTGGAAATACTCAGTGCTACTTTTTGTTCAAATTGAAAGTACCTGGTTTTCAGTTTCTATAACCTTCTTCCTCTCTCTGGGGTGGGTTTTATCAGCACTATTTAAAAGTGAAGAATCATATCAAGAAAGTAAGTTTCAGACAAGAGGCTGAAATCCCTGGTTGGGTGAAAAAAGCAGCAATTTGCATTAGACTGCTTAAAGTTACATATTTGGAGAGAGGCAGGAGGCAAAGGGAAGTGGGTGGCCAGGGGCTCTCAGGCTCCAGACCTCATGTCTGAGCCAGGAGTGTCCTGAGGTGAGCTGTGTTGCTTAAATGGCCTTAAATCGCACTATCACCAGCAATTCGTGTTTAATGTCAGCCTTGTGAGGGCACATTCCAGCATTTGAGACCAAAAGATAAGAGTCTGGGTTTAGACAGTGTCTGTTTGTAATTTTAGATTTGCACATTGGCATCATCTTAGAGGAGGAAGAAGAGGCTGTGTCGTGGACTTGGTCTGGCTGTTGAAAGGCACAGTGCTGTGGGTGTTTGCCCTGCAGCCATGGGCCGGCACCGCCAGAGATGGGAACTCCGACTGGGAGGACAGCCTGGAGAAAAGAAGTTGATTGCAAAAGAGAAAAACAAAATACAAATATTTATAAGTCATAATTGCATCTTAGATTTGGGTCTGGATCCAGTAGAGGCTGAGTCATCCTCACCAGCTCACCCGGGGCTGGAGCCAGGTCCCCACTCCCCCGGGGTGTTCTCCCCTCCGGCAGAGCTCCGGGCTGGAGTGGGAGCTCCTGGGATGGGGAGGGACAGGGGAGTGTCCCTGTGTCCCTGAGCAGCGCAGCAGGGAGAAGGTGTGGGGCTCCCAGGCACTGGTGTGACCCCCTCTTTCCCCTGCGTTACATCCGCGTGGGTGAGCAGAGCAGTACCCGGGACTGCCCCACACCACCGGGTTAATCCCTTCACCCCACAGCGGATGAAGAATCCTTCCCTCCGCAGCTGAATAGCAGAGGGGGTGGGCTAAGAATTAACCCCCCCAAGCCTCGGAACAAACCAGGCTGCGCTTGGATGCTCCGGCACGGAGACCACACACGCCACGGGTGTCCGGGGAGCCGGGCCGGCCTCGCCCAGCCCTGGGAGGGAGCCGAGAGGGAAAGCGACTCCTGCCCGGCTGGAGGGACCTTATCAGCGTCAGCTCCTCCCAGGGAAGGGCCCCTCACAATGTGCTGGCCACGGGTGATGGATCGGCGCGTGCATGACTCCTTGTTCCTGGTGACTCATGGATTCGCTGGCCTTCGCCAGTGTCATGGGAAATATTTTTTTAATAACTCAAAAGGCGGAGGGGGAGTGGGAAACAGAAATATTAAAAAAAAAAAAAAAAAAAAAAAAAAAAAAAAAAAAAAAAAAAAAAAAAAAAAAAAAAAAAAAAAAAAAAAAAAAAAAAAAAAAAAAAAAAAAAAAAAAAAAACTCCACCACATAGTTCTTTAAAAGTTTTTAACTTCCCAAATTGTTTCTGAAATGTCAGATCTTGCTCAGAGGAAGGAGGGTTTTCAGAAAACCCCCGCGGAGTGGCTGCAGTCGGAGGGGTGGGCACGGATGGCAGAGGTGGTGCTGGCTGCGGAAATACAAGGGTCACTGCAGCTGGCCAGCAGCCGAGCGTGCCGCATCAAAGACCTAAATGTGGGTTTAAGGAGTGGACTGTTTCACCCCCTTTCTTCCGGGAGAGTAACGTGACAGGGAACACTTCAGTGGATCGCCAGTGGGGGAGGTGGGAGGGCTGCCAGCGCCGCTGAGCTGGTCGGGCAGCCCCGACGGGCTGGGTGCAGGCATGGGGACACCCGGCTGAGCCCTGAGCCCGTGTGTGCACCCCGGTGCCAGGGCAAAGCTGGGCATTTCCCACCTCCTGCTGCTGCTGAAAGGGGAGGGTGCTGAGGAGCAAGGGGAACGACGGGTGGAACTGTTCCCGTGTGCCCACCCGCCTGAGTGGAACTCAGGGACACACACACCTGAGGGGGTGAAGCTGCCAGCTGGGGACTGCCCACGCCAGGAACACCCGCAGCTCCACTCTGCCTTGTTTTGGATCCGGCACCCGCTTCAGGGGTGACCGGGGGTGGGAGGTGTTAACCCCTAAACGGATGCCCCAGCGGAGCACAGACACCGCTGCGTGCCTGTGCTGCCTCCAAAGGGCCCCACAAAGTCCCCCGGGTTCCCAGGGAGGCCCAGGACGTGGTTTAATCTTTGCCTGCTTTTCCATCTGAAGTTTTGCCTCCTTCCGACTTCAGAGAAGGAGTAACGTGGGTTGCAGCCCTCTGGGAAGGCGAGGTATCCCTCCTGGGGACGGGGAGGAACAGAATCTGACAAAACAGCATTTCCCCTGCAATTCGCCGTGTGTTAGAGCTGTTGAATAAAGCGAACCGCAACCCAGCCAGGAGATTTCAGCCTCCTGAAAATCACTTTTGTGTTACCAGCTCCGGCTTCCAGGTAGCACACCAAGCCAGCCCGCCGGGACGAGCAGTGCTGGGCTCGGGTGGGAGCACCCCCAGCCCCTCACCCGCGGGGCGACGCGCCCCGAGGACCGCGGCCGCCGCTCCCACGCGTGTCCCCGGCGCAACCAGGCGGTTCCTCCGCCGCGGGCCGGGACGCGCCGGCAGCGCCGGCGGCGGGGGCGGCCCCTGGCCCGTGCGCGCCCCGCGGAGCCCGGCTGCCCGGAGCCTTCTCCCTGGAAAAAAAAAAAAGCCACGGAGGGAGGGGAGGGGCTGCTGCTGCCTTTTCCCCCATCCTCCGTTTCCGGTTTGCTGCCATATTACTCTCTTTTTTTTTTTTTTTTTTTTTTAATTTTTTTATTTTCCCCTCCCCGTGGTGCTCCCCTCCCGCCCCGCAGAAGGGGTGAGCGGGGGCGGGCGAGGCACCAGCGCGCCGGGGCCGCGGCGCTGCGCGATGCTGCTGCCGGCGGCGCAGCCCTGAGCCCGGCCCGGTGCGGGGCGGTGCGGGCACCGAGCGCGGCGGCGGCGGCGGGGGGCGGCGGCCGCGCCCCCGGCGCGGAGACAAAGCCGGGGCCGAGCGCTGGAGGCGAGCGGCGGGGGCGGCCCCGCTCCGCGGACAGGCGGGAGGTGAGTGGCGGCGGCGGCGGGGGTGCCCCGCTGTGGGGCAGCCGGGGGTCCCACGGTCCGGCAGCGGGGTCCGGCGGGGGGTGCCCGGGGTCCGGCCGTGGATCCAGCGGGGGATGTCCAGGGTCCGGCCGTGGGGTCCGGCGGGGGATGTCCGCAGTGGGGACCAGCGGGGCGGCGGGGGGATGCCCGCAATGGGATGCCCGCAGAGGAGTCCGGCGGGTCGGCGGGGAAATACCCGCGGTGGCGCGACCTGGCTGTGGGTCCGATCGGGGATGCTGGCAGCTCGGCGAGGAGGCGATGGGTCCGGCCGAGCATGCCCAGGCTGCCGTGGGGCAGCTGTGGGTCCGGCAGCGTGGGATACCCTGGCTGCGGATCCCCACAAGGATGCTGGCGGTCTGGCGCCGGGTGTCAGTGGGGCGGCTGTGGGTCCAGCGGGATGCACATGGTCTGGTGGGTCAGCCGTGGGTCCGGCTGGGGGTGTCACTGCCTGGCGGGGCAGAGCTGGGGACGCGGGGGGTCCGGCGTGGCGACCCCGCCTGCCTGCAACTCCCCTTTGTTGTGCTCAGGGGCTGTGGGGGACCCCCGGGAGCGCAGGGCGGGGACAGCCGGGCTGTATGTAGGCCAGGACATGAAATATTCATCGCCCCCCTGCTTTGATGTCTCGTGATCCGCTTCCCTTGTTGTGTTTGTTCACCGGTGATTCTGGGGCCAGTGTCCAGCCCTGGTGGACCTGGCAAGTCGTGCCCCTCGCCGTGCCCCTCACCGTGCCCCTCGCTGTGCCCGCCTGGCTCAGCTGCTGGGGGGCTGCAGAGCCCCGGCTTCTCCCATTTAAGACTTCATTCAGTCAGGAAGTTCCCTGTTGTAGCCCGGGCGATCCAACCCCCATGTGTGGCTGCAAGTGGTGGCAGTGGCACGTTCCCACTGTCACAGCCCCCAGTGCCATGGATGAGCATCGTGGGTTTTGCCCTGACCCACACTGGGGTCAGGATGAGGTTTTATCCTGCTCACTGCCCAGACAGGCTGTGCTGCATCCTGGGGCCATTTGGGATGGACACAGGAGGCAACCTGCAGCGATGAAGCTGCTGCACAGGGCGGTGTGCATGGGGACAGGTGTGGTAGGGGGCTGGCATCTTGTGGCACTGATCCTGGCATGGTCCTCTCTGGTGTTTGGCATCATGTCAGTGAGCAGTGCAGCCTCGTGTGAGACCTGCTGGACTGAGTGGGGATCTGCTCCACCTCCCTAGGTTTTGCAGGCCCTGCACAGTGCACTCTCCTCTGGCATTTCCTCACCCCAGTGGCTGCTGTGGTGTGCCAGGGCTCAGCCCTGGACTTGGTGCCAGGAGGTGACTGTGGTCCTGGTCCCGGTCCCAGAGATGTTGAGCAGCAGTAAAGGTGGTAGGTGGCAGGGAGCAGGTTGTGCTGCCCTGTGTGTGCCATGGCCTGTCCTCTGGCTCCCCAGAAGTGATGCAATGGAAGGGAAATGATGTGACATGCAGCCAGACGTCCCTCAAGACGGGGCATTAGGAGCTGGGGACAGTGGAGGGTGCAGAGCACAGGGTTTCCTGAGGTGAGCTCCTGCCTGTGCAGCAGGGGCAGGGACAGGACAGAACATATCCAGCAGTGCTCTATGAAACTGCATGAAGGCTGTAACAAAAGACTTGATTTTTCTTTCTCCTGCCCAGCTGGTGCTCCCAGAGGAGGAGGTGCTGGGGGTCTTTGTTGCTCTCCTCTCAGCCAAGGAGATACCCACTGCCAGCATGACCAGTGCAAGAGCTGAGTCGTGACAAACCTTCCCAAGATCCAGCCATTAGTGATGGGAATCCTTTTGTCCCTGCCAGACTTGGAGACACCCCTCAGAACCCAGTGGCTCAACATGAGCCCAGGCCCCCTGTGCAGCAGGTGTTGGTTGGTCAGACAGTCACAGGGCTGCCCAGGAAGGTGTGAGGAAGGGGATATGGAGGATGACATCAGCAATCTTGCACTTTAAAGAAATATCCTTTCTGTCATTTTTACTGTTGGGCTGCTCCTGACACCTTTGCCATAGAGTTTGATCCTGGCTTACCTGTGCTAAGCCATCACTTTGGCTGGCTCCAGATCCACCCAGAGCAAAACTGTGGCACTCAGTGTCTGAGCCAAGGCTTGTGTGCTGTGTCTCTGCAATCATTAGCCAGTTAATACTTATATATCAGGAAGGAACACCTTTGCTTAGGAGATCGAGGGTCAATTCTCACTTCCAAGCTTCGACCTGGGAGCAGCAGGGCAGGGACTCCTCTAAACACCTCCTGGCTTCACCAAAACAGCCCAAGACAGGGTTATTTATGGGCTACGCAGCAGCAGCAGCAGCAAAGGGAAGTGCAATGTTCCCTGTCTCGATCGTTAGTGGCCTTGCAGTGCTCCCTGTGTGATGGAGATGCCCTAATGATAGCTCTGCCCTTTAATGACTTTGTGCCAGAGTGATGGAAAATCAGGGAGGTTCCGCGGGGAGGCAGAAAGGGCCATCCCAGCCCCTGGCTGGGGAGCAGGGGGATGAGACGAGGAGAGCACTGCGGTGACCAACCAGTGTGGAGGTTCTGCTGCAAACACAGGAGGGTCCTTTTTTGCCTTGGTGGCATAGAGGGGACATCAACGGTCCTGAGACAGGGGTGTCCTTTAGCAGCACGGGCAGCTCCTGCAAAGCAGCATCATTCCACTGGACTCACTGAGGGAAGCAGGGGATGGACCATGCGACTCCCACTGCCTCTCCCTGTTACTAGTGTGGAATCCTACCTGGCCTTTGAAATCATCACAGAGCTAAACTCTTATCTAATGAGACCTGAAGGACTTGGTCCCCAGCCTCTCATTTAAACAACCAGCAAATGCCTGTAAGATCTTGAAAGAGAAGAGGTAGGAGCAAGCAAGCAGCCTGCACCTCCTCCCAGCGTGTCTAAGCAGGGCATCCCTGGGACAAAGCACTGGACTCCTGGCACGGCTGTGGGAAATTGGAAAGCCTATCTGAAATGCTATTGTTTCCTGTGCTGTCTATTTTGCAGCTCAGTTTCCAACTTGTTTCTTTATCTCTTGGAACAATTTCCCATCTGAGCTCACTTCCGCAGCGCTCCGCATCTCGCCCCAAAGCCCGCCTGGAGATGTGTCCAGCATGCATCCCATCGGAAACGGCCCTGTCAGACAGCAGCACACCCCTGCACCTCCCTGCAGAGGGGAGCCCTTGAATCCCATGCCTGGAGAGCAGCTCGGACCTCTGGATGGAAATAACCATCCACGCATAGCTGTTCCTGGGACAGGAGCGCAGTGGGTTGTCACTGTTTCCAGTCCAAGCTCCTCTGCCCAACTGCCTGTAGCTGTGGGTGGTGCAGTCCAGCTCCCCAGGGCTCGTGTCTTGCTGAAGTTTCCACCCATCAGCAAAAAACACGGCGTGTGTCACGGGGCTGTTTTAAAGCCTTTGGTTCCTCTTCGCTTAAATGGGCAGCAAGCTGGGAGATAGTCCAGTACGTCACAGAATCGTGGGATGGTTTGGGTTGTAAGGGGCCTTAAAGCTCATCTAGTTCCAGTTCCCTGATCATCTGGTTCCAGACTTGCCCAGAGTATGCTTAGGAGGTCCCCAGCTCAGTCCCAGGTTGTCACAGTGACCTTGGCACTGGCTGTGTTGGGAACCGGTGCCGTGCACATGGCTCTGCACATGCGCTTTGCAAAGAAAACCCTGAAACAGATTTCAGGAACAAATGTGGTTTGAACCCGGGCCAGGAACCAGGACCTGCAAATCTGTGTGTTGTGCTGACTTCCCTTCAGGCTATGGATCTGCTGGCTGCTCTCACTGGGGAGCAGGGAGGGGTTTTCTAGGGCTGGGGGCTGGCCAGGCTGCCGGGGGCATTGGCCGTTGGGCAGGGCGGGACTGATCATTGATTTTACCTCAACCCTTAAACAAATCTGCCCGACTCCACGTAGTCTCACTGGAGAAGCAGCATCTGAAATATCCATAGGCTGGCATGTGGGATTGGTGGGCTTGTCTGGAGAAATGTGGAGAACAGAACTGCCTGGGTGTTTAAAGTAAAAAAAATAAGAAATGGGGCCCATGCATAGCAAGCCTGCTCTCACCTCACAGCCGTGGGCCCCATGCAGGAGGGCTCTGGGATGGCTTTGGGGTCTGCAGCCCAGGGGGACATGTGTGACTTGGGCCATGCTGTGGTTCTTTCCATGTGCTGCAAAACTCAGAGGATGGCCCTGAGATTCCCAGCCATGCTTGACCTGTTGTGGTCTCACTCCTGTGACCGTGAGGTTTCTGCTGGCCCTGAGCCCCCTGTGCTGAGAATGGATGGATGGATGGATGGATGGATGGATGGATGGATGGATGGAAACCTGACTGCATGCTGTGCAAAGAGCTTTCACCCAGTGCAGCTGCTCCCATCCTTCCTGACTGAGCTTGGCAACCTTGGCCACCAAAAACCTGGGCAATGAGGGTAAAAGCCCATTGCTGCATTGCCCCCTCCACCATGGGAGAGGTTAACAAGTCCAGCCTATCCTGAGCAATGTGTCCTCCTCCCATGCCACGCACCACTTTGGGGGCTGCATGAGAGGGTCAGGTCAGTGCTAAATTGATCCTAAAAATATCTCACCTCAGGGCACCCTTTTGCAGTAATTTGGGGTTGGAGGCGTAGTGCTGTGTCTGGGTTTCACTTCTCCACTTTGCTTTCCCACTGCATTCCTCAGTTTCTCCCAGGAGCACCTGAGGAGAAGCTGTTGTTGGAGTTGGTGAGGTTTTACACAGAGTGTGTGCCTCAGTTTCCCCTTCTCCCAGCCCCAGCTGCAGTACCCTACCCCATGCACACACCACGGGTAAAGCCTCCCCTTAGGCAGGGCAAATAGAATCTGGTCTCCATGGAGCACAAGCACCTTCCTCATCCTCAGCTGCAGCTGCAGCCAGTGCCAGCAGCAGCGGGGTCAGGCAGTGCTCTCCCTGGGCTTCTGATGTTCCTGGGTTGAAGCATGTGCTTGCTGACTTATGCAAAAAAAAAACTACACAGAAAGGCTCTTGGAGACACTCCCTGCTCAGACGGGCCCTTTCCTTCCCCTGCCCATGGGGCAAGTGCTGGTGGGGCCCTGCTGTGCTGGGAAAGGGATTGGAAATCCTTGGAACAGCAGGAGGGAGTTTCCAGTGAGCAGCCTGCTGCATCAGGCAGGGAGGGTGACATGGGGTCAGGAAGGGTGCAGATGTAGCTGCAAAAGTCACTGTGAGCAGGATGAGCTCCATGCTCCAAGGCCATGAGCAGTTGAGCTGGGAAGTGTGTGGGGTGGGAAGGCTCAGGCTGCTGGGACAGTACAAGGTCTGGGCAAGGGGGCTGACAAGGAGGGCAGCTGCCTGCCCACCTGGCTGCCTGCACAGGTGTGCATGGGGGTGTGCACGTGTGTGTGCACACTCACCTGAGCCCTCTGGGTGATTTGGGGATGGGCACAGCTCTCGTGCTCTCATGCTGTGGTCCAGGAGGGCTGCGCTGAAGCCACCATGAGCCACAGGTGATGGGAAGCAGAGGAGACGCCCTGCATCCCTTTGTCCCTGCATCCCTTCATGCTGTCCCTGTAGGATGAGTGAGGGCTGGAGAGATCCCATGGGAGGGTGCAAGGTCCACATGTCACTGGTCACATCCACCTTGTCCATAGTCCATCTCTGCTCCTCACCACAACTGCAGTGAGCAGTGCCAGAGGTGTGCAGAGCCCAGCTCTGCTCCAGGAGCGACAGGGATAAAAGACACCAGCTCAGCATTTTTCTTTGTTTTTCATCTGCTCAGGTTGTTGATAGTGAGCACCATCAGGGGCTGCACCTCCCAGCTGGATCCTCTCTGGTGTGAGCATCCCACTCACCCTGGGAGCAGCTGGCATTTTGGGCTTGGAAAAGCTTCTTGGGGCTGGCTGATCTCTGTCTGCCCCTCAGGACCCTCCCTGGTT
Source organism: Vidua macroura (assembly GCF_024509145.1). Taxonomy (NCBI): domain Eukaryota; kingdom Metazoa; phylum Chordata; class Aves; order Passeriformes; family Viduidae; genus Vidua; species Vidua macroura. Next base: position 5,997,397 of record NC_071587.1, read on the forward strand.
GCTTCCTCTGACGCATCCTGAGCGATGCTTTGTTTTGGTGGTGCAGATGGGAGTGGCTGTGGGGACCAGCATCTCTCAGGGCTCTGTTGCCAGGGATGTCCTCGGTGTTCCAAGGCCAGAGCCACAGCCCATGCTGTGATCACTCGTATGGGACCTGCTCCCAGTCCCATCCATGCCCACGGAGGTGAAAGAAGGAGCTGAGTGTGTACTGCTTGAGGCTGACCCCGATCATCCAGCCACATGTAGCATGTGTACATTAGGGCTGGTGGCCCCATGGTTCCCCAGAGCACAAGGCTTGTGTTGGGCATATGCCCCAAAGTCCCAAAATAACCAGGAAAATGATCAGCATAAATTTGCTCTGTGGGATCCTGCTTATTTATTTGAAAATGTTCAGAGGTCTGCAAAGTGGGAAGTGTTTGAAATCTGTAACAGAAGAACCTTGGCCTCTGCTTGGCTTGTCCTTCATCCCCTCCCGTTGCAGTGAACCCCAGCATGTGTCTGGCCAAGTCCCTGTGGCTCCAGCTGAGAGAGGGGCAATTCCCAGCTCCATGGGTTTGTGTCAAGGGTGCCCTTACCCACATACCCTCCCTGCATTTTCCCTTTTTTTTCCCATGAGTGTTTCAGTTCCTGTTCCATGTCAGGAGGGCTGTGGGAGGTTTCTGCCACGGGGGTCCTACAGGACCCCTCAGCAGGGCTGATGGGGCTGTGGCTCTGGTCCTGGAGGGCCAATGGAGCCCTTGGAGCTCCTTGCCTGGCTGGACTGGATGGGCTGGTTTCTCTGAAAGTGGAAATGTTTTAGCAGTGACGCCAGCGTGGCCAGGGTGGTTGTAACTTGCTCAGATGTGGAGCTTTTCTGCCTCCTGCGTTCCTTGCCCCCTTCCTCCCCCTGCCCTGGAGATTTGCCGCCTGCCTGCGCTGCTGTCTCGTCCGGGTCAGAATGGGTGTGTCAGCCCTGCAGCCACGGCAGACGCAGGTGGCACCACTGTTTTGTCCGGATCTGAGACACCTGTGAGTCACAGCAGCCTCCTGCTGCCACCTGCCCCTTCCCCAGGAGCCGGGCAGGGCACGGAGTGGGCTGGGTGCTGCCACAGCCGTCCCCCGAGAGCACCCGGGCTTGATGTTCACTTCCAGAAAGCAGAAGGAAACCACATTTCCTGGAGCCTGAGGCTGCCTGTGCTGGGAGAGGCGCTGCAGAAATGGGGAACAGAAATCACCCCTTCTCCTCCAAGGGCCAGCTTGGGTCACCAGGTTTCCATCACCCCCTCCAGTGGGGCCAGTCCCTTGTCCTGGTTCTTTGCCTGGAGGAGGATGGGAACAGTGGGGCTGTGATGGGCCACGGGACACTGGAGAATTAAGTGGCTGGCAGTGGGAGCTCAGAGGTGCCAGCATGCCCGGGGGCCAGTGTTAAAAGGGCACATTTTGAGGAGTGCTGAGGCACAGGGGTGTTTTTGGGAAGCATTGTCCCATGGCTCCAGGCAGTCCTGGTGGCCAAGAGCTCCAGCTCCTAGTGCCATTCCAGCTCGACATCAGAGTTTCCCTGCCCGGCATTGTCTCTTCCCAGCCCCACGGGCACTCCTGCCCTTGGAAGCATTTCCTTTCAGTTTCCTTCTCCTGGACTTGGCAAGAGGAGAGCGGTGTCCTCATCACCTGCCTGGGAGAAGTCAGCTCAGGTTAGTGGAGGCCAAGGGCTTTGTGTGCCTTGGAAAGCATTTGCTGGAGCTGGTTGGGCAATTCCTGGCTTTGGCTGGTGTCCTGATGGGAATGCTGGAAGTGCAGGCTTGAGTCAGGCTGGGAGGTACTGGGAGGCATCCCTGCTCTGACCCGGAGCATTGTCAGGCTGCACAGCACCCAGCCAGCTTTGAGCATCTCCTGCTGGGGATCCCACCACCCCTCTGGTCCCTGTTCCTGTGCTGGACCATCCTCAGGGTGAGAAAGCTTTGTTTTCCCTTCTGTAATTGTTGGACACCCTTACAGTGCAGAAAGGATGCACCCACACGCTGACAGATCCAAAGACGTGGTCCTGTCCGTCCCCAGGCCTGCTGCAGTGCAGTGACAGGGATGTGACAAGGTGTGGCAATGGCCACCTCCCCATCTCACATCTCTGAGTGGAGAAAAGGCTTAAAACTGAGTGCTCAGCTCAGCACCAGCAAGCACAACTTGCAGCACATTCCACTTCCTGCATCCAGCTGCTTGCATTGTTTCAGGGAGATAAGGCTTGTGGCTTTCTCCTGCCAGCATTATGCAGGATGGTGCTTGGGGGTGCCCAGTGTCAGGATGCCCCTGCCCTTGCCTGGTTTGGGGTGCTGTGGGGGTAGGGGGGGGCACAGCCTGCAGCTCTCTGTGGTCACTGATGTTGGCAGAGCCACTGCCCATCACCCCAGCAAGCCAAAATCTGCCTGTGGAGGGGCTGACCCTGGGACGGCTGGGAGAGCTCAAGCTTCCTACATGCTCCCAGTGTGCATGCTTGGAGTTTCCCAGTTTCTTGGCCACATGAACATCCAGAATGTGCTTGTGTGCTTCTCAGGGTTTGTTTTGGTCTTTTAAACTCCCTGTTTTGACATGTCTTTCCGGAGGCGTTTTGCATCACTCCTGACTGTGACTCTCCCCCTTGCTTAGGGGGAGTGAATTTGGATGCTTGATCTAATTATCTTTTCCCCTTTTGTGATGCACTGGCCTCTGCTCTCTTGGGCTGTGGAGCTTTAATTAAGATGGTCTTAATTTTAAAGGGAGTTGACAGGGTCAGAGAGGAGGAGTTGGGGCTTATATCTGTGGGGAGTGTGGTAACTGGGCCCCCACACAGCAGCTGCACTGCCTTCCCTACTCCAGCCATTCTTTCATGTGGAAGAGCTCTCCATCAGCTGGGGGGAGCCAGGGGAAGGCTGGACTGCTTGGCTCAGGTGCCTTCAACATGCTGTTACTGGGTGAAGCAGAGCTCAGGACTGGGGACACCTGCCTGTGGTGCTCCTGGTTGGAGCTGAGAGATGAAGTGGGCATCCCCGCATTGTTCCTCCTGTTTTAGGAATCAGTGCAGGTGAGAAATGAGTGTCCTTGTGGAGGAGAAGGGCTGCAGGCACAAGCCAGACGTGTCCTCACTGCGTCAGCCGGGCAGGGACAGGGTCTGCAGCATCACACCCCACCTGTGGGGCTGGGGCAGCAGCTCCCCCTTTTCACAGCTCCTGGGACTCATCGCAGTGAGGCTGGTCCCAGCCTGGCAGAGACGAGCCTGTGTTCCCTGTCCTGTCCTGAGCAAAGCCTGATGGCATGGGCAGGGGACAGGAACTGTCACTGGCTGGACACAGTGACCGTGTATTCGGGTGGCAGAGGGATGGTGGGCTGAGCCAGGCTGTCCCCACGGCAGCGGGGGCTGTGCTGCTGCTCGCTGGCCCCCAGCTGAGATGCTTGTCGTGGGAAAGGGCAAAACCGGGAGCATCCTCTGGGACAGAGGGGGAAGCTGTTCTGTGAGTATATCCGGGGCTGTGTGTCCTACTAAAATGTGGGGAGGGAGCAGAGGGCAAAACAGGGAAGGGGACAGGGTGACATCTTAAGATGATTAAAAGACCACCTCGCTGTGGTTATGGCAGCACTGACCAAGCTGGGACTTCACCCACAGCACTGACCCCGCTCCCTGGGGGCCACACTGGCAGGGGCAGCACTGCTGCCACTTGGTGCCACCCCAGCAGGGGGACACGGGGGATGGCAAAGTGCCCTTTGGCTGCCTCCAGACTGAGACCTCTGGTTTAATGGCCTCCCTTGCGGGCAGCTTCCATTGATCCTGCACGGATCTGCCCCGGCTGGCCCTGGCCCTGCTGGGAGGGGGCTGGTTGCGTGCCAAGGGGATGGAGGGGCTGGGTGTGTTTGGGACCGCTGCTCTGTGCCTCTCCCTGTCCCCGGTGCCGGCTGCCATGGGCTGGGTGCCGCCAGGCTGCTTTGTCTCGCTCGCCGTCCCGCACGCTTCATTTTTCAGTCTGGTGTGAGACAGTTGCCGTGATTAATCTCACCGGGGCTCTGCGAGCCGAGGGCACGGCTCAGCTCGTCTCCCGCCGTCAGTGGGTGGGTGCTGGTGCTCCCAGCCCCTCGCTCCCTCTCCCCCAGCACCCCCATCCTGCTGCCGGCAGTGCTTCTCAGCACCCCCGGCTCTGGAGCAGCTCCAAGGGCAGTGCCTTTATTGCCAGAGATGTTTCCCTCCCCAAAGCTCGGTGTCGGTGTTGGGCCCCGGCTTGTCGCGGCATTTCCCAATGTTTCTGCCTCTGCTGTGTTTTGTCTGCTCCCAATCAGTGTCTTTTGTTAGTGTCTTTGCAAAGACGATAAGATCGCTTCCCCTCCGCTGTCAGCCTGCCCGTACCACGCCATTGTATCCTTGAGCGATCCGGGCGCGGCGGAAAGCGGCCGGAGCGGGACCGCCGGGGAGCTGCCGCTTCCCCTCGCTGTTGCCTTTGCGAGGGCATCTCTCCTCGGGGAGGTAGGGCAGAGGATGGAGCCTTTTCTTGCCACCCAACTTGCCAGTTAATTTCTGGGGGGAGACAGCCTGGAGCGTGGCTGTTGGAGGCGTGGGGGTGCTGGGCAGTCCAGGTGGCATTTCCAGCGCCGGCAGAGGAGGACGGGGATGCCGCTGTCTGGCGTACCGTGATCTGATCCGAGCTGAGGTGTGCAGCCGAGTGTGCTTCATTTTTAATTGCTTTTGGAGAGGGTAGGACTGGGTTGGCCTCTCCTTGCTGCGGCCTCTGCCCCGGGCAAGTTGTGTGGCTGAGCTCAGCCCTGGCACCCTCCCCTGTGTCTAGGGAGGAATGGAGGCTGGGAAGACCCCAAAAGCAGAGCCAGCAGCTCACGGAGATCCGTGGGGATGGCAGTGCTGGCGGTTGTCTGAGCCTGGCTATGGCCGTGCCAGTGATGTGCTGCTGAGGATGGCAGCCCCACTGCCAAGCGAGCAGCAGGACTGTGCCAGGTTGTGCCAGATGTGCCAGGGAGTGCCAGGCTGCTGCCACAGCAGCCACCTTCAGCCACCAAACAGTCAAATCTGTCAGCGTGAGGTTTCTAGTGCGTCCATCCCCCCAGGGACCTGCCCTTCCCCATCAGCGGACCTGGCACCTCGCCACTCAGGCACATGGCTGACCCCAGGCTGAGGCATATTTGGATTTTCCTCGTGGAATTTTTGGCTCTTTTTGGTCTAATCATTGTTGTGGCCCGTGTCACAGCGTGCCCGGGTGGCAGGGACACGGGCACCACGTGTGTGCGCGGCACAGCTTTATTTGTATGTGCTGCAGCCTGGAGTTGGGGCTGCAGCTTCCCCCCTGCATCCCGCTGTGCAATCATTACCAGCCAGTATTTGTCAAGTACAAATTACAAACCATTCAACGTCTTAAAGGGCTGTCAGTCAGCTCCCACTCATTATCCTAATCAAATGCACTAAAAATAGTGACAAAACTTATTAGTAGGGGGAAGGGGAGGCCATGAAAACAAACCTGCGGTGGGGGCACGGCCCCTGCATGCAGACAATGGGATATTCCCCTTACATGAGGTGTGAAACCCGGGATGTTGCTCTTGGATGAGGTGTGAAACCTGGGCTCCAGCTGGGACAGGAGCACGGTGGGATACTGCCTGGGGCCTTGAAATAGGGTCTGAATCCCTCTGTGCAGGAGCAGGTGCCCCTCAGGGGTGGCTGAAGCCTCTCCGCAGCGCTGGGTGAGCAGGGCTGGTTGGAGGGATAATTTCCTTTCTGTAGGAGAAGAGGGAGCAGTTCCTGTAGGAGCTGGGGCTGGGAAAGGGTGGCAAAGCCAGGTGAGGGGCTGCCCTGGCTCTGCGGGGCCATGTCCTCCTCTGCTTTCCACCTAAAGCTCTGCCTCGAGCTGCTGCTGCTCACTAGGGTCCCCCCATCACGCACACTTGCGACAGAAAACCGTCCTTTTTGAAAAATGTAGCTAAAATATGCTTTTCTGGATGAGTCAGGGCTTGAGCAGCACAGGTTGCTCCCATGCCTTGTGCTCAGTTTGTGCCGTAGCATTTGTCTCTGCTCTTGGAGCAGATGACTCATCCCGGGGGACGAGGTCTCTGCTTGGTGGCCGACCGTGCCTGCCGCAGGTCGTGGCTGTCCGGAGATGGAGCAACAGGGCTGGAAATGCTGGTGTGTCTGGAGGAACTGGCTTTGCTTTTCCCCTGAAAAATCCCTTGCTGGGCTGGGGGTGCCTGTGCTCCCCTTCCACTCTGGGACGTGGCTTGGGGCGGCTCCAGCCGCCTGCTCTCCCATCCCCAGTGGGGCTGATGAAGCGGAGCAGAGAATCATCCTCTCTTCACACGGCAGAGATCAGAGCGAGCGGGTGTGAGCTGCCGGCCCCACGCCGGAGGGATGGCGAGGAGGAGGAGGATGAAGGCAGCCCTGGGCACTGAACCGTGGCGTGGCGGGAGAGGGTGTCAGGGTGCAGGGGCTGCCGCGGTGCTGACGCTCCCTCTCCTCGCAGGCTGCAGCGGGAGCTGAGCTGAGTTCTCCGGCAGCACCTCCCCACCCCGCGGCGAGGCTGTAGCCGAAAGCACCGGTAAGACATCGCCATGGCCCGGGCAGCGGGGGACCGGGCTGCTTCACCTCCTGGGGGGGCTGGCAGCCCGGCACTGGCTGCTCTGCCACAGCCGGATTGGCCCTGGAGCATCCTGGGGGGCTGGGGGCTGGCTGCAGGTGCAGAAGGCACAGCCCTCCGCGGGAGCTCCCGGCGTGGCCGGCCGGGAGGCAGAGCTGAGGCCTCGCATCTCGTGCCGTGGTGGATCGTGCCGTGCCGTGCCGTGCCGTGCCGTGGTGGATCGTGCCGTGCCGTGCCGTGCCGCTGGCGCTGCCCCCGGAGCGGAAGGCAGGGAGTTCCTGCAGGCTGCGACGTGCCCGGGGTGCTAATCCCCGCCGCAGGAAAGCTGCCTGCCCGCCGCCTCGCATCGCTGCGAGCCGAGCACAGGGAGCGCTGGCCCTGCTCCAGCCCTCTGCTCGAGCCTTGCGAGGGGGAGAGGGGCAGCCCTGCTGAAAGGCAGGGCATGCTGAGCCTCCCATCCCAGCATTGTCAGCTGTGAAAAGCACGGCAGCGGGGCAAAATCCCACGGGGCATCAGCCAGGCTGCCCTGGTGGTGCTGAGCATCCCTGCAGCCTGCTGCGTGTGGAAATGCTGTATTTATTAGACATAAATTTATTAGACAGATACACAGCGTAGCTCCTGGCAATGGGTATTTTTTGCAGTCTGGCTGCTGTCCCACAGCTCCCAGTGATGCTGCTGGGGTGTGCTGGGAGCCACCACACTTCCTCCTCTGCCCTTTGGCTGCAGGGGGGAAGGGTTCTTTGGCGACTGTGCCAGAGGCAGGGGGTCTCTCCCTGGTGCCTCCCGAGGGCCTGAGTGCACAGCACATTCCTGCTATCATTATTCACTCATTTGCCAGGCTTTTGCACAACCCTGTGTTCTCCCAGGAGAATCTGCACCCTTTTCTTTCCAGCTGCCAAGGGGATGTGGGAGCTGCAAGGGTTTTCTCAGGCCCCTCTCCTCCCTGGGGACAGGTGGAGAGGCACAGGGCCAAAGCCACATGGTCATGTTGGCTGGGTTACCTGGGACTCTGAGTGGGGATGGTGCGAGGCTGCCAGTGCCCCTGGGCACAGTTTGGGGTTGCCAGCCTGCATTTTGCACTGGCCAGATTGCAGGCAGAGTGTGTAGGTATTCAGATGCAAAGCAACAGGAGAGCTTGGAGTGGAGCTCTGCAGCCCCTTCCCCAGAGATCTGTGGGCTCCTGCCTCCTCCTCTTCCATCTTTGGCTCCTGCAGCCAAAGCCCTGACAGCTGCATTGGGCCTGTCAGAGCACCGTGTCCCAGTGACCAGCACATCCAGTAAAGCCCTTGCCTGGGAGGGCCAGAGCCCCAGTGCAGGGTGGGAGCTCTCCCTGCCCAAACTGCTGCATGAGGAGGGATGAACTCCCAGTTCATGGTGTTCCTGGCCAGGACATGCCTGGAAGTTGCACATCCTCTGCCCACAGGCTCTCAGGTGTGAAGGTGAGGACCTCCCTGTTTTAGGGAAGTGCCTGGGGGATCTCCTGTCCCCTCTGTGTGCTCTGCTTCTGGCTAATCTCTGGCATATTGACTATTTTATACCTTGATTTCCTCAACACACTGATAAATAATTTTCTGACCCAAGCTCAGAAAATGTGCTTGGGGGACACTTGTGTCCCCAGAGTGCTGCTAAATCCACCACCCTGGCTGGGGTGTTTTCCTGCCTGGGGAAGTGCTGCTTCCAGGGGAAACTCTGAGCAGCTCTACTCTTGCTCATGGTCCCATGGGGAGTCACAAGCCACACGGTCACAGCCCTGCCATGCTCCCACTTTTCTCCCTGCACTGCCACCGGCATCCCGGGAGCCCCAGTGAGTGCCAGAGCCCCGGGCAGAGGTGAGCAAGGGGCTGGCTGGGGACAGGGAGGTGGGGGCTGCTTGTCATCACTCCTCAGGTCTTGCTCTCCCCTGCTGCAACAAACTTTTAAAGTGCATTTATTTACGGGACAGGCTCCTTCCCCTTGGCTGCAGGATCTACCTCTGGATTGCCAGAAGTGACCATTTGCAAGTCCAAAGCTTTTATTTGACCCTTATTTGCTTTGAGACCCCCAAAGCCTGGCACAGATATGGGTGGACAGAGTTCTGTGGCAGATAGAGGCATGGTCCCTCCTCATCACCTGCATCCACAGGAGGAAGGACAGCTCTGCTGCCTACTGGATTGGCTGCTGGAGTCATACCCAGCACAAAAAAAACCACAGTTTATTCGTTTCCCAAACCATGGCAGGATCTGAGCCTGCCTGCATGGGTCACACAAGGACACTGCTGGATCCTCTGTGCAGTGTGGGAGCTGGAAAGCAGTAGATGGAAATTGTGTCTTTTGGGAAATAAGCCCTGATCGTCAGTCAAAGCCCTTGCTGTGGGAGGGGAGCTGAGGGGGACAGGGAGCAGCTTGTGCCTGGCACCCCTAAGCTTCCCCACAGCAAGAGCCAAGGGCTTTGCCCCAGTGACACTGGGGCTGTGCAGGCTGCTGGGGCTGCCCATGGCTCTGGGGGGCTCGGCCCAAGCTTCTCTCCAAAGCTGGGCTAGACAAACCCTCTGCTGGATGAGGCTGAGCCCTCCCAAAGCCTCACGGATGGCAGCATCCAGGTCTGCACCCTGTGGGCAGCAGCTGCCTCCTCTGCTGCTTCCCTGCTTGTTTTCTTATCAGAGATACTCTGCTCCCTGCTTGTCTCCACCTCCTTTTTCCCTCCTGCCATGCGTGATCTAGCCTAAATATTTCCTTCCATAGCTTCAGGACACTGCTGGGTATCCTGCCATCTTTGGAGACTGCAAATAATTCCCTGCCTTCATTTATGTCATTACCTTGAAGGTATTTATAGAGCGTGGTCCTGAGTGGAAAGGAAGGCTATATATAAACTATTTGACTGTATATAAAGGCGAGATCCCTTGGTCCTTAGCTGCAAACTGCCTGAAACTGCTCCTGATTTAAACTTTTATCCTGTTGGCTGCATGTTTTGGACTTCAAAGGTCTGTCTTCAGTACTTAAATCCCCATCCTGGTAGAAACTCATGTGTAAGAGGAAACACGTGGGGACTGAGCTGTGGCAGGTGCCTGGCCCCAGAGCTGCCGCAGAACTGCCACAGTCTCAGCACAGGTCCATGTTCCATGCTCAGCATCTTTGCTCTGCACTCCCATGGCTCAGAGTGCTTCCCTCTGCTCCCAAAGCATGTCCTGGCAGTTTCACTGGCTGCTGTGGCTGCACAGGAGGTGTCTCCATGTTAATGAGGGGCGATGGTATCCCAGGGCAAGGGCAGGATGGCCAGACTGCCCAGCAGCTGCTGCTTGAACAGACTCCAGAGGTTGTTTCGTTTCCTGGTGGGCAGGCATCTGTCACTCGAGCCCTGGGAAACAACTTCTTATTATTAACAATAATAATTACAATAATAATACTACTACTAATAATAGAAGCCCTCTGTGTGTCTGTGTGTCCTCCAGCCCGGGACCATGGGGAGCAGCAAGAGCAAGCCCAAGGACCCCAGCCAGCGCCGGCGCAGCCTGGAGCCCGCTGAAAACACCCACCATGGGGGCTACCCGGCCTCGCAGACACCCAGCAAGGCGGCTGCTCCCGACGCCCACCGCACCCCCAGCCGCTCCTTCGGGACCATGGCTGCTGAATCCAAGCTCTTCGGGGGCTTCAACACCTCTGACACGGTCACCTCGCCGCAGCGTGCCGGGGCACTGGCTGGTCCGTGTGGGCTGGGGCTCGGCAGGGTGGGGAGGGTCTCAGGCTGGTCGTGGTGGGTTTGTGTCCGGCTTCTTGGGGTCTCGGGTTTTTGAGGGACTCTGGGCTTGGGAGAGAAGTAGATCTGTGTTATCAGCCAGTGGGAGGGTGGTGGGAGGGGAGTGTCCCTGTGGCTGTGCCCCTCCTGAGTGCTCTTTGTCACAGGGGGAGTCACCACCTTCGTAGCCCTCTACGACTACGAGTCCCGCACCGAAACGGACTTGTCCTTCAAGAAGGGAGAGCGCCTGCAAATCGTCAACAACACGTGAGTGTCCCTGCAGCCAAGCCCACGTGGTGAGCTGTCACCTCTGTCCGTCCTGGGGAGCCCCCAGCCCAGCCTGGCAGGACCAGCTGTCCCAGGGATGGGTGCTCAGAGGGATGTGCCAAAATGCACACGGACACAGTGACTTGTCCAAGGACACTGACACTGAAAGCAGTCATTTGCCTGCTTCCTCATCCTCCTGACCCTGCTGCTGGTCACTGTGGCCTCATAGCCTTGTCACCAAGCCATGTCCTCTCTTTGCTGGCCATTCTGTGCCCTCCAGCACAGAGCCACCTCCCCACCAGTCCCATCCCCATCCATGCTCAGCTCCCTCTTGTTAGCCTGGACACATCCCTCAGCTTCATGGGTGCTTTTCCCTGTGCTTGTACACTGTCTCTGGTCTCAGCTTCTCTCTTGACTCTTCTTTCTCTCCCTCCATGCTGTCGTTTAGGAGAAAGGTGGATGTCAGGTGTGTATTGCACATTCTTACTGCTATTATAAATGACCTACTTGATCAAAGCCTGTCTGCTGCCACTTGAGGGCAGGTTGGATGGAGCAGGGCTGGGAGGAGATGGTTTCCAGATGGTTTTGTGGTTGGTTGCATTTGTCCTCTTTAAATGACCAGAACAGAGCAGGGAGTCCCTTCCCATGCTGGGGAAATGTTCCATCCAGAGCTGTGTCTGCACCTGGGAGCTCTGACCCCATCCCCTTTCCTTGTCTGTGTGTGGCTCCCCTCTGCACTCTCTTTCCAGTTGGCTCTTCACTCCCCCCTGCCCTTTGCATTTTTCTTTTGCATTTTTAAATTTTACTTTTATATTTTATGAGTGGCTCTGGTGATTCAAGTATTTCCTCAGGGCTCTGACCCCATGGTTTGCTCCCCATCCTGGTCACCACAGCACATCCATCTCATGCAGGGCAGCATGGCCAGCTGGAAGATGCTCCTGTGTTAACCCCATGTGTGGTCTGTCCTGACAGGAGGCACACACAGTCCAGAGCCTGGCTGGCAGAGCCAATGTCCCCAGTGTCCCCAGCTATGGAGCTGCCACAGGGTTCCGAGGGTCTGCAGCTCCTGCTCCCCCTCCACTGCTGCCTTCCAACCTGGGCACCCAAAAGAGCAAAGTCAAAGGCTGGAAAGACAAGGGAACATCCCAGGACTGAGATTTCTCCTGCAGTGCTTGGGCAGTGTGGCACAAACATGTTTTCAGTCTGATCCTTGTTCTCATTGTTCCAGTGCTGTTTATTAGTGGTGGTTTGTTTCATCTATGAAGTCTGGCATGTGCAGCGTTTCAACGTTGCAGGAAAAGCCTGATTTGGGAGTTTTGGTGCTTCTTACTTTCAGTCTCAGCAGTGTGTGAGCTCCATGCTTGAGTTCTGCTTTCTGGCTGTTGCAAAGTGAGCTCTGCCTGTGGGGGTCCAGGTCAGGTCCATACATGAGGGGTTTTTCTTTTCACCTTTTATCAGTTCTGGGCTTTCCACACTTTTTTTTCCCCCTCTACTGCTATTTGTCAGAGGGAAGGCTCAGTCTGTGATGGGCTCTGCAGCATCCTGGGGAGCAAAAGGGCTTTTTTTGGTGATGCAGTCCTTTGGTGGAGGGTGCAGGATGTAGCTGCCAACCTTCCCAGTGCCTGTGTGGGTGAGATGTCCACAGGGAGAGAGGTGGTGGAGGAAGTTGGGCAGTTTGTGCAGTGCTCAGGGGTGAATCACTCTTCTCAATGACCTCCCGGAGATGTTCACACAGTCTGGGAACAGCTCGGGCTGCTGCACTTTGGGGACAGCAACAAACAGATTGTGATGTCCCCTTCCTCTGGTCTCCCTGGCAGGACAGTCAGTGCCCTGGAACTGCAGGGAGGGGACTTGGGTTCAGTCCAGGGAGGGCTGGCAGGTGCTGGGCACAGCCGGAGCCCATGGCCAGGGTGGCAGCAGGTTTTGGCTGCCCTGATGGGGCTGGGGTTGCTCAGAGTGAGATGAGAAGCCTCCACAATGCTCATCTCCTCTGCTCTGGGTCATCCTACCAATCTACCCAGTGCAGAAAGGCTCTTGTGGTACCATTTCCAGTGGGAAGAAATCTCCTCCCAGCCAGCAGGCAGCCAGCTGGGATGTGGTGGGATATTTTGGGTAACATAGTGCAGGGAATTGTTGAAATGCTTTGTTTTGCTGCTGCTGATTATTATTTTTTTTCCCCCACTGAGATATTTATGGAATAGTTTGTTTTGCTGAATTCCCAGCTTGTAGTCTTGCAGCCCAAGCTGGAATAAAGCCACAAGTCAAAAGCTGGGCATTTTTCAAGCAGATGTTTACTATGGTCCTGTGGGAAAGGAGCCCAACCAGCCTCCTGTCCCCTTCAGAGCCACCTCAGTAAAGGTGACTGGGGTAACAGCCCTGGCTGAGGAGCACAAGCTGCCTGCCACGAGATGTGCTGGGGCTGGAAGAAGCTAAAATGTCATCCAGGGCTGCTGTGAGGCTGTTCCAGGGGCAGAGCCCAGCTCTATGAGTAGGAAGAGATGCCTGGAAGGTCCCCTCCATCTCCACCAAGTGACACCATCAAGGGGAGCTGGGGGCCATGTCTGGGTTATGCCAGTGCTTTGAAGCATCGCTGGTTTAGCTGGGAAAAGCACGAGTCACAAGCAGCTGGTGAGTCTGAAGCAAGGATGGAGGTTTACACGTCTGCAGGGTCAGGGATGGGTCTGGATGTGGTCTAGTGATCCTTGTAGTGGTGACTGAGGTTGTTGGTATTTTTCTGTAGCTTGTTTGTGGAGGTTGTCCTGCCAAGTTCTTGTATCCTTACGGGGCTGTTCCCACGAATCTGCACTTTTCCCGTAGCCTCGTCTCCCTTGTGGTCAGGATGAATTCAGTGGCTGTCTTTGATGGGCAAGAAGATGCAGGTGGTGGGAGGAAAAGCCCTGCTGTCCACAGGAAGGGGAAGCCACCTCCTGCCGTCCTCTTGTTCTTCTCTATTTGTTGTCCTTTCCAGCCCCATCCGGAGCAGGAGCCGGTGGGAAGGAGGGCAGAGCAGCCTCCAGCTCCTGGGGACATGCCTGGGGCCAATGTGCCCGGGGCAGGAGGGCTGGATGCTGGCTCAGCCACAGGTTTTTAGGGACAAGGAGCCTCACTGGTGGCTGTGCAGGCACAGCCCTCGCTGGGGCAGCAGGAGGCTCGGGGTGGGGCTGGAGCCTTGCAGGGGCTGTGAATGGGACACCCGGGCTGGACAGCTGCACAGATCCCGCTGCATCCCGGCTGGACACCGCAGATGGGCAGGGCTCAGCCCCTGCCCAAGCCTCAGCCCTGTCCCGCTGCTTTTCTGCAGCCTGTGTTTAACTAACTCCCTTGGGTTTTCCTGGTTCCTTTTTCAATTGCTGCCATCATTCTGTCGCTTCTCCACGTTTCCTGCCCCTCCCCTTGCCTGCTGCTCCCTGCTGCCAGGACCCCCAGTGCCTCCCAGCCTCCAGCCAGATACCCTTCCCATTCAGGTGGCTCTAAAGGTATTTTGGCTTGCTGGCTGCCCTGCCTGATTCAGGTTTAAAGCATTCCATATGTGGATGGATGGCCCCAGGAGCGAGAGCTCACCCAAACAGAGCCACAGGCAGGGGCTGGCAGCAGGAGCTCTCCTGGCTGGGGTCTGGCTGTGGGGCTGGGGGCTGTGGGGCTGCGCCTTTTCCCACTGGGGCTCTGTGCTGGCTCATCCTCCCCTGGTGCCTGTGGGCGGGTGAGGGGCTGGCCGGGGGGCTCCTGGCTTCACACTGAGTGTGTTTTGGTTCTCTTGCAGGGAAGGTGACTGGTGGCTGGCTCATTCCCTCACTACAGGACAGACGGGCTACATCCCCAGTAACTATGTCGCGCCCTCAGACTCCATCCAGGCTGAAGAGTAATTGCCATCTTCTAGAGAGTTTATAGACAAGTGATAGCAAACACACCCCGAGCACTCCCCCTCCACCTCTGCCCCACTCCTGGGAGAAGCCTCCAAGTCCTCTGGATTTTTCCTTTTTGTTAGCTTTCCCCTGTGAATGTGCAAACCAGCCTTTCTTTAATGCCATGAGTGCAGTGCTGCAGCGTGCTTGCATGGTGGAGGGGTGAGTGGTGGCATAGCAGGGCTCTGGATGCTTTTGCTCTGGTTTTTATGGAGAGCCTGGAGAAGAGAAGGCTGCAGGGAGATCTCATTGCAGCCTTCCAGAACTTAAAGGGGATTCTAAAAAAGAGAGAGATGTTTTACACGGGCAGAGAGGCCTGGGAAAGGACAAGGGGGAATGTTTATAAACTAAAAGAAGAGAGATTTAGATTAGATGTTAGGAAAAAATTCTTTACCCAGTGGATGGTGAGACACTGGCTCAGGTTGCCCAGTGTGGCTGCCCCATCCCTGGGAGTGTTCAAGGCCAGTTTGGAGGGGGCTTTGAGTAACCTGGTCTAGTTGAAGGTGTGGCAGGAAGGTTCCAACCCCTCTGGCAGGGAGGCCATGCCCAGCCCAGGCTGTATGGGGACGTGGCACACACCGAGGTGCCCGAGCCCAGACACAGCCCCTGGTCTCCCAAACCTGCAGTGGGTGGGCCAGGCCTGAGCCCCCTGCTTGGGCAGGCAGTGGAGGGGGGCAGTGGCAGGGGCTGAGCCACTGCCTTTGTCCTGCAGGTGGTATTTTGGGAAGATCACTCGCCGGGAGTCCGAGCGGCTGCTGCTCAACCCCGAAAACCCCCGAGGGACCTTCCTGGTCCGGGAGAGCGAGACCACGAAAGGTGAGCAGGGCTGGGGGGGTTGCTGGCCTGGAGGAGACCCTCTCTGGGGGGTGTGGGGGTACCCTGAGTCCCCTCAGTGTCTCCTGCTGGTGCTGGTCTCCAGGGAGCCAATGCTGACGTGGCCATCACATCACCGGTGACGTGCCTGTGCCAAAGGCACTGTTACACCACTGAGCCCGTGGGCTGGAGGGATGTGGCCACTTCTCTCCCACCACTGCCTACCCAGTGAGTGCCCTTCTCAGAGGTGGTTCAGCTCATGGCAGTGTGGAAGCCAGGGTTCTCACCAACTCTGGCAAGACCACCAGGCAAGATGGTCTTTTTTCCTGTTTTTTTCTTTTTGTTGTTGGTTTATCTGGCTGGGTTTTTATACACCTCCAACTAGATGTTTTTTTGGTTTTCCCCTGGTCCCTGTCTAGTGACAAAATGTTGAACACGTGCTTCCTGGGCAGCCAGCCCAAGGGAATGATGAACTTTAGTCCTTTCAAGTCTGACACTTCTGAAAGTGAGAGTTGTGATCTTTGAGGTTTGACTGCCTGAGGGTGTTTCTTACCTGGTTTAGTTTGGCTCCAAATGTACCTTTGGGAAAAGCTCCTTTATGTTCCTTTCTGGTTTTATGCCTTGAACTTATCACTATTTGTTTTATTCTGATGGAAGCAGCTTCTTCAAGCAGCAGCATAAATCTTGCCCTCTGCTATCTGTGGCCCCAGCAACACCACATTGTTCTCATGTGGGCAGAGCAGAGCCAGGCTCCTGAAGCAATGCCTATGGTGGGACTTGTGCAGGAGGGAACTGGGCCCACCAGCCCCTTAGCTCCTCTCTGAGACACTGAGGAGTTGTTGCTCCCCCCAGCCTGGCTCTGCCTGCTCCTCTCCCCTTGTTAGCACGTCCCATAGGATGGCTGCTGGCAGAGCTGCTGTGCAAGCAGAGGGCAGCTGGAGGTTGTGATGGTGTGGCATGGCTGTAGCTGAGGGACGTGTGCCTGGCACCTGGTGCAGCCAGGAGCTGCTGCTCCCCATCCTGTGCTTTTGGGTGAAGGCAGCACCTCCATGCCCAGTCCTGCCTGCCCCATGCCCACCCACAGTGGGCCCCATGGGGAGCACCCATCCATGGCCCATCTGCAGCCCCTCTGTCCTGCCCACAGGTGCCTACTGCCTGTCCGTGTCCGACTTTGACAACGCCAAGGGGCTCAACGTGAAGCACTACAAGATCCGCAAGCTGGACAGTGGCGGCTTCTACATCACCTCCCGCACCCAGTTCAACAGCCTGCAGCAGCTGGTGGCCTACTACTCCAGTGGGTAGCCACGTGGGTCCCCTTGGGGTCTGGGTGGCACCCTGGGTGCTGTCCCTGCCCTCGCTGCAGGGCGGGCGCTGCTGGGAAGTCACCGCTGCACTGGGGGACACCAAAGCAGCTGTGTGGGACTGTGGTGAAAAGCTGGGGTTCAGGGCAGAGGTGAGGGTTTGGGTATGGGTCCCCAGGCTGTTTACAGGAAAGATGTGGGGTAAAGACATTGCATGCCTGAGTACCCATGTGTCACCCTGCTGTTGTCCCTTCCCGTGCCAGAGCATGCTGACGGCCTGTGCCACCGTCTCACCAACATCTGCCCCACGTCCAAGCCCCAGACACAAGGCCTTGCCAAGGATGCCTGGGAAATCCCCCGGGAATCGCTGCGGCTGGAGGTCAAGCTGGGACAGGGCTGCTTTGGAGAGGTGTGGATGGGTAAGGACCATTCCCATCCTGCTGTCCCCTCTGTGTCACCACCTGCATCCTGTCCCCCGCCACTGGCAGATGCCTGGAGCCGGTGGTGGGGTGGGGGAGCAGGGGAGGGACACAGCCCCCTGCCCCATATGTGTGTCCTGAGCAGCGTGTCCTGTGCCACAGGGACCTGGAATGGCACCACCCGGGTGGCCATCAAGACACTGAAGCCTGGCACCATGTCCCCAGAGGCCTTCCTGCAGGAAGCCCAGGTCATGAAGAAGCTCCGACACGAGAAGCTGGTTCAGCTCTACGCTGTGGTGTCAGAGGAGCCCATTTACATCGTCACCGAGTACATGAGCAAGGGTAAGCACGGGAGGGACGCCGAGGGGGCAGCTGAGGGGCCCTGCTCCTCTGGATTGCTCTCACCACGGTCTTCCTCACAGGGAGCCTCCTGGACTTCCTGAAGGGTGAGATGGGCAAGTACCTGCGGCTGCCCCAGCTCGTGGATATGGCTGCTCAGGTGGGTTTGCACATCCCTGCGCCTCCCTCATTCCTTGTGGGGGCACTGGCTGCCTGCGCCCCTCACTGGCTGTGGTGGCTGTCACTGGTCAGGCAGTGGGGTGCTCTGCAGCCTCGCTTGGGTGGGTGCCACTGTTGGGTCTCAGCCCAGAGCGGGGTTGCACTCTGGGACAATCATTTTGCCCATTCCTGTTGCTGCCAACTCTCCCTGGCCAGCAAACCCAAGTCTGCATGGCATTTCTTGAGCAGCTGGTGTTTCCCACACCTCAGCTGGGTCCCACTGCAGGCCTGCTCCCCTCAGTGGTGCCAGGCTCTCCCCGGGGACCCTCGTGTCATCCTGTCAGCCACGGTGCCCCACGTGCTGGTCCCCACAGATCGCATCCGGCATGGCCTATGTGGAGAGGATGAACTACGTCCACCGGGACCTACGGGCAGCCAACATCCTGGTGGGGGAGAACCTGGTGTGCAAAGTGGCTGATTTTGGCTTGGCACGACTCATCGAGGACAACGAGTACACGGCTCGGCAAGGTGCGTGCCCGGGGCTGCTGGCACTGGAGCAATGGCCACTGGTCCCACGGTGTGCTGTGCCTGGAGCCAGCACGTGGCTCTGGTTGCACGGGGCCCTGGAGGCACCCCCTCACCCTGACTCTCCATCCAGGTGCAAAGTTCCCCATCAAGTGGACGGCCCCCGAAGCAGCTCTGTACGGCAGGTTTACCATCAAGTCAGACGTCTGGTCCTTTGGCATCCTCTTGACTGAGCTGACCACCAAGGGCAGAGTGCCATACCCAGGTGAGGGCCGGCACTTGCTGGCAGAGGCCCTGTCCCCATTGTGGTGCCCAACACCAGCTGTCCATGCCCAGTGCTTGCCCCCTTGCTGCCTCTTCCCGGGTTGGATCCTGCCCCACTGGGGTGAGCAGATATTGGCCAGGATGCAGGAACCCAGCCACCCTGTCCCGCTCTAGTCCCTGAGCAAGGTGACAGGGACAAGTGCTGCTAGGCCAGGGGTCCCTCTCTCCCTGGGTCACTGGGATTTCCCCTAAGGCGGGTCCTGGCACAACACCTGGCTCTGATCAGTGCCATGTCTCCTCTGGCCACATGCAGGGATGGTGAACCGGGAGGTGCTGGACCAGGTGGAGCGGGGATACCGCATGCCCTGCCCGCCCGAGTGCCCGGAGTCCCTGCACGACCTCATGTGCCAGTGCTGGCGGAAGGACCCGGAGGAGAGACCCACCTTTGAGTACCTGCAGGCTTTCCTGGAGGACTACTTCACCTCGACAGAGCCCCAGTACCAGCCTGGAGAGAACCTATAGACGCGGGGCTCCTCCTGGCACCAGGGACACTGCTGTCCTCACCGCGGGGCGCCGAGGGTTGGCCTCCCCACCGAGGGGCTGTGTTTGTGGAGCAGCCCTGGAGCAGGACAGGGCACTATCTCCAGATGCAGCCAGGGGAGCCCCTGGGTTCGCCCATCGCTCATTAAGACTTCTGGCCCGTGTTTAATGAAGCGGCGCTGTTCTGCTGGCAAAAGGAGCCTGTGGGCACCAACAGAGCCAGCTCAGGAGGGCAAGCAGAGCATCTCCTGCCAAGAGACTTGGATTTTGGGAGACTTTTCCCACCACAGCTCTGGGGTGAGCCAGGAGGATTTGAGGGACAGCATCACCCCACCTTAGACACATGGTCCCAGTCTCCTGCAACCCCTTTCTAAATCAGCACAAATTTCCCTCCCCCTTCACCCTCCCCACCATTTCCCTCTTGGCTCCAGCTCTCTTGAGGGTGCTGGCAGAGATGTTTTGCCACAGGGATGTCACAATTCCAGGCTGGCTTGAATGGGGTGATGTGCCAGGGTGGTGGTGGCAGCATGGGATGACAGCACTCTGGTGCTCTGGTGGTCCCTCTGGCCTCACTGTGACCTTAATGGCTGGTGGGTTCTGGGACTCTGAAATGTGACAGCTCCAGGCTCTGGTGACCAACACTGTCCTATTGGAGCACCCAAGCACACGATCAAATCTTCCAGCTGTGTCTGTTCCCCCAAGGGACACGTCTTGCCTCTCTGGGGAGCAGGACTGGGGACACCAGCAGAGCCCTCACCCTGCTGTGCTTTGTCCCACCACATGCTCCAGGTCTTCCAGCCAGACCTTTGGGAAGGACCCCCCAGCCGCCCTCCCCAGCTCTGCCACCAGCTTTCCCAGCAGAGTCCCCTGGGCTGGCCCTGCCACCAAATCCAGGTCCACTGTGGTGCTTGGGTGTATGGTCTGTGTAGTGTTCTGGGTGTGGGAATGTTTTGGAGGAAGTACTCAACTTCCACAGATGGTTTTGTCCACCTGGTATGTTTTTAGCTGCCTTCCCTCTACCCATTGTGTCTCAGCTTCCAGGCAGCAGTCCCCATGCAGCATCCCCAGCCACATCCCCCATCTGGAAGTGCTGTGCCACATTTGCATCCTCATCTCCCCTCTGCTTGCTCCCAAAGGCCTCAGCCATGTCTCAGCTGTGGGTGGCTATTCCTGCCCAGCTTTGTTCCACACACATCCCGTGGGGCTGATCCCTGGCAAGGCAACGCTCATCCCCTGCCCTCTCCCACCCAGCACCTGCTTGTACATAACCCTTGAGTGGTCCCTGCACCATCCCAGACCTGGACTTCATTGCATGTGTCAGTTTTCCCTCTCCAGTGGCTGTACCCTGCTGGAAACCTTTCACAAAGGTTTCACAAAGCTTCACTCCTTCACCTCCTGGGTCCCAGAGACCCTTGCTCAGAGAGACCTGGGGGGGTCTTTGGATGCTCTCCTGGAGCACAAAGGGCTGGGAGCTTTGGGATGCTGTGTGGCAGGGGGTGCTGGAGGGAAGGACTTGGAGATGGGAGCCAGTGGCTGTGTCTTCCTCTCAGTCCTCAGGCTTTCTGTGCCTCCTCATCACCTTTAGGATGGTGTTTGCCTCTGGCACAGCCTCCTTGCAGGCAGCAGACCCAACCCACTCCTCACCAGCCCCTGCCATGGTGCCAGTGTCCTACAAAAGCTGGGTGGGAGCCAGGCATGGGCAGGAGGTGGCCAAAACCCCTGCCCCAGATCTCCACCAGAGCAGGACCCAGGCAAGCCACTGCCTCTCACTCACTCACTCCCACAGTGCCCTGGTGTGGTTTGACCCAGCCACTTATTTATAAACCAAGTACATGGTTGGTTGTTTGGTGGCTCCTTTTTTTAATAGTAAAGCTTTTAAAATCAGTTTGAACAGGCTCTTCAGCACTATGGAGAGAACATGCTAGCTTGAAGAGCAGCAGCTGGTTTAACGGATTTTTTAAAAAATTTATTCTGGGAGTTGGAGCCTTTTCTCCCCCCCCCCCCCCCCCTTCCTTTCCTAGCAGGTTTGCTGTGTTTGCATTTCTGCAGTTGGGCAGGGACTCCCCAGACCTCAGTGTTCTGGGTCTTCCCATGTTTGCAGCCTTTTGGGATAGGCAGCTGCCACAGATACCCTGTCCCATGGTAGCTGTTCCAAGGGGTGGCTTGTGCCATAGCTCTGCCTGAATTACACAAATCCCTGTCCCTGGGAGAAACCTTTTACAGCTGTAACATGTGGAAGCCAGATTTGGTCTGGAAGCTGGGAAGAGAGAAGGCAAGCACATGTTTGCCTTTGGTTGTCTGGCACGTGCAGGGCCTTGGGTGCAGCAGGACAGGAAGGCGAGTGCAGCCTCTGGCTCTTCCAGAAGGCAGCAGGTGCAAGGAGCACCCCGGGATGGCTGAATTCCCTAAGGCTTTCAGCAAGATCTGGTGAAGGAGATGTGCTGGGGACACTTCAGGGCAGAGGGCAGTAAGGCAATCCCAGAGAAGCCCTCCTCCGGGGGGGGGGAGGGTGTGTCCATGTGTCCATGTGTCCATCCGTGTTTCTGTGCAGTGCTTGTGGTGGGACCCAGTGTCACCAGAGTGGCCACCACAGCCAGCATGGCCTGGAGGCCCTGGGAATTCAGAGCTTCCCCTCCATTATTGTCTGCCAATTTACTTTTTAAGCCAACAAACTCCAGAGGGGATCCCCCCCTAAGGATGCTCTTTGGCTTCCTGGGGTCCATAAAACCCTACAAGTCATTCTCCTCTGCTGTTACCATTTTTTACACAGTCTTTTGTAAGATCTCCAACTGACTATGCAGAGAACGTATGGATCTGTGTCTCTCTCCCCAGCTCCCCTCACTTCCTCACGCCTTTTTTTGGTGTCTAAGTAAAATATTTAGCTTTTTTTTTTTTTTTTTTTTGGATAATAATACAACTTTGGAAAAAAACCTGAAAAGGTACAGCTTTTTGGGTGGTGGGGGGGGTGGAGATGCTTTGAAACTCTAACGTTGATGTAAATACTTTGCTATTTGATAATTAAATACAAACAGACCTCACAAAACAGAAGTGTAGCTTGTGTATGAGAGGACTTGTTAGCTCCTTAGCATCCCTGTTAGAGGAGCTGATGCTGCCTGGAGCATGTGCAGTACCCATGTGAAGCTCCTGGTGCCTCAGACACTTTTTTTGGAATATGCTTCTGGGGTCTGGTGGGGCTTCTGTGTCGCTGGAGCCATTCCCCAGACAGGTTCATGGTTCAGCACAGGATCAGGGCCATGTCTGGCATCTCCAGCAGTCCTGGAGGAAAAGCAAGTGACACAATCATTGCAGTCAGGCCTGAGGGGTGTTCTGTGTGCCCCCAGCCTGGGACACTCTGCCATTGTGTGGCACAGGGCAGGGCAGGGGTGCTGCTTGTGCTGCCAGAAGCCAGGGCATGGGGCACAGTGTCCCTGAGTGAAGCCACCCAGGCTGGGCTGGAGGGGACAGGACAGGACAGGGGCAGCCTCCCTTCAGCAGAATGTACTTTATCAACAACTCTAAGAAACAAGACAGCTGTGTTAAGGTAATTAGTGGGTGCTGAATGGGATCCCTCACTCGGTGATTAAGTAATTGACAAACTGCACAGTGCAGGGCATAGAGCATTCTCTAAATTCAGAGTGGATGCTGCTGCTGCTCCTTCACCACTACCATCATCACCACAGCCTGGCGTGGCTTTAGTGCTCCAAGCCCCCGAGTCTGGCTGCTCCCTCTTCCTCAGACTGGTAAGTGACTCAATCTTATCTCCTTAAAAGTTTAATGCTTTATGTTTTGTTTGTCTTTAAAACAATTAAGTGAATGAGGGATTATCTCGTGTGTGCAGGTCCCTTGGTCTCCGTGCAATGTGGCCGTGGCTCCTCCAGCCCTCAGATCTGCACCTTTGGTGTTGCTGTTTGAGAATGGGATGGCCATGGGGGGTGAAATGGATGAGGAGATGGGTGCTGGGGGAGGCCAGGGTGCTGCTGTCCAGCCTGACCCTCGGGAGGTGCAGGGGAACTGAGGTGGTTTGTGTGCAGGGGATGAGGGGACTGGATTCAGGACTTCCAAGCCCTGGAAGCCCTTCCTATGGCACTGTTTGCTTCCTCTTCTCTCTGTCCTGTCCTCAGCCTCAGTGGCAGCATCTTAAGAGGGTATTGGGGTGGGGCTGTGGCTGCCCCTGAGCAGCCCTAGTGAGGAGGCAGGGGTCCTGTGCTGTGCAGTTTGTGTTGGCAATGGGCTCTAAAATGGCGAGGAGGAGTTGTTTGACTTGAGCATCCCCTTCACTTACCCAAAGCTCAGTGGTAGCACTCCCCAAGAATGTGGACTCCTGGCTCCCACAGGATAAATGCTTTTGAGTACACAGGGTCAGCCCTGAACTGCAAATTCCAAGTGGTGCTGAGGGTCTGGGGTCTCTCCCACAGCCTAAATGCAGCAGAAGATCTCCTGGGGCAGGAGCAGGGTGCTGTATGTTAAAGGTTTGGCTCACAGCAGGACTGTCCCCGTGTCAGGCTCTCAGGTTTTGCTGGCACTGCCACCAGAGCTCCCACAGTGCCTGTTACTCACTGGTAACAAGGGATGGACAGGAGGCTGCCAGCATGTGTTCACTCGGAGGACACAGCCTGTTGTCACTTGGATCTCATCTGGGTGGCACCTGAGCCATCTGTCCTCCCTTGCCCTACTACCAGAGGATTTGCCTTTGCTGGAAGAGTAGCAAAACCCTGTTGCCAAGGGGTAATCTTCAGGCTCTGGGGGAGGGCTAAAGTCCTTACCTGACTGTAGCTTACCTCCCACGGCTGGGAAACCACCTGGTGTCAGAGAAAAGCTGTAGGGCAGGGCTACCTGTGACCCCCAGTGATGTTTGTGGTCTGCCTGGCTCAGGAGATTGGCTGGACCAGCCTGGGTGACAGGATGAGGGGACAAGGCTGGTGCTATTGTCAGTGGGACTGTGCCTCCAGACTTGGCTGCCTCCCTGAGCCCACTGGTGGGTGCTTCCAGCCCAAATGGCTCCTCCATGGGATCAATCTCTTTCCTCTGGCTGCTGCTGTTTGTAAGGCCACATTGTGGGCTTGTCTCAGGGTGAGCAGGAAGAGAATCCAGGCAGGAGGCACTAATCACCCAGCAAGATCCCTGGATGAGGCAGATGCTGGGAGAGCAGGCTGATTCCTACCTGCACCCTGAGCAGTGCTGGGCAGCTCAACTGCCAAGTATCAGATCCTAAGATGATGGGCTATCATGGATATCAGCCAGATCTAAAGCTTCAAAAAAAAAAAAATAAAGCAAGCCTTGTGGTATTCCAGCTGCTCATCCTGGGGATGCTCCCTCTCCCTGAGAAGGGTTGAGGAGGAGTATGAAAAGCCCCTGGACCCTAAAGCTGTACTGAGGAGTCCAAGGACTGCCTCAGCCAAGCTGCATCTCTGTTTCTAAGGATTGGAACCTGGGCTGGCTTTTGGGTTGTTTTTTGGTTTTTTTTTTTCCTTTATTGACCCTGCTGTGTCACTGTTCTGTTATGTGACCTAGAAAATTATCTCTCCCTCATACAGAAAGACAAAGGAACAGCTTAAGGCTCCAGCTCCCTGTATCCAGGGAGCATCAGGCAGATGGACACTCTGTAATTCAGCAAGGTGATGACACTCACTCAGTGCCAAAGTGTCAAGTGACACTTGCGGGCAGTGTCCAGGCTCAGTGGGGCCGTGCACAGCAGTGGTTGTGCTCTACATCCCACTGCTTTAAGCCACTGGTGCAGCTGCCCACCTGTGTGGTCCCCACACAGAGACACCACGGTGCCCCCAGGATACCCAGGGACAGAGCCACCCCACTGTTCATGTGGCAGAGAAGGGCAGAACATCTCGTGTGAGCATTTTTCCATGTGGCTGGCAAACGCCTGGCTGAGCACTCTGGCTGTGTCTGTCCAGGCTCAGCCCCATCTGTGGTGCACAGGCAGGGAAGCTGTGATGCTGCTTTTCAGAAGCCATCGGGTTTGACCTGTTCTGCAGTCACAGGCTGGTTTTTCAGTCTCTTTATGGAGGATGAACCAGGCATTAGCATGGGATGTGAGACTTGGTTGGGTTCCTCCTTCTGCCCGAGGCTTTCTGTCTGACCATGACAAGTTGCTTTACTTTTCTATCTTTACAATGAAGATGGTATCTCAGGGCCCTAAGGAGGGTACGAGAGTGTGCTGGAGAGTGCTGTGTGCACATCAAAGAGTGCTCCTTCTCTGCAGTAGGGGTGGGAAGCTTCTTACCCATTGAAAGCCGTCCTGCAGCCTCCCTCTTTTGAAGTGCTTTTTATGAGCTGGGTTTCATACAAGGCAAGAGCCCGCAGCTGTACCTTGTCTTGAACCCCACATACAAAGCCAGGGCTTCCTCTCATCCAAAGCATAGTCTGGCTTCGTGGCTAGCATTTATTTAAATTGCTGTGAAGTGCAACTTGGCTAGTGAGCAACAGAAGTGTTCTCTTGACAGAACAGGGTGCATGAGTTTAAATACATTAAAACTTAGAAGTTGCTCAGAGCACAGCTGGCCATGGGTGCCCTCCCCTCTCCTTTCCATTTGTTATTTATGCCTGAGTTGATGTGACAGCTACTGGGGTTTCCCTCAGCCTGACAGGTGACAGAGCTGTCACATCTATTTTTGATGTGGCACATGGTTTTCTTTAATCATGTAAACAATAATATGCCCTGAACTCTTTCCAGCTTGGACCTGGTCTTCAGAGCAAGGGATAAAGCCAGTCTCAGTGCCAGCAACATAGCTCCCACACCCTTTAACACTCTCAGGTGCTTCTGGGCACTGTTGGATCCCAGTCGGTCTCTTCCCACTCTACACAGGGGCATGGCCAAGGCTGGGGAAGGGCTCACACCAGCACGTGTGCCCTCCTGGATGGCTGGTGGCAGCTGGGCTGCCCTGAGCAGAGGGACAGGCTGGGGTGATGTGGTGTCATGGGATGGGCTTACACCACGTGGGCACCCAGCAGACACTTTTACTGTCGGCGCTGGGGATTAGCGGCTTCCAGGACACAGCTCAGGGGTTTAATTTCCTAAGCAGCAAGAAAAAGGGGAATCTGTCACATAAGTGCAGACACGACACAGGAGGTGCTTCTTGTTATGATGAGGCTGTTTAGGAATTGCCAGTCTGGCTACCAGTCAGCCCATGGTGAACCTAAACAGTCAAGAGGAGTCAGTACTGGGAGCTACAGGGCAAACAGGCTGTGCCTCTTGCTGGAGACTGTTGGGGGTTGCTGTGCTGGGAACAGAACAATGCAGGGACACGTGATTGCTGGGCTAAGGCATCCACAATGAGCCGCCAATGCATCATGCTGGGCAGGAGGCCATAGACCAAAGTTTATAAAGCTTTATTAAACATTTTGAACAGCTGTGCAATGAACAAACAATACTCTGGAAGTTTCACAACCTCATAGCTTGAACTGCCTCAGGACAGCAACAACCACTTCTGCTGCTCTCCACCAGAAGACTGAAGGAAAGACAAACAGATGGCAAAGGGCAGGGAAACCTTCAAAGTTTAGAGGTAAGTGTTTTGTGTCAACCTCTAAGGCTTCTCACAAACCAACCTCTGCCCCAGGCTGTAGGCCTGACCCACCAGCACCTTGGATTCTTGACATCCTTCTGCCAGGGAAGCTGGAGACACCAGGCATTTTTCAGCCTCTGCCCTTCTCTAGTCAGTAGCACCAGCACCTTCTGTCACCTCTGGCCCAAAACCATTATCTCTGAAAATGGCTGAAGCATTTACTGCTTCAAGCCATGCCTCCACCTCATGGATCCTCTCCTGCCCTGCCCACACCCAGCCTTTCAGGCTAGCATGAGTTTTGTAGGGTAAAGTTCACAGTGGCTTCCAAAACCCTGTGTCTTGCAGCATGCTGGTTCTTTCTCCCAACAGTCAATACCTTGGTAAACCTGGGACATGTAGGAGGGGAAGAGAGAGTCTCTACTGCCTGTCAGGCTTTATAAAAGCAGCAGCATAACGCATAACTGAGGCTTTCAGGCTGGGATCTTGGAGCAAAGAGTTCAGAAAGCACTTCGGCAGTGCACACATCTCTTTGGCAGGCTGAGCAGGAGGAGATGACTCAATTGCCTCTGGCTCCAGCAGCTTTTGGCCAAGTCCATTTGTGAGCTGTTGCACTCGCCCTTGATCAGCAAGGTGGGAAGGCTGGCTCCCCACAAAGAGAGACTGAGAGAATCTTGTAGCTATTCAAGCAGGATCAGTGGGCCAAGAGCCCTGAGTTAGACCACCATGGCCTAATGCAGACAAGTGACACACAGCTCCAGCACTCCCAGCTGGGCAGGGGCCAGCAGCTCAGGCTTCCAGCAGTTCTCAGTTGAGAGGGCTGGTGTCTGCTCCCGGTGATACGGGAAAGGAAAAAAAAAGACTTCTGCTTCTAAAAAAGCAGGTGGTGCTGCCAGAGTTCACACAGTAAACGAGTTGAATTTCACAGGCAGAGTGGGAAGAATTTGCCACTCCAGTCCACGCACAGTTACAGGAAATAGGTTGTCCTTACTCCAGTCCCACACCCAACACCCCCCTCCTCCCCAGCCCCACCCCTTTTTTAAAAAGCAAAATAAGAGCCCTCAGCAGACTGGAAGATTATGATTTTCTAGGTGCCCACTATATTGGGATCATGAGCTGATTCTGGCAACTGGGATCCTGTGCAGTGATACAAGAAGCAGTTCCCCCAGCAGCTGTAGCAGATGAGGAATAGAGCTGCCAGGAAGACCAAGGCACAAATTGTGCAAGGTTTCCGTTCCAGGAGAAAACTGAGCAGGTAGAATCCCATGAACATTGAGTGACTGAACCACAATGCTGGGTTGAGGGGCTTGGGTATGAGCAGGACAGGTAGTAACCACTGAAGGCAGTACATCGTGGCTGGCTGGGGCCTCGCTGGCAGTAGCAGTCAGAAGTGCTCCAGAACAGGCTCCAGCAACTCTTCCGGAGGGCAGGCTGCTCTGTAGGGAGAAGAAAATGTCAGACTCTCAGAGAAATGCAGGGAAAAAAATCAACTGACATTCTTCTAAAGCTTCATTTATTCCAAGCATCATATGCTGATGGTTGAACTCCCAATACTAAATTCTAGTGTGTCTTGGAGCTGGTAGAAAGCTTCCTGCTTTCTGAACCACCCAGCTGGGGACAGGATCAGCTAATGCTGGTATGGAAGTGTATCCTGTGTCCTCTGTTCCTCAGGCCTTCATCCAGGCTAACAAGTGAGACCTTTTTAGCACAGCGCAGGAACAGAAAGGGAGAGGTGGAAATGGGAAACAAGCTGCCACAGCCTTCCCTACACACATCAATCCAACACAGTCCAAAGGCTTGAGAGATGATATAAAGAAATGCAATTGAAGGGTAATCATTATTTGGTGCTACAGAGAAATGCTAAGGAAGCATTAGTATAAGGAATTGTTCTGCACACAAACAATAAAGTCTTCCAGCTACACATCAAGCTACCCAGGAAAGCCCTAGCAGCATCCAGGCTGTAAAACAAAGGGGAGGACAGTCCCAGCTTAAAGATTTATAATCCTTGCCAAACAGCTAAAGTCAGATAAGATAAAGTATGTGAATAGACCAAATGGGGGGGGACAAGCTCAAAATGGCAATTTCCATAAGTGCTGTAAGCACAGGATTTCCTCACTTGGATTATTATAAAACCCTCTGGAAACTGAGCTTTAAGGGCTTTCCTAGGCAGAGATGGCAGCTCACTACAAGTCCAGAAAACCTGCTCCTACCTTTAGCAATGACATTAAGTGTGTGCTTCGTTTTTTCCTTTGAAGCACTACAAACCCCTTCAAGAATTTCAAATGGCTTTAAAAACAATAAATGCCTCACCCCCAAGAAAAGTCTGGTGGGGACAGCTCCTTGCAGAAAGCCTCATATCTGCAATTACTCAATGGAGCAGTGCTCCCTCAGAAGGATGAAAGGCTCAGCCGAGCCTGTTAGGATTACAGCTGGGGGGTGGGAAGGTTAGTAGGATGAAGGAGTGAGAATGTAAACAAACAGCACATTCCACTGGCTCCTGTCGGCAGGAGAAGGGATTTCCTGGCAAAGGGAGGGAGAATGAGGGATTGCAGAGAAAAGCCAAGAGAAAACCACACGAGATTCTCTTCCAAAAGAACACTGAGGTCAGACTTGTCTCGCAGGTAGCAATGGGCTCTGCTGTCAGCAGCAGGAAATGCTGCCATCCTGAGCAGCACGATCTATTTTACTTTAATGTTAGCAGGAAAATGCAGGCAAACATCCCCACCAGCACAAACATTATGTGGGGAAGTACATTGTGCTGGTGCTCCTGCAAGGGAGTGTTCTCCAGCAGAGAGAGCAGCTGGAGTTCAATTAGTAAAACTAAGCTACAGCTCAGTAGCCAAAGAGTAAGGAAAAAGTTATTTTATGCTGCAATACAGATAAAGGCAAGTCATAGGAATAAAACCCCCAGTGTTAGTCCTGTTTTAGGTAGGTCACTCACTTGTTTCTTTAAGGTCAAGTCTAGTCCCAAGCCTTTTCCCCATCTGTAAACTGGAATTAGCTATTACTCATTTCATAACAAAACATGCTGTCTGCTTGCCTTTGTGAATTGCTCAGATGTCTCTGGAGTAAACAATACCACAGAAGTACTAGAGAATTTTTTTCCAAGGGGAAGAACGGAGAGAAAAAGATCTAACAACAAATATTTGAACAGGAAGGGAATTAAACCCCATCACCCAACTTTCCAGTTCAGATTGCTTTGAATGCAGCAAGTTTTACTAAATCAATGATCTGCAGCTGCCTTAATCCTCCTGAAATGTTCCCTTCTTGAAGTTTCCTGCATTTTTTTTTCTCACAAGTGCTCCAAACACCGAGCATTAAAAATCACTGCTTAAATATCATGTTATGTTTTTGCTAGATCCAGCCCTAAGTTGCATCAGCTCGACTTCTGTGGCAATTTGTGTCACCTGTTCTCGAAACTTTAAAGTGCCTACTTTGCTTTGGGTTTTCTGTCTCTAGAGTAAAGAAATGGGTAAAGAATGTGTCTGTTAAGTAGCACAAGGTTGAAACAAAGAACTAGAATTTTTCAGAACTAATGTCACAAATCTCTCAGCTTTAATAGGGTCATGTGTCAGTATTGAGCCTTTAACCCCCAACTTTACAACTGACTACAGTTAGAAAATAATTATAATTTGTGTTTTAGCTACACTTTGTATTTCATAGTCTGGCCTCCTCGCTCCTACAATGCTCTTAACAATAACACTAAATACTGAGTTGATTTTAAGTGTCTAAGCTTTACTTGTGCAGTTCCTACAAACACAAAGCCATCTCACAACAAGTTACTCATTTTTAAATACTAGTATTTCCTGCAAGAACCAGTTGTTTGTAGCAATCAATACAACCACTGCAGAATAAAGAACCATTTAATAGTAGTTATTTTTACTATGAAGTTTCAATGCCAATGCCCTTCAACCTACAAACCTCTTGGATTTCTGCCAAATGCAGCCATTCAAACAGCTGCTCTTTGTATCCGTAGTCAGCTTGCTTTTATTCTCACGTCTCCCTTCACTACCAACCAGTTAAAGGCTGAGGACCCTTTGCTGTATCCCACAGCTGATCCTAGACCAAGTACTTACTACTGGAGGCTGCTACAGCTCTGTGTCCCTCAAGGGACTTTCCACCAGTAAGATATGTGCTCTTCACTAGAGACTCTCTGTAGAGCTGGCATTGAGGCTGAGTTCTCTTTACACTCTATTGATCCAAGAGAAACAGCACCTCCTGCTATCAGCTCTTCACTGAGCAGGGAACATTCTCCTTCATGCCCAGGACAGGCAGATCCTTCTGAAAGCCACAACAATATTTGGTTTTGCCTGGTTTCTCAAGCAAGGTGAAAATTACAAATTAAAGATTCCTACCTAGTTTTCTTTGTCCCCTCGTCACAATCCAAGCCAAATGTTCCAGAGCAAATAATAACCTGTCACCCAACAGAACTGGTTTCACAACTGCATCCTGTTTTCCCTCAACTAGCTGCTCATGTTCTCCCCTGCCTGACTCATCTCCTGCCTCAGCCAGCCCAGTGTCCTGCTATCCCCAAACCTGCTCCTGTGCTGCTCCTCATGTCACCTGATTTGGTGGCCACTCATGTTTACCTGATAGCTCCTTCCCACTTCCTCCTTTCAGCTCACCACAGCTCTTGGAGCCACTTGAACTCACTTCAGACCCCTCAGCAGCAGAGCTGGTGATGCTCCCACTGTGGCCCAGCCTGATCTCCACGTGCTGCCAGAGCCTCCTCCTACCAGTTCCTGCAGGCAGAGGAGCAGCCAGAGGAGGTTCCCTGCACACCCCCTTAATAAGCAAGCACCAATGCTTTTCCACATGTTATTAGCTGGCTTCCATTGCATTCCCAGCCCTCCTGGCTGTCATCTTCCCTCCCAAAAACATTCAGGTCCTACTGGTGTATGTTTGTGCAAAGGATTTTGGAATTCCAGTGCAAAGGCAGCAGCAGACCTTTCCCAAGCAGAAACAAAATTTCAATTATGACAGGTCTAGAGTGAGTAGCACAGTGCACTGCTTTGCAATGGATCAGTCACATTTTGGAATAAATCCATCTGAGGAGCTAGCCAGCTGTTCCTTCATATTCTACAAACTAAGTCAGCAATTAACACACTGAGAGATGTTCCTACACCACAGGTTTGACACATCAGTATGTCAATACCAAGTCTGTATCTTTCTCAAGAACATTTGAATTCTTTAACAGTCCATTTACCCTGGAAGGGGAGAATAATCAGCCAGATTTCCCTAAGCACTTCCAGGGTAAGCTTGCTCAGACCTTACAAAGGCAGCCTTTAAGCCAGTGCTGTCCACAAAGAACTCCCCCAGCAGATGCTACAGAAAGACTTTCCCAGGCTGAGAGCTGAAAGGTCTGCAATAAAACACTGAGTAACCTTTTTGTTGGGGTGTGCTGGTATCATCCTCCCCCTTTCCCAAAAGCTGAGGTCTCTGCTTGTGATGAAAAGCCACACTGGTTAGATAAAAGTCTCTCAAGTTATCCAGTGCACATACACCAAATAGGAAGCCTCAGGGATGTGTTTCTTACCTACAATGCTCACCTGTCTGCTCAAAATGGTTTAAATCAAAAACCCTGCCACAAATACTAACTGATGTGTGTGGGCAGTCCTTCACACTGCCAGCGTGTGTTCAAACCAACTCAAGTATCACACAGCACCCAAAACAGCTGCTGAAAAATACACATCTAAACCACTGGGACAAAAAGAGACGTGAAGAACTATCAAGTGACAAGTTTGAAGAGTTCAGCTAAGAAAAGCAACAGCAGACCAGCTTCCCAGATGCCAACCCTCTGTCGTAAACCCAAGAACTGCTCAAACTTTAAGACCTAAATTTGCAGCAGGGATTAACTTCTCTAGGGTTTTTTTTAGCCTTGCCACTATTATTTCAATTTTTTTAAAAGCTTTATCTGCTGGTATGACTCAGCTGGAAAGAGTGAGTCTATACTTTCTGGCAAAGGCCTTACCCTAGTCTTGGATCATGCCTTGGACACTTGATGTAGACTCAGAAATGGTGCAATGTAATCACAACAGTTTCCAAAAAGAGCAACAAATCCTTTCCTAACCAAGACTTGGGGTTAGTGCTGATTTCTCAAGCTAGACACAAGCCAAAGCAATTCACTTGGTGAAAAGTGGAGGCTCTCTGTTGAACCACTCTTTTCACCACTTCCAAAGCTGCCCTCTGAGCTTCATTCCTGATGGGGGATGGATGAGCTTTTGTCCAGAGGCATGTCCACTCCATTTGGACTGCAATGCCCTCACAGCACCAGAGTGAATCCTTTTCCACCCATGAACAGGAAGGCACAGGAGACATCCCAACTAAAACTAATTGTTTTTCTCAGAGTGCTTGGAATGGGCCTGGAAATCATCAGGAATCAGAGAAGCAGAAGCTTAAGTCAGCCAGCTCTGTGATGGGAAGAGATGTCAGCAGTCACAGTTGTCATCTGAAGTATTACTACTTTCATTTGTACTAATTCATTCATTTTCAGAGGTCCTCATTCCCACCTTCTACCTTTAACTGCCAAAGATCACAACTTCCAGGCCCATTCCAAGCACCCTGAGAAAAGTAGCTTTAATTTGGACCTCTTATCTACCTTTTGTGCCTTCAGCAGGCTTCAGAGGTCCAAATACAGCCTGATAAAGGTGAGTTTTCTGCATCTCAGATCAGGAAAGGCAAAAATGCTGTTTGAGCAGCTGTGAGGAGTTATGACCTACAGTTTGGAAAGACAAAGGTTACTGCACTACGACAGTATGACAGTACTTGCAAGGTCCATTGAAATGTTTCGGTACCAGGGAAGTATGGGAGAGTTCAGCATGAGCATGTTGTGAACTGCGTTCAAGAGCTTGTTTCTCCTCTTCTCTTGCACTTGCACGTTTGGGATGTCACGAGCAATGTTCGTATGACAGAACAGCTTGTAAACTCACTTTGTAGCTGGCTCAAAGCATGTACGGGTGCTCGGGGAGGATGCCGCTGCAGAGCGCTGTATTCATAAACTATCACAGAATATCCCGGGCTGGAAGGGACCCACAAGGCCCATCCCAGTCCAGCTGCCTGGACAAAAGCTCGTCAGAGCATTGTGCTGCCCTGGGGAGAAACGGGCCCGGGTTTCCTTTCAGAAGGCGCTAACGAGAGCTACGAGAGGTTCGTGGCCGAGAGCAGAAGGAAGGGAGGGGAGGGCACACACAGTGCTGTTATTTCCATGCTGGCACCGAGCTCAGGGTCGGTTGAAGCCTGTTCCATCCCGGCGCACGCAGGGCTACGAGCGCGGGGCTCCTCGAGGCAGGGAAACCTCCCGCTTTCCCCCCCCGACCCCCGAAGCTCGCAGCGTTCCCCCGCTCCGCCGGCTGGGCCCCGGCCGCTCTCCGGCCCGTACTCACCGCGCGGTGCCGCCGCCTCACGCCGCCCTCCCGGGGCCGCCCTTAGGAAGGAGGGAGAGGCCTCCCGGGAGCCGGGGGACGCCCCGCTGCCCAGGCGGCCGGGCGGCTGTCCCCGGGAGCGCTGCCGGCCCCGGTGCGCTGCGGCTCCGCCGGCGGGGCGGGGGCGCGGGCAGCGGCCGCTCCTCAGGCGGGTCCGGGCAGCCCCGCGCGGCGGGAGCGGAGCGCGGCGGGTGCTGCGCCTGCGCGGACGGCGCTGCGCCTGCGCACGGGAGGGCGGCGCTGGGAGCCGGCCTCGGCCGGATTCTCGTTTTGTGAAAAGATTTTTGTCTTTATGGGTTCTTGAAGTGAGCTACGCTTGGGCTGTTCAGCCTGGAGAAGGGGAGACTAAGGGGGAGACCTCAGCGCGCTGCTTACAGCTTCCTCACGAGGGGCAGCTCCGATCGCTTGGCTCTCATGACCAGTGACAGGAGCGAGGGAATGGCCTGAAGCTATCCGGGGAGGGTTAGGCTGGATACTAGAAAAGGATTTTCACCCAGAGCGTGGTTGGGCACTGGAACAGGCTCCCCATGGCAGTGGTCACAGCTCTGAGCCTCTCTGAGTTCTAGGAGCGTTTGGACACCGCTCTCAGGCACAGGGTGGGACTGCTGGGGTGTCCTGTGCAGGGTCAGGAGCTGGACTCGGGCATCCTGAGGGGGCCCTTCCAACGCAGCATATTCTGTGGTTATTATTAAATTGTGTTTGCACGCTCCACTGCACCTTGTGCTGCGCTGCCTCAGAGCCACGGAGGACAGCGGGGCTGGGCAGGGCAGGGAGCACTGCAGGCCATCCCTGCGCCCCCCTGCCCCGCTGGGTCCCCTCGAGCACAGTGCTCTGGATCGTGTGCAGGGGCACGGGGATATCTCCGTGGCAGCCTGTTCCAGTCACCCATGCAGTAAAGGTCTTCATGTTCAGGTGGGACCTGATGTTACCTGATCCCACTGTTCAGCACCACCGGGGAGAGCCTGGCTCCATGCTCAGAACACCCTTCCTGCAGCTGCTCACAGGCATTGATAAGCTCCCCTCTCAATCGTCTCTCCTCCAGCCTCAACAGCCCCAGCTCCCTCAGCTTTTCCTTATAAGAGAGATGTCATCTTCACAGCCCTCCCCTGACTTGCCTCGGGGAGCTCCATGTCTGTCCTGCACTGAGTAACCCAAGGGAAAGAAAAAAAAAATAGTCCAGGAAAAACAAAAACCCCAAAGAACAAGATCTGGCATTTTCACAACCATTTAAAACCCACCCAGCCACAGTTGCAGGGCCACCCACATTTCCCACAGTTTTCCACTTGGCTGGCCTGTGCATTTCTGATAGTTATGATAAGATCTGCTCTCCCAATGGCCCAACAAGCGTGTGTCCAGCCCAGCATAGTTTCCCTCTGCTCTGACATTATTCTGGGCTGACCTCTTTATGGGGTGTTTAAAATTCCTGGTTTATGGCACTGCATAGGAGTGGCCCTAAAGCCTTTGGCTGATGCCAGCTCTGATGGTTCATAGTAAAAATAACTACTAGATGCCAGCTGATGATTCCCATGGCACTCAGGGGACTTTCAGGACCCCACCCAACACCAGCAGCAAGCAGGCTTCACCCGGAGAACTGGGCTGTTCTGAGCTGCTCCAGCACATGCTGCTGGTTGCAGTCTGCAGGATTGATACTGGATCCAACCTGACACAACTTGAGGTCTGCAAATCCTTTTGCAAACTGCAATGTGAACCCTCATGCCTCAGATTGCTGTGGGAGCTGTCTGCTCGCTTGGGTTTTGGTTGTAGTTCTGGCTTTCTATAAAGAAATTTCATTTTGCACTTGAAGCCTGGCTGGCAGGGCTGTGAGCTCCCAGCCCCGTGGCATCATTTTCAGCAGGCAGGAACAGAGAGGGATGGTCCAAAACTCGTATTTCAGCAGGCTTTGCAGGCTGCATGGAGCCATCCAGTGGAGTGGATCTGTAAGGAGCTGCAGAGTAAAAAGCACCTCTGGCATGGAAGGGAAAGGTAATCCCAAGCTAGTGGGAACAGCTTGTTCTGTGCAGGACAGGAGGCCATGGGGGTTTTATGGCCTTTCTGTTCAAGCAGAAGCTTTTAAAGGACCTCTGGCTGTGCTCTGCTTTGGTTCTGGGGAGTATTTCTTCCAGTGATTTCCCTGTCCTTTGTTTAGCTGGCTGTAAGCAGTGTCTGTTGCAATCACAAAAGCCACATCTGAGATGAAGAGGGCGTACCCCTGAAAGCAGCACTGTCAGAGGCCAAGCAGCACCACCACTGACCTCCCGCTGCCCTGTGTGAACCACAAGGTGGTAATTTGAATTTTGAGAAAATAACTGAGAAGCACAGTGGTGCCAGTGTTCCTGCATTCCCAGCCCAGGGCTGGCTGCAGCTCAGCACTTGGGGTCTGCTGAGCCAAGGCTCCCCAAAGCTCCAGGGACACTGTGGGTGCAGAGGAGAATCTTGTGCTGTGGCAGAGAGGTGAGCAGGTGGAGGGTTTCAAAATCCTCCAAATAGAAGCTGTGAGCAAGAGAAGGTTTTTCCTGTGACAGAAAATAAACCCTTGCTGTTGGTGAGGGGGCAGACATACACTGTGCCCAATAATTAATTTGCAAACTGGCTCCAATGTGGCCAAGTGTGACAGGACACATATATGTGAAACATGGCAACTGTGAAAGGTGAGATGTTAGAGCAGATGAATCCCTCTCTTTTCTGCAGATCAAACCCCCTTGCCTGGTCCTGCCTGCATCAAATCCCAGCTGATCCAGGCAGTGTGCTACAGACTTGGCAGCTCACAGTCTTAGAGGGTCAACTCTGCCCATGAGCTGAGAAAACAAAACCAACCAGGAGCAGCACAAACATACAAAACACTCCAGTTTACTTCCAGCAACCATTCCCAGCATGTAAGTTACACCTCTCCCAAACAGAAGTCTTTTACTTTTCCCAGTCCCACAGCAGTGCAGTTCAGTAGTCAATGGGCTTAGAGCCATTTCCCATCTTAGCAATGGAAGTGATCTCTCGGCTTATTGGATCCCAAAGAGAGTTCCCAGCAGCAAAACAGAACAAGCTGCTTCCAGCAAGACAAGAGGCAGCAGTGCTCTGCTGTCTGTCTCCCCACAGAGCCCAGCAGGTAGTGCTGGCTGCCCTGGCTCCTCTCAGAGTGGGGGTACCCCTCTGAATTTTCGGATGACGTTGGCCAGCCGCTTGGCCAGCCCGCCCCGGCTGGGCTCCTCCACATGGAACGTTCTGGTCAGCAGGTTGTAGAAGGAGCCGTAGCACACGGCCACCACGGTGCAGGTGAGGCAGATGACATTGTAGGGCATGCTGAAGTCTGGTGTTGGCAGGTTCACCAGCAGTGGCTCCGTGTACAGGCGCACAAAATAGCTGGAACCATCGGAGGAAGGAAACCTGGAGAGTGGAAGAAGGAAAGGCAGAGTCAGCCTGCACAGGACCAGTGCTTTGTGCTCACCAGAGAGGATGAGAGCAGGCACAGCCCACAGGTTGTGGCACAGCCTCGCTTCCCAGCACCAGCACACTCACAGTGAGGTGAAGAGAGGGCTCTGCTCCACATCCACGTCCTTCATTGCAGTGACACTGGGCACCAGGGCACTGAGCACAGATGAACTAAGGGCACAAAGAACACGCCAGTGTCAGTCCTGACAGGAAAGACATCTCCAGAGACCTGGGCAGTAAGTCTTATGCAAAGCCCAGAAAGAGATGAAGAGCTGAGGAATGTCATTACCCGACATAAAAGCCGTGATTGGGGTCAGGTGGGTACTCTGTCCACTTCAGTAAGGCCCTCTCAAACTGGATTGTGATCTTGGTGACAGAGTTGGCTGGCAGTTGGATCAGCATTTCCAAGAGGTGAGGCCGTCTCCGGTCCTGGGCTGGCTGGTAGTGGATGTAACCTAACCCCAAAGAGATTTCAGCAATGGCACCAGGGGAACCTTGTCCAATCTCACATTGCCTGGACATCTCCCATGAGGTGGGTGCTCCTGCTTCCACTGTCCTGAGAGAGGTTTTCTGGGCAAGTGAAGATGTACACATAGCAAAAAGCATGTGTTAAAGCTAAATTTAGCTGTTCTTTAAAGCTACTAACCCATGACAGTCAGGTATTCATAAGGGAAGGTACAAAATAAAAGCCAATCATCCGTTTTAAACTGAGCTTCCTGTGCTACAAAAATAATTCATGTTGGTTTAAAGCCTTGTTGGATTATGAAACACCATCCATGTGCCTCTTATAAATAAAAGAGACTTAATGGTCTCATCTGCTGTGAGCACTGAACTTGGGGCTAGGAAAACATCTTAAAATGTTTTGTTTCACAATCCAATTTCCCAGTGATCACTGGGGCCTGAGGGAGGGACTAAACCATCTTTGGAATGAGCTGCTCACGCCAAGGGAATTGGGTGGCATGTGCTGCTTGGAGAGTT
Organism: Vidua macroura; assembly: GCF_024509145.1. Taxonomy (NCBI): domain Eukaryota; kingdom Metazoa; phylum Chordata; class Aves; order Passeriformes; family Viduidae; genus Vidua; species Vidua macroura. The sequence continues at coordinate 6,035,536 of NC_071587.1, forward strand.
CACTTACTTGGCTTGTTTTCCTTCCCTTTGGTGATGATAGTCAGGGTGTGCACGTAGAGCCGCAGGTACCAGGGCACAGTCTCCAGCAGGATCACGGGGAAGGCTCGGTAGGGGTGCGTGTTGTAGATCAGGGTGCAGATCTCCCCGGTCTGCAGCCCGTACCCCCCCACATAACGCTGAGCATGGAGTGTGGGAATGGGCATTTCCGCTGTGGAAGAGGAAGGACAGGAGTGGGGTGATTTTCAGCCCTGGAGCCCTGGCTAGTGGTGCAGATGAAGTGAAGTTCTGCTCACTCACAGCTGTCTTGGGGCCGCTTCCACTTCAGCTGCACATTGAGGCTGCGAGATGTGTTGAAGAGCGAGGGGCTCAGCAGATCATAGACAGCATAGGTTTTCTTGTCTCCCTGGACAATAGCTTCGTGTACTGATGTTGGAGGGGGGGACACTTCCAGTAGCTCCTTTTCCTGAGGAAAGCAAATGGACCGTGACCTTGAAGAAACTGGCAGCACTGGGCAAAGTCCCTCCAGGTAGCCCTGAGCTTTGCCACCCAACAGCCAGCTCCGTGCTCTTGCTAACACCACCAGGCTCATCCCCTCAGCCCTGCTCAGAGCAAGGAAATCACCTCCCTTGTTAGCCCTGAGAGGCCAGGCCATGCAGAGGTTGGAGGTGAGGATGTTTCAGAGCCACATGAAGTGGCTGACCTGAGGGAGCAGGGCATGCTTTCTGGCCCATGAGCTTACCTTGTTCTTAGGGGAAATGTCAACGTAGACTTTGCTCTGTGATGCCAGAGGACACGTGTCAGTCAGCGTGCGAGAGAACATCTTAAAGAGGGACCAGTCTGTGGGAAGCAAGGTCAGGTGGCAGGTCAAGTGCTACAGGCTGGGAGCACTCGAGCACAGCCACCAAGCTTACCTTTCTTTCCTTGGCCACTGGAAAAGAAGTCAAAGACCACAGTGAGGGTCTGTCTGAGCTCCCAGGACAGAGCCAGGCAGGAGGCATCCTGGACAAGAAAGAGACAAGCGGCTCTGATACACCTTCTGGAGGGGGAAGACACCAGGATGGAGCTGGAACTCCACCACAACTGTAAGATTTCCCTTGGGGTTACCAGAGAAGCAGGATGACAGCTGTGTTAGACACAGTGAACCCGTCACTGGTAGCTGGGCAAACCAGTGTGATACCTTGCAATGTGACGGGGGGGGGGTTTGGATTTTCTCTTGGGGGGTTCAGGGAGGGAGCTGAGCCCAGCACTCACCCTGCAGATGGGGCGGATGTGCACTGCCTGGGAGTGGTAGCTGCTGTGGAACAAGCGCTCAGCCTTCAGCAGCACAGCGAGCCCAGCCTGCAGGGAACAAAGGAGAAACTCAGCCCCTGCCCTGTCCTCTGCTCCCACTGAGAGAAAGGCCCTGAGGGAACTTCCCAGTGCATGCTCCCAGATTGCTGCTGGGAGCCCAGGTCCATCAGGAGTGGCCCAATTAGGCAGCAGGACTTGTCTTTACCTTTGAGCCACATGGCAGCAGCTTCTTCCAAGGGGTGAGGTTCTCTGTGCAGACGACTTCCCGGGGCAGGACAGCGTAACGCAGGAGATGGTGATCCGTCCCTGGGCAGGGAGAGGGAGGTCAGCTGGCTGGGATTGCTACAGGCATGAGCACAGCAGCAGATCTGTTCCACCCCCAGTGTACCCCACACCCCACCACCCTTTCAGTATGCTTGAAATGCCGTGAGCTCCACCAGAAGATCCCACTCTGTTCGGAGTGATTGGAAAGAATGGGTAAGGATATATCCTAGCAGATCTTTTTTTGTCAGTGCCTTACATCGTGTAGCCCTCACTGTTTCATAAAACACTTTTCGTAGAGACAGATAACGGCCTGGGAGCATCTGCCATGTACTACTTGTGGGTTTCTTCTGTTTAAATCCAAGCCAAGTCCTTCCAGGAAGAGGTTAACAGATGCTGTTGTACACACCCAGACCCAGAGCTGTTGCAGCACCTGCACTTGGAATGCTGGTAGTAGCACAGGGCAGAACTGAAGTGAGAGGCAAGAGTGAGAGGGCAGAGCCAGGCTCACCATTGGCTAAACCCAGGGGTTTGAAGGATGCTGTTGGAATCACTGTGTTGGTCGAGTCAATGAAGTTGAGAGAAGCACAGAATATTCCCGAAAGGATGTTACTCAGTTCTTTCCAGGCTTTGTCAACACTGTGTGAGAACAGACACCAGAGATTACTCAGCAGCTCAAGTCCTTGAAACAACAAGTGTTAAGTCAGTAACATTCAGAAAATACAGCGGGGTGACCACACTGGGTTATCGAAGCTGCATGAAGTGTGCAGAGAGACTGCTGGGCTGGCACTCCCCAGCTCTCTTGGTATTTTATTCTGACACATCAGATTTGAAGGACACACAGCAGGGACTCACAGGCGTCACACAGCCAAGGGACATGGTGGTGGGCACAGCTGGTATGAGAGGAGAGAGGCCAGGGGAACAGGGAGCATGCAGGAGGTGATGTATGTGAATGGGGAAGGGGCTGTGAGACCCAAAGCAATGCCTTGGTGCAGCTCCAAAGGCTGACCCGACCAGCAGACAAGGAATGGGACACTTGCAGGGAGGAAAGAGCTCTGTGAGTCCCCTCAGGGCTGCTGCAGCTTGAACAGGGGTGGTGTGCTAAGGGAGATGGTGACAGGTATTGGATGGGAGTCAAAGGAAGTGAGTCATGGATGAGAGGTCAAGATATAGCCCCATTGTATTAGCGCAGTAATCCACTCTGAACCCTCATCCCCCATGCTGTTTTCTCCCAATGACACACACACCCACTGCTTGGTTACATCAGTGTTATTTCTCTCTGTGCCACCGCTAAGTGCTTGTCATCACAGAGCCCACAGGGGAATTACTTGGGCCTCTAGTGAACAAGGATTTGCCCTCAGCACCACATCCTGTGCTGTGAACAGATGGGGTATGTTCTGTGGGTTTTTTAGAGCTACTTCTGGGCTCTTCTTTCCAGCAGACATTTTTCAACCCCACTCACACACCGTGGCTGCCTCAGGAGAGGCGAGCAACAGTTCCTGGGAGCAGTGGCCACAGAGGGGACCCAGAGGGACAGATCCATGGCTGGGGTACCTACTCGGTGACCGTGGGCTGGAACCAGACCCAGAGCTCAGCGCCAGCGGGTGCCTGGAGGGGCGGCTGCCCCCAGTACCGGGTGCGCCAGAAGCCCTGGGTGAGCGCGAGGTGGAGCTCCCGCACGCCCAGCGCTGCCACCAGCCGCCCCAGCGCCTTCGGGAAGAGCCTGTAGTGAGAGACTGTGGGCAGCGTTAGTCCCTGCCCATCTCATCCCCCGATCGCCTCCCCTGACATCACACCAGGGCCTGCCCAAACATGACATCACCCCAGCACTGCCTCTGCTTGCGCCATCGCACACAGCCCGCTTGCGTCACGGCCCCGAGCCCCCTCGTGTGATGTCACCGCAATGCTCCGTCCCCACAGCCCCGCCATGCCCTGTCCCTGCTCACCTCACCCCGCCTCTGACGTCACTCGCACCAGTGATGTCATCGCTCGAGGCAAACCATCACGTCGCGCGATCCCTCCGCGATAGCCCCGCCCCTGCGCACCGCCCCAGCCAATAGCGGCGCGGTCCGCCCCCGGGCCAGCCAATAGCGGCGCGGTCCGCCCCCGGGCCAGCCAATAGCGGCGCGGTCCGCCCAAGCCGGGCCCGCCCTACCTGCGCCCCGCTGCAGGTCCGCGTCCCAGCGCGTGCGGAACTGGAAGGTGGCGGCCACATCGCCGGTGGGCAGCGGGCTCAGCAGCAGCTCCTCCCGCAGCGCGTCCCGCCGCTCCCGCCCCGCGTCCGCCCGCCCGGGCCCGGGCCTTGCCGCCGCCAGCAGCAGCAGCAGCAACGCCGCCGCCGCCATCCCACCGCCCGCCCCGCCCCGCCCCGCGCCGCTTCCGCTTCCGCCCGCGCCGTCAATGGCGGCGCTTCCGGGGTTGCCATGGAGACGCCGTGTGCGCCCGGGCCGCGGGACTGTCCCGGCCTGGCCCCGGGAGCTGCTGAACGGAGCGAGCCTGGAGCCTCCGCGGGGACAAGCGCCAGCCTGGCCGGGCCTGCGCCTGCCCCCAGCCCAGGAGCGAGCGGCAGCGCTTTCACAGAACCGCAGAATATTCTGCGTCGGAAAGGACCCACAGGGGTGGTCGCGGCCCACCCTGGTGGTGTGAGAGGGGCTCTCCGAGGGCTCCCTTCCGCCACTTTGAAATTGGTGCTGCAGGGGAAACCCTGGCGCCGTCTCAGCTTGGCTGGTTCCCTGCGGGGCCTGGCTGTGTCCCAGGACGCTGCGAGGGCCGTGCCTGTCCCCGGGTGACTTCCACTTGTCAGCTCTTCCCGCGGCTGGCGGCTCTCCCTCGCTCCTCGTCGCCTTGCCGGAGGGCAGCGCGTATCTCCGGGTGCAGAGCCAGCCGGGAGCTTCCACACCCGCCAGCCCGGGGCCGCCGCCGGGGGAAGGGAACGGCAGCCCCAGCAAGGCAGCGCCGGCGGTGACGGTCCGATGGAGCTCACAGCATCTCCTGTTCTCCCGGTGATGATTTGAGTGTGGTGATGATTTGCTCCAGTAGGAAATAAGCATAGAAATTATAGCAACGTGTGGTTGCCACTCACCAGCTGCTGTACCTTGTTGTTTACCCACTTACTTGCTGAGATCTAAGGTCCTCATGCAACGTTAACTTGGAACTGACAATGTGATTCAGTATTTGTGAAGAATAAGAAGTTACTTTATATCTCTTTTTTCTCCTCTTGCTAATTAGTGACATCACGTAAAACCAGAAAGTCAGCATGCCCAGAAAAAAAAAAAAAAGGTCATATTTGCATAATTTGCATAATATTGTTCATTTTGTTGGGTTTTTTTTACACTGGGCAACTCCTTGCAACCGGATACTGGTAGGTAATAAAGGTTTAGATGCATTTTGGAAGTGATCAGCCAAATTAAAGGTAAAAACGTCTATCCAGAGCTGTTAAGTACCCTATACCTAGGTAGGGAGGTCCCTGTGCTACAACCTGAATAGTCATGAAGCCTGGCCCTTTTTTCTTGGTCAATTTCCCAGCTTAAGGCAGCACATGCAACACGTTCATGCTGCACTCAGATACGGGGCACTCCAGCTGGTCCCACACAGTGTTGGTTGGCACAGGAACAGTGCAGTAATGTCTCAACACCCCCTGGGAAGCAGCCGGGATGAGGAGCATTCCCTGGCTTCTGTTGCTTATCTCCCAGGCTCCTTTGCCCGTGGTGACCACGGCTGTGCTGATGCAGGGGCACTGATGGTGGCAAGGGGCCTGTGGCCAGCTTTGTGCCCAGCTCCTCTTGGCCTGGCCTGCAGGCACCAAGCACAGTGGGCTGTAAAGTGGCCCCATGTTGGGGAGTGCAGCACTGGGGGAGCAGCTGCTGCTGTTCTCTGCTCAGCCCATTTGCCTGGCAAGTCCCCACTGTGGTCATGGCTGGTGTTTCCAGGTCAGGAGCACCCCAGCCCTGCTCAGGCCAGCTGTGTCTGTGCTGGTTCTCTCTGCAGAGCTCGAGTCGCTCCCCATCGTGCCCTGCTGTACCAACAGCCCTTCTCTGCCAAGGCCTGTGCTGTCTGTTCCTGCCCTGGGCACAGGAGCCATCCCTGGGCTGTGCAACAGGAGGCACAGTGAGCACACTGGCTGTGCACTGCTCTCCATCCTGCAATCCCCTCTGAGCCCTCATCCCCCGTGCTGTTTTCCCCCAATGACACACACAGCCACTGCTTGGTTAGATCAGTGTTATTTCTCTCTGTGCCATCGTTAAGTGCTTGTCTGGACAGAACCTTTGTCAGTAGGGCAGGGGGAACTGGGTTCTAAAGGATGGCTTTCTGGAGGTGGTGGGGCTGTGGGATGCTTAGCATGTTGAGGGGTGGGGGGGTTGAAGCAGGGAGTGTTAGCAGCAAAGCCTGAAGAGTTAATTTTGGGAGCTTACAACACCCCTTTCCTTCTCTTTTAGCTGCCAGGAGAACACGTGGAGGGAGAGGGGGGGGGGAACCATCTCTCCCCTCTGGCAGGGCAGCAGTCCAGGATGGGGTTTGCTGGGCACCAGCAGCTTTCCTTCTGGGCTGGTGAGTCCATACAGAGGAGGCTGGGAGCAGGGCAGAGCTGCCTGCTAGCTTCTCACCACCTGCTCTTTGGGACTGTCCTCCTGCAGGTCCTCCTCATCCGACTGCACCACGGGGGTCTCGGCCCCCTCCTCGCTGGTGTCCAGGCTGTTCAAATCCGTGGAGGCAGAGGACGTGGAGGAAATGCGAGACTTGCTCTCAGCTGCGTTGGGCACTTGCAGGGTGATCTCCTCTGGGCACTGGCTGGCATCTGCCCCTGGAGGAGAGAGCAGTATGAGAACGAAAAAGGCTCTTGGAGGTTTATTGCTGCCTGAGCTTCCTGGATAGCCCCTCTGACACTCACTCCTCAGTGGGCTGTGCTCTCCTGACTGCTCCCCATGTGGCTGCTGCAGTCATTCCCCACCTCACACCCCCGGCTTGGCTCAGGGCAGTTGCTGCACATTCCTTCCCCGTTTTTGGCAGTGGAGCCTCTTCCATCTTGCCTGAAACACGGCTCAGAGCCATGCTGTGTGAGGCTGTTGGCTGCAGCAGGCGAGGAGACTTTGGTTTGACCTCACTACAGTGTGTGAGTGGGGAGGAATGTGCTGGCACCCCTTGCTTTCCCTGCAGACCCCAGCCCAGCTCCCTGGGGTCTAGCTGGGAGGTGGAGAGGTTCTGCAGCCTTCCTGCTCAGCACAATCAGCTCTGCAGCATGGAGGGGACCTTGGGAGTTGTGACAAGGCACTGGCTGCTCCAGAGAAGCCTCAGGACAAGGGAATTGGACTCACACACTTTGGAAAGTGCCTGGACTCTTCTGTCTTCTGCAGCACAAGGAATTTACAGGAGTCTGTATGTCTGGGCTGTGGAGGTGCATACTGATGTGGAACAGCCCAGTGTGAGGATCCTCCAACTTCACAGACCCGGCAAATGCCTGCCTTTGGGTGGGCGTGGATCTGCCCACAGGGTGGCTGGGGCTGAGGAATGAGTCAGTGTGGGCACTGGGGGCAGGAAGGGCTTCCAGCCTGGCTCACAAAGGGCTTGGGACTGCACATACCTGGCAGAGACCCAGCAATGCTGCTCTCCTCTGTCCCACAGCCCAGAAACACATCCACAGTGTCCTGGTCTGACAGGTCCAGCACGTCCATCTGCTCCAGCATGTCCACGTTCACCTCCATGGAGGAAATGCTGCCTAAGGGGGCTGCAGAGACAGAGGCCAGTGAAAAGGTGAGTGATAATGCCAGGCAAAGGGCACCATCAGCTCCCTGAGGTGGGAGACCAGCCTTTCCACAAGGAACTGAATTATACTTGCTGATAAGAGGTCCCAGAAAAATCATGGCTGTGTCACTGCAGTCCTTGTCCCTGCTCCAAAATGCAGCCAGACTCTACAGGGCACCAGCCTGGGTACCCATGTGCCTTCAGTTAAGGGGTGTGAGTAATCCACAGCACACCCACACACAGCCACTGTGGTCCATCTTGGCTCAGGACATGCATGTCCTGTTTAGACCGGGAATGTCCCACCAATGTCCAACCCCTGTGTCACTGTCCCCTGAAACACCCCTGGCCCCATGCTGGTGCCCACAGCACATACGTCTCCGGTGCTCAATCTGCAGGTGAGACATTGGGAAGAAGAAATCCACATCATGCTGGAAAACCTCCTCAAAGAACTTCTGCCGGTCCCGCAGTTTCAGCTGCTGCTGCTGCATTTGCTCTGCATCCAGGTTCCGCTGGGCCTGCTCCATGTCAGCTGAGGAGAAAAGGTGAGGAGAGTTGGAGCAGGCAGGGCTATCTGAGCCCTTCTACCTGTCCCAGCTCACACTGCATAGCTGTGCTGCATGGTTGGTGGTTCCCTTCTGCTCTGCTTTACCAGCACGTGTTGATTTAGTCACCGTGGATAGATGTTACACTCCAGAAAAGCAGCGTCACCAGCACTTGCTGTGCTGGAGCCTCAGATCCCTCCGCTGAGGTGCAGGGCAGCCAGGAATGGGGAGCTGTGCTCACAACTGCTGAAGGGAATTATCAAGGGGGAAGGGGAGCTGGTGTGAGATCGGCTGCGGTTTGCACACTTTCAAGTTTCAGTTTCCCTGCCGCCAAACAGAGGGTGTTTGTGAATGCTAACGAGCAGGGGAACTCCCAGGGTCAAGAGCTGGCCTTAGTGCTCCAGGCTTTCTGGGCTGAAGCATGTATAAGGAATGAAAGGAACTGGCAACCCTGTCACCCCTACCCGTGCACAGCCCTGCCTGTGCACACCCCCGCCACCACCGTCACTATAAATGCAGCTGCACCCACGCTCCAGGCTCCTGCTCACATCCCTGCTCACAGCCAGCTTGGCTTCTGCCTGCACAAACATTTTCATTCCTGTAATTCCTCCAGCAGTTCACTGCCGGTGCTTGTGTCCCCAGCTCACGGGAGGGAGTGATGGGAGCCCTTGGGCTATTGTTGAAGGAGCTTGTTGCTGCATTCCCGGTCTTGGTAACTTCCTTTTGGGCTGGGTACCCAAAATAGCAAGGACCCAAGTGGCACAGAGAGGCTGTGGCTGGTGGCTCCAGCTGTTCCCAGGCTGGTGTTTGACCTCAACCATTCCACATTTCCTTTCTGCTGCACTTGGCCCAATCAGCACAAGGAAAATGTGATTATTGGAGCAGGCAGTGTAATAACCAAGGAAACCAAACAAACATCCTGTGCTCTGCCTGAGCACAACCCAAACCCTCTGCTCCTCCAGGCTGGGGAGGAGGGAACAGAGGGAGCAGCATCCCCACCCTGTCTGGCAGGAACAGGGGCAAGGACAGCAGGGCAGCTGGCTGCCAGCAGCATGGAGCAGCACAGGAACCATGTAGGAGAAAGGTGCTGAGCCTGGTGAGATGTCATGGAGATCAATGTCACATCTTCCTGAGAGCTCTTCCAGGGCTTCTCTGCATCCTGTGTCTGGGGCATCCTCAGTGAAACCCCATCATCTGCAGGTGCCTGCCCCGGCGGGCTGGGCTGTGCTGGCAGCACCACGTGGGGATGCACCGTGACTCAGGGCGACTCACCACACACTCTCACACAGCAATCCAGGCTGCCCAAAGGGCTCTTTGCTTTGGTATGTCTGACCAAAGCACTGCTGCCTGCTCTGGTGCCGAGGCTCAGTGCAGGGCCCAGGATGGTGGTGCCAGTGAACCTTTCCTCCTGGGAAAGCCAACTCACCAGGTGGCTGTAGCCTGGTGCCGCTGGGGTACAGCAAAAACCTCCGGCCTCCCTGTACTATCTGCAGAACAGAATGAAGCCAGGGACAAGGAGGGGGTGATCAAGGCTCTGATTATGGAGCTGTCTTCCTTCAGCAGCTGGCTGTCCCAGGCAGAGCTGTGCTCCCCAGCCCAGCTGTGCTGAATCCATGGCAAACTGCCGCAGTTCACCTCGCCGAGGAGAGCCCACGGGCTCCAGCTGAAGGGAGGCTGGGCTCAGGGCAGAGGCTGTGCTGGCTCCGGGATTCAGGGTGACAGACCAGCTCCCCACGGGATGTCCTGCCAAAGGGACCTCAGTGTGGAGGTAAGGACCAGTGTCCAAATCCTTCTGCAGCGCAAATACAAAGTAAACCAGAATGCTCTTGGTTTCTGTTCTGAGTGCCATGAATATGGCTGATCTGGGCTGTTAATTCTCTCCCCAGCACGTGACCGATACTCGGAGTAAGTGTGCTTGGGGAGAGTGATGACGGCTGCTGGTGGCAGCATTCCTGTGGGCGCCACGGTTTCTCTTGAGGGAGAAATTAGCAGGACCTGTTTATGAACTTGTTTTCGAGCTCTGGTCGGGGAGTTGGGCACGAGCACTGAGATCCCATTATGTAAGGAACGCCGGCAGCGGGAGACAGCAGCTGGGGCTGTGCTTGGCCCTGCCTGACCCGTGACCGCGGTGAGAGTCGGGGATGGAGCCTTCCCCCCTCGCACGGCTCTTCCGGGCCCAGGGGGAGCGAACAGCCCTGCCAGTGTGGCTGCCCCTCGGCAACCCTCGCCGGGGAAATAAAGGAGCGCGGCGTTCCCTGCCGCGGCCTTTCCCATGTGACGGCCGGTCACACTCCGTGGCTGTCAGTCGCGGGGATTGTCTCATCCCGCTGGCATGTTCCCACCGCGGGACACGTTAGCACACACAAAGCGGCCCCTGTGCACCGTGGGGGATCTGTCGGTACCTGCTGGTGGCCTGGCTTTTATTACTATTGTCATGGTTATTACTACAGCCCGCTCAGCCAAGGGGCTGGAGGCTGATCAGCATTCAGAGCCAGGCTCTGCCCCGCTGGCTGAACCGCCCAGCGCGGCTGCGGCGGCTCCGAGCGCCCCGCTGCCTTCAGATCCTTCCGGCTCTCACGGCTTATTCGCCAGCGCTGCTTGGAACTGGGGCCAAACACTGCTGCAGAGTTTGGGCGGGCAGGACAGGGCAGGAGTCCCCGCAGGAAGGGCAGGCAGGGATTTCCTCCTCACCTGCTGCTAGGCAGATGGCCGCAGGGTGGCTGTGGGCGAGTACGATGGCCCCCAGTGGTCCCTCTGCCCTGCCAACGCACACCAAGGAGCCACCACCCCTCGCGTTGTGTGGGCTTGTGGCCACGCTGTGGTGGGGAAAGGCATGGAAGACTTGGGAGGTAAAGCTCTGTCAGCACTCCCATCCACACCTTCGCCAAAGCAGGCTTGGGAGAGGAGCAACTCCTGGGATGCAGTTTGGATGGGGCAGGGGCCAGACGGGGCTGGAGGGTGCTGGGAGTACCAGCTCAGGGTGGTACCCAGACCCAGCTACCTTTGCACTGGGAGGGAATGTGCTTTTCATCCCTCATGACCTTTGGGATCCTGGCACACCCCCTCTGTGCCGGTAAATA